>NW_027176927.1:15074860-15454860 GCF_023349555.1 Cebidichthys violaceus | reverse complement strand
CACACCGGTTCTACCACACCGTTCGTATGTGCACCACAAAGCATGTCACATGTGGTTCAGTGTGTGTATTACTGTGAATGTTGGGTTTTTCTAAAGGTGTCAAGGCCGTCACAGAGGTGCGTTTGAGCTCTGGAGGTGACACACAGGATACTAATAAATCAATTATGTGGTCATGTTTCACTGTTGGTGGAGGAGAGCACAACAAGGCATGTGCGGGTGTATGTGAGCGTGCGTGTGTGTAAGTGTTTGTGTGTGCTCCCAAAGCGTCCAGATGTTTCCCATATTTACCTCTCCCCTTGCCCCATTGGACGTTCAGGAATCCCTGAACTTATACAGAACATACTTCCATATACCCCATACAAACTGTGGTTATATCGTGCAAGTTCTCATCCCTGGAGTTCATTCGTTGTGCCACATGACACAGCTGTGGTGCCTCACTGAGCAGGGTCAGTGGAGGAGGTACATGGCTGATAGCAAATACTGAAGCTGGTTTTGGCTTCAGTATTTGTGCATGCTTGTTTGTATCTCTTATGCTTTTTTGTTTCTTTTTGCCTTCATTTTAGTGTGTTCCCAATCTAAAATGTTTTCAGTACCAAACAACCACTGTAGGTGGCTGGTAAAAAGTTAGTCGTTTTCACCCTTTTGTTAAATTCTTATTTGTTCAAGTAGATGCCAATTGTTACACCTTTGTATGGCTGACAAAAAGCATCATGAAAACTATTGCTGCAGCTTAAACCACTTCTCTCAATATTGTTACAAAAAATAATCGTTTTGCCGAAATGTGGCTAAACACATTGCTCGTGGCAAAGCTTTGTAGTTTTAAGGAGTTCAATAACCCAACACAGAAGCAGTGTATTTAGCCAAGTTATGGAAAAATCATGATTATTTGGAAAAAAAATACAGCAGACAATCTGACAACATTGAGGGTGCTTTGAGAAAGTTTCTTTGGATGTTTAGATATTTTTTTCTCCTCCGTGAAATTGTACAAACCATTGTAACCAACATAAATTCAAGCTGACCACAGCTAGTGGGCTCTCTAAAGGATAAATCAACACACTTCTAACAGCCACCTTTCAACCTGGGGTGTGATGCTTGAAAGACACATTTTAAGAGACATTTTAAGTTGACCTCTTCAGACTGTTGTTGGGCTGTTTTCCTCCTGGAGTATCATCATAGCTAATAGTGACGTCGTCTCTCTGAACGACTCATACTCCCTTCCCCCGCAGGCCTGCCTCCTGAAGTGTTAGTGCGAGTCTGCATGCTGTCATTTCCATCTCTGGACCATGTGTTTGATCTGCTGTTCAGTCCAGCTCACACGCACGTGCACATGCACGTCCACACTGTCACACGGCAAAAAGCACGTACACACACACACACACACACACACACACACTGTCGTTTTACAGTTGATGATGAACTTAGTCCTCCACGTGTTTTGAGTTAGCCTGGAGGACACGATTTAAACGGTGGAGAGAGAAGAAACTTGAATGTAGCTTTTAAGTGTGTGTAGTCTGGATTTTCTCAGATTTTTGAATTGTTCTGTTGTCCACACCGACACACACACAAACAGGCCCAATGTAACAACAGAGGGGGTTGTAGTAAACAGGGATTTTACCAGCTATTACTGATCACTTTTTGTGGCCTTTGATGTACAGATGCATCTTATTTCTGTCTTTCTTTCCTCTCAGTCATTTCTCTGTCCTCCTCTTTCTCCTGTCACATGTTTTTTTATACATTCTCTCTTTTTGCCTTTTCTCCACACTCTTCTCCAGCTGTCTGTTGGTTTGAGGTTTTCTGTCCAAAGACTGGAAGATGCAGGACCAAAGATCAGCTTTGAGCTACAGATCCACAGGTGACACGCCCACCAACTCTCACGCATACCCCCCCTCCAACATCACACACACACCCACACAAAGAGCTGTTTGTCTTTCTTCTGAGCCATGTAAATAAGTTCTGTGTCTGTCCTGATCTCGTCGCTGTGGTTTGATGAAACTAACCGCAGAGACAGAAGTAGACAGATGGCCCAGAGGAACTCCAGAGAGAAGACAAGCTCTACACAACATGTCCACATTGCTCCATTGTATTGATTTCCAGACATCACATCACCAGACACAGACGGTTAAATGTTAGCCAAGCCCACTACCAGGGAAATTCTTCTTGGAGTCAGCTGAACATAATAATACAGCTTTAATATGGGGGTGACCGTGGCTAAGTGGAGAGCATGGCCGCCTTTCATTCAGGCAGTCGGTGGATCGATCCCCGGCTCCTGCTCTGCTAGTCTCATGTCAATGTGTCCTTGAGCAAGACACTGAATTGTAAGTCGTTTTGGATAAAAGCGTCTGCTAAAGTGACTGTAATGTAATATGAGCTTTTGCTTTTATACATTTTGTATTATAGCCTTCTGTGAAATGTGTGCAAATTGATATGGAACGTAGGGCATAGTCAGCGTGATTTTTTGTTTTAGATTTTATTTAAACTCCTTGTGACTCTTTCCACAGCTCCAACAAAGACAACTCCGACAGCAATCCAGTCAGTTTGAATCTGTCCATCATTGCCAAAGCTCAACTTGATTTACGTGGGTGAGTCAAGCATCTTCGCATGTGAGAGCGTGGCGTCTTCTCCGAGACATAGTGACAACCTTCTTTGTTGCCGTGTCTGTTTCACAAGGATACACTTGATCTGGTTTCAGTCTAAACTTTTTGGTGTTTGAAGGATATTACTGCCCCTTTTATAATGTTTAGTATTTGCAGAGCATATTTATATACAGATGGAGAACAGCACGAAAACACATTTCTAGACATAAATTTGAACTAATCATGTTCACATGGGATGCTTGTGAGCCTTTGACATGTCCATGGATGTCCATATGCCCACTTATACACACACACAAACGCACACTTCAAAGCTTGGAGTTTTCTGTGGCTTTGTTTGGGTGTGGTCAGTTGCACATACTAACAGTGGAGGACCTGGGATGAGATGCGAGGACTTACGAGTTCCTGTGTTTGTATTGTGAAAGTGTCCTGCTTCCGCTGTGTCCATTAAGCATTTTGAATTTTGTATTTTATATCTTGAAACACCCCATAATGTAGTTAATACAATGCCACCTCTAACTATGAACTCAATTATAAACTTAGAGTAGCTGTTAAAGGACAAGTTCAGAAGTCTATCTTATACTCATAGTTATTAGTCTCAGTAGTCATTCCTCTTCCACAAACTAGACGTGACCCATCCTAGTGCAAGTCCACTGTAAAAAATTGGGGCCAAAATCCAGTCTTTATAGTCTAATATAAGACTTCAGTCGCCTGAGTTACCAAATCAAATAGGTCTGTTCCAAAGTTATTGTGCGTTTGGAACCAAATTTGCACTGTGTGCTTGATTGCTGAGCTTGGTGCAGGGAGACAACCTACATGGGACAACCAGACTGCAACCCTCTGCCACTGCTAGGAAAAAAATACTCTGTTGACAGCGACCAATAACACTGTCAACATTCATATGTTTGGCGAGTATTTTATTTAGCCTTTCCGTGTGTATATGTATCAGTGTCACTGATCTGTTTCTCCTCTCTTCAGGGTGTCTCATCCCTCTCAGGTGGTGCTGCCATTCCCACGCTGGGAACCCAAAGAGAAGCCTGTCAAAGAGGACGACGTGGGACCGCAAGTTACACACATCTATGAGGTAAATGCACATCCCAGATCCAAGCACAGCCATACAGCTCATTTTCATGTGAAGAGGAAGGTAGAGGTGTATTCAGAGATGACAAGATGAAGAAGAAGAAGGCTAGGTTGTTTTGTTTTTGTTGTTGCTGGTAACAAAGCAGGTCTCCGTTGCAGACTGTTTAGATGAAAAGAGCAGAAAAATAGGTGTGGGAAGTTGTAAATTAGGCTACAGCAGGAGGGGGACTCTGTAAGGTGAAGTAGACAGCAACACACACACAGTAAAACCAGTAGCTCTATAAAGAATTGGGCTCTGGCTGATCAAAGGTCTCCGGCTCAGGAGTAATTACTGCTGTGAAGGTGGGAAAAACAGAGAAGGGGGAAAACAGAGAAGGAGGGAGCAAGGCAAGTAAGAAGAAGATAGAGGAAGGAAGGCAAAGAAGATTTTTCTTTGACTGGACAAAGTGTAATGAGTAATCATCACTGAAGGGAAAAACAAGGTCAAATAGACGTACAGACAAATAGATAGAGAGAGGGAGGATGGCAGACAGACTGGCGACAGTTTACAATAGGGGTGTGTGCATGTGTGCGTCTGTGCACCATACATGTGACTTCTTTTTGTTTTAAAGGGACGGCTGCTTCATTGAATTGGAGTGCAGCCGTGTCTGGCTTGTCCTGCAGCTGATAATGATTTTCATTTGTGGTACTTTTCCCAATTGGCAGCTGCTTATAGTTAGAGAGGACAGAGGTTTTTTTTCTCTTGCAGAATTCCTGCCCCGCAGCACCAGGATCATGTCCTGTTTGGTTGGTTGACTTGCTTCAGTGTTAATGACTCTGTGTGTGTGTGTGTGTGTGTGTGTGTGTGTGTGTGTGTGTGTGTGTGTGTGTGTGTGTGTGTGTGTGTGTGTGTGTGTGTGTGTGTGTGTATATGTGTGTGTGTGTGTGTGTGTGTGTGTGTGTGTGTGTGTGTGTGTGTGTGTGTGTATGGAGAGAGAACAAATACAGGTTGGGGTAAAACATGAGGATTTTTATAATTGATGGTTCATTTAAGCTCATTCATCCTAATTTTGATGTGGAATGATGAGCCAGGTGATCCCTATGGACTGAAGGCTGCATTACTATTATCTTCACTAAAACACAGGTGGCCTGTGTCATCATCCCACAGTTATGATAACCTAATTATAGCATCAGTCACTTGATACCTACTAATAAGACAGAAGAGAGCACAATTCTGACGTTATGTTTTTTTTTCTGTTCCCTCTCTCTGTCTCCAGCTCCATAACTTTGGTCCCAGCAGTATTCGGGACGCTGAGCTCCAGGTCGGCTGGCCTTCCCGTTTCCGTGACGAGAACCTGCTGTATGCCATGGAGATTCAAACTGACGGACCAATTAGCTGCCGGACGAACACCAGCCTCAACCCACTTGGCCTTCAGGTAATAAAACACCAATACATTGTGAACATATACATGCATGCAGACACATTTTCGAAAACTCATTTCAATACACAAATATATAATTATGAACATATTGCCTGCAGTGGAAATAAATATGTGTCATAGTATTTCTAACCACTTCTAACCACTCTTGAATTCTATCCAACCAGCGGACAACATGCAATTTAAAAATGTTTATTTGTCATATTGCTAGCGGCTTATTCATCCATCCATTTCTCCATAATTTATACCTGCTTATTTAAAACATAATTGTACCCGTAGTTTGGCTGCTTTCCATGGTCTTTGTCAGTTGGCTCAAAGCGATGGAGGATGGAGTATGGAGTATTGTGCTTATTCGCAGAAATTAGAGATGAATATCTATGATATCATCTGTAGAGTATTTGAAAAAGAAAACAAGCAGTGATTTCAAAAAGTATGTAATTATGTCAGAAAGTAAAGCGCTACAAGCTTTAATCATATATGAAAACAAAATGAGCGTGTTCACAGAGTGTGGTTAAAGGTCAGATTGTTTTTTTTTCTTCTCCTGTTTTCTTCCTGATTTGGTCCTTTTCAATTTCCCATCATCTTCCAATCACCGTCTATCCCCGTGAAGACTAGACTGACTGATTCACATTGACAGTGAGGAGTGTTATTTCAAAAGTGTACATGCATGGCGCTTCATCCTATCTTCTCCAGACTCCTTCCACTGAACAGATGCCTCTTCAAAAGTGTTGATCAATCCATTGATTAATCAGTTTGAACTTTTTTGATAATTGCTGAAAAATGTGATAAAAGTTATATTATACTATGTCATTAAAAAGTCAAAGTATAGTATGTCAAAAAAAGTATAGTTTGTTGTGTCATTTCAAGTGATAATATGGTGTGTTATATAGTAAATCATAAAAAGGTTCTAGTACAGTAAATCATAAAAAGTCATAGTATGTCAAAAAAGTCATGAAAAGTCATAGAATATAGTGAGTCAAACAATACATAGTATAGTAAGTCATAAAAACATAGTATGGTAATTTATAAAGTCATAGGAGAGTATGTCACAGTCAAATAAGTCATAAAAAAGTCCTATTATAGTATGTCATAAAAAGGTTGTAGTATACTTTATCATAAAAAAAAATCATAGTATGGTATATTTCATTTTTTAAATATTACACATATTGTCAATACCAGTATATCGCGAGACCCACTACTTCTCTTCCAAAATGAGTAGAGGAATAACCAAGTTACAGTCTATTGTTATGTGCTACACATCGTGTTGGACCTTTGAATTATTTTTTGCTTTCACAGGCTGCTGTCCAAAGCCTGTGGAGAAACAATTCAAATATCTAGCTAATATCTGTGAGCTGTGACTCATGTCCCTTTGTCTCGTTGGTTGTTTGCTGTCTGTCTTCTGTTGCTGTCAGCTTCACTGTATGAGCTGCAATCAGGAAAAACATCTCTACAGTCCTTCTTTTAACAAAACACCTTTTGATCAGATCGCTAAATGTTACACAGGTTTCCACAGCTGGTGATTTTGTGGTTATTACCTCTCTTAAAACATCTTTCAAATCTTATTTTACACGCATTTTTTGTCTTCAGGTCAGCTGTCGAGCCTGCATCAGAGCCCATGTGCAACACAGACCACACTAAACCACCAATATGTGATAATCTGTGTATTCTAACTAATAAATGTCCTGTAAAAGGCCCAAACACATGCTGTAGAAGGTTTGCTAAAAAAGATAATACCGAGAATTGGGATCAGGGAAGCAATTAAGCATTTATTTTCCTTTGTTTTTTGCTTCATCATGTCCCATTTGCAAGAACGATCACTGAATTGCTGAAATGCAAAAAATAAAATAGTCAATGTTGACAACTCTTTCGTTTTCTTTCTCAGATTTCCTCTCTCCAGGACACACCTGAATTATTGGGATTCTTGAGGAACACCAGTGCTCCTCCTCATCGCCACAAACGATCCACCTCTGCTGCTGAAAGTAATAGCGGTAAAACCTTGGTGAGCCTCACATACGTGTACATTCTCTCAAGAAACTAAAGAAAATGTTCATTCGTAATTCACAAGGTGTGTCTGTCCTTCTCTGCTCTCCGTTTTGTTCTCCGCAGAATTGCACCAATATCTCTTGTCTGGACATCATATGTATCGTTGGCCGGTTGGATCGTGGTCAGAGCGCGGTGGTGAAGATCCGCTCGAGACTCTGGGCGCACACTTTCCTGCAGGTCAGTGTCTTCACCTGTCACCTTGAACATTTGTGTTGATTATTTGTTTGGTGTTTTACCTTTTAAAACAGCAGTTGAGGAGGCAATTTCACACTGAGGTCCATTTACTTGCAGTTCTGGAGCATTTGATTACATCACATGATCTTCATCAGCAGGCGGAGTCATGGAATTGTAGATGTTCAAATGATCATTGTATTGAGTACTTAAGGGACATCTCGTCCATGTTACATTAAAAGCAACATCATATTTCAAACATGTCATCACTCAAATTGCACCCTCAAATAATAATGTTATATTTGTCTTACAGCGGCGTAACGACCCCTACATCCTCAACTCTACTGTGTCCTTCATAGTCACAGCCCTGCCTTACCGCATCCGACCCTCCACCCTGCCTCAGCACACCACCTCGGTAAGATGCAGGCACAGAAAAGAAGAAAAAAGGACACGTATCAGCACTTACAAACACCTAACTATCTATCTGTGTCCTGTAGATGGGGACCCTGGTGTTATGGGGCACTCCTGATGTGTCGTTTGCTGTTCCACTCTGGGTCATCATCCTGGCCATACTGCTGGGGCTGCTGGTGCTGGCCATGTT
Source organism: Cebidichthys violaceus (assembly GCF_023349555.1). NCBI lineage: Eukaryota > Metazoa > Chordata > Actinopteri > Perciformes > Stichaeidae > Cebidichthys > Cebidichthys violaceus. The sequence goes on along the minus strand of NW_027176927.1, from coordinate 15,446,956 downwards.
AACATTAGTTATGTGGAAGGTACGGGCACATCATCCAGCATTCCTTGAGGTAATTTGTTTATCCAATATTACACTAATGGGCTAATGTTATTCCCTCAGTGTGGTTTCTTTGACCGGGCGCGGCCACCAGCTGACGATGACGTCTCCGACCAGGAGCAGCTGACGTCTGATCAAACAGGGGATGCCTAAGATGATAGCGACAGCTCCAGATTGGAGGACGGTGGTTTGAGAGGGACGTGCCCCTTCTGAGTAACTTAAATCAGATCTGAGATCTGTATTAGTCGGACCCTACATCTGGAGGTCTTCTACCACTATGGTAATGAAACTGACAGACTGAAGACTTCAGCGCCGCACAGACTGGGACTAAAGAACGAGGTTCAAACCAGCCGAAGTGGGACTGAAACACACTTAACAGGCTCAATCACACACACATGTTGTTTGTCCATTGTGATGAAGCCCCAAAATTGAAGACAGAATGGACTTTGTTTTCAAGACAATGCTTCAAATGTCTTGGAACATTTATGTGTGTCTGTGTAAGTGGGCACAAAGATACTTGAGATCTATGCACAAGTGCTTTTGTGAGTGAGTGAGTGAGTGAGTGAGTGAGTGAGTGAGTGTGTGTGTGTGTGTGTGTGTGTGTGTGTGTGTGTGTGTGTGTGTGTGTGTGTGTGAGTGTAGGTACTGTTCATGTGTGCGTCTATTAGGTGCCTCTCGTTTTATCCTTTCATTCAGTTATAAAATTATTTCCCACCTGATTTAATTTAACCTACAGTAGGTTTCTACGAACTGGGCTGCGTACAGATGTATTACACACACACACACACACACACGCACACACACACACACACAGATGCATAAACACAAAGGCACAAAGTTGATGTCTATATTTATGAATGTATGTGCAATATTTCAGCGTTGCGTGATACTGAAGCTTGTTTACACTGGCATTATTTTATTAGAGCTTAATGTTTTCATTGCTTATGAATTAATTGGTATTTCAGATATTAGTATTGCTTAACAACAAAAACGATTATTAAAAGCAATTAGGACTGGTTTACAGAAAAGCCCCACCACACTAGTTTTGAAAAATGAATGGACAAATAACTAACTTATTATTATCTCAATAGAATTACTTCAGAATTGTATTTTGGAGATAACAAACCATTTGTCTAAGTCCTGCCCTGCTACTTCAAGGTTTGTTTGTTTCTGTTATTTGGGATTTTTTCTAACATGACAGTTGACACGACTTCAAAAACTAGCTGGAAAGATAAACAGTCCATATAAAAAATGCACTGTAGACAGTCTGAGACTGCATGTGTTTAATGTTGTCATTTGCCTATCTATTATTGATGTATCGTGCACGGGCAGGCATTACAAAGCAGTCAGGGCATCAACTGCACCCTGAATTAACTTTAATGTGTCATTTTTTAGTCATATTTGTTTTTTATATCAAGACGGACGTTTTATCAAAATAAAGTGCTGTTTGATTATTCATTCTGATCCTTTGCTGTATATTAAGAAACTGGACTGTATGATATCTTCCTGTCCACTATGAAGTTAGAAAGTGAAATCATCAATGCATTTTTTTGTAATATGAAAAACAACTGTGTTAACAAATTATTTATGTTTTTATTAAGTTTAATATGCTCTATCAAACTGAAAATGATGTAATCAAAGTACATATAGATAGACATGTAGTTGTAATAGTATCAGAAGCCACCACTCTCCAAAATCTTGTGTAAATCTTGTGTAGATGTAAAACTCAGTTTCAAGGCTGATGCCTCCACCTTAGAGGAAGCACTCGTGCTCCCCCAACTGGTGCAGTGTAGAAATAAACCTGCATGAGTGTTTTGTGGATGAGCGGCACAGTAAAATGTTAGGCTGATGTGTGAGGCAGAACATGGACCTCTTGGGGCAATGACTTGAACAGGCGATCCCCTCTCTTTCCTCCCTTTCCTGACATTCCTACATGCAATCAAACAAAAATAAAGGGTCCCTTTGCTCACCTTGCTCAGACCATACCACCATGGAAGTTATGGAAGTTCATTTTGATGTCAACCACACACCTTTAAAGTTACTAATACTATACTTTTTTAAGATGTATTTTTCGACATACTGCTCTATGAATGTCATTTTTTGACACATTATTATATGACATACTCATCTGATTTTATGACATACAGTACTATGACTTTATTTAATGACATACTAAAATATAACTTTTCTAATTACATTTTTCGACATACATCAACATGACATTTCTCAGGATTTTTTTTGAGAAATGATACTATTACTTTTCTTTTACATTTTATGACATCAACTACTATGATTTTCCAAGACCTTTTTTGACACACTAAAATATGACTTATTTCATGACTGTTTTAGACATACTATATTATGACCTTTTTCAGGATTTTTTAAAACATACAATGTACTGTGACTTTTAAATGACATATATAATGTAATTTTTTCTTCAAAATATACAACAACTTTTTATGACAATTTTCGAAAAACCTCTATGACTCAAATGGCTTACAATACCTATACTTTTTATGACAACTTTCGACACACTATACTATGACATTTGTCATGACGTTTTTTGACATACTATACTATGACCTTTTTCCTGATATTTTTTGACTCACTCTATTTGACTTTTAAATGAAATACAATACGAGGACTTCATATTGTGACACTTCTTTTACGTACTATACTATGATATTTTCCTGACATTTTCCAAAATACTACTATCACAATTATTAAATGACATTTTTTTTACCTTCTTCAAACTACTATTCTATGATTTTTAAAAACAAAATTATGACTTTTTATGACAATTTTCGACATACTATACTATGATGTTGGTCATGAGATTTTTGACATAACATACTATGAATTTTTTGGGGACATTTTTTTGGACATTTTTTGACATATTTCATTATATGTTGTAAAAATATTTGAATCAATATACTATGACTTTTTAATTACTTTTCATGACATAATATAATGTAAAATTTTCATGACATTTTTTGATGTTATTATAACATTAGTGACATAATACAAGCTAACTTTTACATTACATTTTTCATCATAATATACGATGACATTTTATGACTTTCTTCATGATGTTTTACAACATTCTAAACTACATTTGTCATGATATTTTTTGACAATCTATACTATCATATTTTCAGAAATATTTATCTTTATATAATATATATCTTATATGTATGCTATGACTTTTAAATGACTAAATTGACTGTGGATTCATGTTGTGACATTTAAAATGTTCAACATACTACACTATGACTTTTTGTGATTTTTTTCGACATAGTAAACCACAAATGTATATGCCTTTTTAGACACAATATACTGTGACATTTTTGACATACTACACTATGAATTTTTGTGATTTCTTTTTAATATACTATATTATGGATTTTTTTCGACACACTACACTATGACTTTTTATTTACATACAATACTATGACTTTTTGAAAAAAAAACATACTACTTGTTTTCGACATAGTATTAAGTATACAACTTACTATACATTTTTAGTGACATTACTATACTATGACTTTTTTTCCACATACACTCAGCTAGGTTGAATGTCAGACCAAGCAGAGCTCTGGCGCGCCCTGGTGGTGACAAAGTATTCCTAAAAAGACAAGTGTACCTTCAGGATTTGGTGGCTGCGTAATGAGGGAAAAACAGCTCTCATACTGCATGTTAATCTGTATTTCCAGTTATTTTGGAGTTGATAGACTCAGTTAAGCAGATGTAAATATTCATAGACACACATACAGATTTATATCGCCACACTCTTGAGGACTTTTAATATTAACATTCATTCCATAAATCATAACCTGATCCTGACTTACTGATAATACCACTTTTTACTTTCTTGAATGGACAAACAGAAAAGATGCCCCAAAATGTAAAAGCGCACACACACACACACACACACACACACACACACACACACACACACACACACACACACACACACACACACATGCTTGGAGACACACACACACTAGCAGGTTGTGTGCTTGGGTAGCAGAAAGCACTGGCACTGTTCATTAATCACTATGTTGAGGTTTTGATGTCACAGCAGGAATGGACATGCTGGTCTCACTCTCATAGATATACTTTACTGCCTTCATCAGCTTCAACAAAGTCCAGAGCTGAGAAGTTTCAGGCATGAGTAAAGACTGGAATCAGGAGAAATATGAATATGTTTGTATATCTACAACATGGCATCCAGTGCAGCATTTATGTGTTTTTAATACTTTTTGGTCGACAATGGGATCTTATGGAACCATATTAATGTTTATTGGTAACACAGACAGCTGATTTATAGCAAACAAATACTGGGTGATTTGTATGCACAGGGTCAGTGTAAATAAAGCATCAAGAATTGCAAAAGCTGAAGAGAAATAATTTAGTTCAGCAAGTGTATCTCCCCACCTCAACAGGTAAGGACTCATACTCAGTGGCTACAGACAGTGCAGGTTTTTTTGTTTTTGTAATTTTCAAAAGATGATGATCTCAATGACTGTGCTGGTGCTTTTATTTTTAGTAAGGATCATTCACATGAGAAATACATTGGTTCTCATTCATCACGTTTGTGAAAAATAGCGTCAAATATACCATGGAAATGATCTTGGATGCCTGTTATGTGTGATTAATGACACACCCTCACTCTACCAGTCAGAGAACAAATCATACATCAAATGCAGCTGTGGAATTAGACCATGTGGAACCAATTCTACATTTACATTCAACGCATGTGAAATTAGGCCTGTTGGTGACTCTTGGCTTGTTAATAGGCAAGACTTGGTCCTGCTACATTTGCATACATGCAGGCTACTGAATTTAACAGAAGAGCCAAGAAACAGTGAAGCACAGCAGCAGCTGTGAATGTTTCTGTTGAGGCACAGAGGAGTGTTTTACATCAATGTTTAACAAATGTGATTAAAGGTTGTCATATAAAAACAATTGAGATGAAACTAATTTCAGCCACCTATTGTGTCTCTGTTTTCACCTGAGAAAATGTGTATTTATGCAAAGACACATATAGGAAAGCACAGATGAAAAAGAGAGACATTAAAAAGCTTTAATGAGCTCCTTGTAAAAAGTATCAATCTGAAATGTACAAACACCTTCAAACAGCTATGCAAATTTTTGTTGTCTACAACTTGTCTTTAACTCAACTGGACTGAATGTTCACCACTGGAGACAGATATTGTACCACAAGGGGGTGTACTGCATCCTTGCTCGTAATGATTGAGTAATTGAGAAACAACTGGACATGTATTTTGTCACACAGTGACGACTATGACTCCTTGTCCACACGTACACATGCAGCCTGTGCTCTCAGTCTGCTGGATGGACCAACAGCTTCCTACACTGACAGGAGTTCAGTTCTGGTTTGAACCTGTTTCAGGTTTCAAGTCTCGCTCGGCTGTCAGGGTACGATGCAGGTTTCCTTTCGAAGTGCAAGGTAGCCAGTAACAACATCTGTGGGGAGGAGGCGGATGTAGGAGAACTCCTCAGAGGATGTGAAGCGTAGCTTTGTCTGAGGGTCTGTGTAGTTTGCCTGAGGAAAGACAAGAGAGTGTTCAGTGGAAGCTTTGTCCAAGACTTAAAAGTCATTTTGTTTATTGTACAATAAGGGATTTCAGCAAAGTGATAACTCACAGGGAGTCCAGAGATGTCGGAGTATTTCTTAGATGGCTTCAAGGAGGGAGGGGCGTCAATGCTGTAGTCTGTGAACACAGCAAGGTCTTAAAATGAACCACTGATTAGACATTCACAAAATAAAGTCACTGAGATAGTAAAATGTACTTTTGCTTTAAAATAGTAAAACGTGTAATTGGGCTTTGGGTTTATTTATTTGAGATAAAAGGCGTAGAACATGTATTAGGTAGAAATAGTACAAATACAAACTCACAGTTGGGATCATTGAGCTTCCAGGGTAAAGTCCGCTCCAAAGCCAGGATCTGTTTGAGATTCTTCCAGGTCCTGTTCTTCTTACCAGCTGCTGCTCCACCGATCCCAGAATGCTGCAGAGATACAGAGAGGAAGAAACGGGGGAACAAATTGAGGGAGAAGCCACAGAAGCAGATAAAGCTAAAACCCAACTGGAAGCAGACTCACCATAAACGCGGGGTCTTTGAACGGTGGAGGCTTTGCTGTGGACTCTGTGATGGCAGCAGGACCACCGTCAACTGTTCCCACTGGCTTCACCTCAGGCACCAACTCCACTGCTGTAATCTGATGAAACACAAAGACAACATGAGACAAACAGGAATCACATTAGATCTTAAGCTCCTTGTTTTACACACGTCGTGAATGTTAAAGTCTATAGGTGGCTTAACACAGTGTAACATGAACCAGAGAGATACTACTTAATGGAAGTGTCCACATATGCAGCTGTTATGAGACTCATACAGTGCCCTCCAGAATCATTGGCACCCTTAGTAGATATGAGCAAAACAGGCTGTGAGAAAATGTCTTTGCTGTTTATCCTCTTGGTCTTTCACTCAAAATATTCACAAAAATCTTACCTTTTCATTGAAGTAAAATTATTGAAAGAAAAAAAATTTTTTGACATTAAATAAATATTTTTCTCCAAAACATGTGTGCCACAATTATTGGCACCCCTAGAAAATATCATGATTAAAATCTAACTGAAGTATAATTCCAGTCATATTTTACATTTGTAAGTTCACCTGTTTGATTAGGAAATCTTAAGTGGTCAACCATGACTTTCAGTTTCACTGGGGTATAAATATGAGATGATACAGACCAAATTCCCTTGGTCATTCATCACAATGGGAAAAACCCGAGAACACAGTGATGATGTGCGACGTTGTTGAGCTGCACAAATCAGAAAATGGATATAAGAAAATCTCTAAACAGTTGAAAATACCCATTTCCACTATCAGGGCAATAATTAAGAAGTTTAAAGCGACAGGAGATGTTAAAAATCAGCCTGGAAGAGGACGTATGTGTACATCGACCCCACAAACCGTGAGGAGGATGGTTCGACTGGCAAAAGAATCTCCAAGGATCACACCTGGAGAAGTGCAGAGGTTAGCTGAGTCTTGGGGTCAGAAAGTTTCCAAAACTACCATCAGACGCCACCTACATCACCACGAGTTGTTTGGGAGGGTTGCCAGAAAAAAGCCTCTGCTGTCAATCAACAACAAGCTAAAGCACCTACAGTTTGCCAAACGTTACTGGAACTTTCAATGGGACCAGGTTATATGGTCAGATGAGACCAAAATAGAGCTTTTTGGCAACAAACATCAAAGGTGGGTTTGGCGTAGACAGAAAGATAGCCATACAGAGAAGCGCCTCATACCCACTGTGAAGTATGGTGGTGGATCGTTGATGTTGTGGGGCTGTTTTTCTTCCAAAGGCCCTGGACATCTTGTTAGGATACATGGTATCATGGACTCCATCAAATACCAGCAGATATTAAATGAAAACCTAACAGCCTCTGCCAGGAAGCAAAAAAATGAGCCATGGTTGGACCTTGCAGCAGAATAATGCTCCGAAGCACACCTCAAAATCTACTCAAAAATGGTTCACCGACCACAGAATAAAGGTTTTGCCATGGCCATCACAGTCCCCTGACCTAAACCCCAAAGAAAATCTGTGGGATGAGCCAAAGAGGAGAGTCCACAAGTGTCAACCTCGGAATTTGAAGGATCTGGAGAGATTCTGCATGGAGGAATGGTCTCAGATCCAGAGCCATGTGTTCACCAACCTCATCACACAATACAGGAGAATACTCAGAGCTGTTATCTTGGTAAAGGGAGGCTGCACAAAATATTAAATGAAGGGGTGCCAATAATTGTGGCACATATATTTTTGAGAAAAATATTTGTTTCATGATAAAAATGTAATGTTTCTTTCAATTATGTTACTTCAATTAAAGGTTAGATTTTTGTGAATATTTTGAATGAAAGATCATGAGGATAAACAATAAAGACATTTTTTTTTGCATCCCGTTTTGCTGATTTTTACTAAAGGGTGCCAATAATTCTGGAGGGCACTGTACTTGTACTACACAGCACATTTGTAAATAACAGATAATTTGACATACTGCAGCTTTGTACACGGTGTATTGGTGATAAAGTTTATTAGTGCTTTTTGGCTGCCTTTAGATCTGAATCACGGTGTACATTTTGACATCAATAACGTTATTCAGAGTAATATTCAGTAATTGGGCTACATTACAGTTTGATGAGCTTCACCGTGCCAACAGAAACAGAGTAACCAACACATCACTGTTCAGTACCTGAGCCTGTGTGGCTGGTGTAGCTGTCAGCTGGACTTTCTTCTTCTTGATGCTGCAGCTCCCGGTGACCTGCTGAGCGGCACAAACCGCCGGACTAACGGGACGTTTCTTCCCGCGGACAGCGGCAGAGCTGGCGGCTGCCGGCTGAGCCCTGACGGTTATGGGGATCTGAGAGGCCATTTGTGGTGAGCAACGTGGTTGTAATATACGAAGTGAATGCAGATTTCTCTCTCGATACTTAGCATTAGCCGCACGACGTCGTCATTGTAAACATCGCTTCAACCGGATATGGAATAATTCCACTTCCGGTAAATTTGTAACGAACCAAATAAAATAACCATATAGTGATTATCTATAAATATGACTATTTATTAATTTAAAATGTTTCCCTCAAACAAGTACAAATAATTGTGTATTTATTTATTTAAATGTGAATGCAGCAAAACAAAACAGTTAATTTAAATTTAAATATTTGTATTGTTTTGTTTTTCAGATACTACATTTGTTTATCATATTATGAAACCATATATTCTGAAAATATAATACAAGCAAAATAAAGGCTATTAAAAGGGAAGCCTCAGCAAAAACAAGGCCACAAAAAAATGTCAATTCAATCAGTACATTACAGCCTAAGAGTTATGACCCAGTTAAATATAGGCTTTCCACCTGTGCATGAACTTAATAAAAAACTAACCTAACAAGCTGATAATATTGTTTTGGGACTGGATTGTTTGCACAACTAGAAACTAAAACTAAATGGAAATCATTTCCATGACTGGATTACATTTTCTTGAAAGGTGTTTCTCACATTTTGTCAAACACCATTAACATACAATGGACAATATTAATAGGAATTAATTAATTCATTAATTTCACCGAGAGCAAAATATGAAAAACAACCAGTAGTCAATGTGCAAGCTGCCAATTGAATGGTGATTTATGGGTTCATATATTTGTAAACCTGAGCGTTTCTAGGATTCAAAGAAAGGGGGGGCTTAGCCCCAAGGGGAGGGGCATGTTTGTGCGCACAGCGCGCGGCAATGTTTTTGGGGGCTGCGGATATCCATTGTTTCAGACAGTTCATAGATTGGTTCAATCAGAAAGAGTGTGATTTTGCTCTGTAGTTTTGCTTGCATTCAGTGTATGATAACACAAGAGACAAAATTTCAGGGTCATAGTGAAATTTGACAACGCAAATATGAACTTTTCTCTAAGAGAGAAATCATTTTCCTGCTTGTAAAGGAAAGACGGATAAACTAGCTTTCAAATCCGCGTCACTCACAAATCCTAATTGTTAAAGGGACCGCACACAATGGATGGAGAATGGACCTGACAGTGTCAACTTTTGAGTTGTTTACTTGTTTTATTATGAGCAGAAGGGAATACGATTTTGATCAACATTTACATCTATTTTGTTGTCCGTGTAGTTTTTACATACCAGTGATATTTTATGCTCATTTGGACACTATCACTGAGATAAAGATGAACTAGTTCAGTGTCAAATATGCCATTAACTGATTATAAACATTATAAACAACAACATTCTATAAGGACTGATATTATATATATATATATATATATATATATATATATATATATAGGCCCCTATATAGCCCCTAAAATAGGCCTAACGACGCCCCTGGTGCAGATACTGTACATGAATACCCGCATGACGGGATGCGGCGTCATTAACGAACAATGCATATAGTCAAAATCAATTCAGCTAAAACACACATTCCACCACACACTCAAGAGCATGAGCCATTCAACTATTATTCATATCAGAGGGAACAATATTACCCATATCATGAAAACTACACGATAGATAAATTGTATTGTATCGTGTATTTCCTGCAGGAAATACACAACACCTTAGTTGTTGTTACTGACGGATTTATTTGTCTGTCAACACCAAGAGGGAAAATGAGTCCACTTGAAAACACATGAATCTTTGAAGTAGATCACTTAAAAACTTAAACTTAACTTCAACAGTTTAACTTTAACACTTTGAGCGGAGTCTTCTTGTTGCTGTGCACCGGCTAAATGTGTCCCCAGCGCAACATAGGACGTAACAGTAGTTCCTATCATATATAAAACCAAACGAAAATCCATATTCATAAAAACAAGTTGTACAAATAATAATATATAAACAAGCATATTAAATAATGACATAAATAATATTTATGGCAGTTAAAGCTACTGCAGTTCACTTACCAAAGCTGCTGTTCACTATTTAAAGACAAAGTCCATCCTGCTTTCTTTGTTAATAAAGAGTTTAATCCCACGGTTGTCCAGTACATCCGTGCGTTTTAGTTCCAGTAAGAAGTCCTTCTCGATTCATGGACGCCAGTGATGACAGTCGGGCCTCCCTAGTTGTATTTCCTGAATACGTTTTAATGCATTTGAGGGCTGAAAATGTCTGCTCGACAGAGGCAGTAGATACTGGGATTGTCACTGCCCCACATGTCACAATAGCCCACTGACCAATCACGTATGGCTAGGCCAGCTAGAATGCTCTGGCATGTCAAAGAATACACCCAACATGTCAAACAAAAAATCTGATTGGTTGAAGACTATGACAATCAACATTATCGTCCCCATTTACTTAAACTGCAAAGGGATTCACTTGTAAGTCTGAAGGCCTCCAGGCAGATTTTTTTTACTTAAGAGACAACATAGAGGTGCAATCTGATTGGATAAGAGCTCTGCTTAAAACAAGCTGCACTGGAAACAGAGCTGCAGGCTGGAAGCAGAGCAACTGAGGAAGACAGTAGCTGTGCAATGAGAAAATAAGCTAATGGGAAAAATAATTAGAATACATGTAGTGTATCTTGAAACTTTTTTCATGAGGTGATGTAGATAAATAGAGATGAGACGCCTCTGCTTTTCAGGGTCATATTGACCCGCTCACTCAAAATCAAGCCAAATGAGTCATAAGGATTTTTATTGAAAGTAAACTTGATTTATGTTTATTTATAGTGTTAAGAAACAGACATTTACAAAAATGAACAAGAGATGAGCACAATGACCGAGGTGTGTGTGTGTGTGTGTGTGTGTGTGTGTGTGTGTGTGTGTGTGTGTGTGTGTGTGTGTGTGTTTGTCTGTGTATCTGTGTCAGCACACGAGTGACGTGTCGTCACGGTGTGCTTTGTTCAAATACATTTTGGCACTGTCTTTATAATATTTTCGGATCGACCTACATATGTGAGCAAACATTCTCTGTGATGGCGTTTAATTAATCCAGATCCAGATCCTCTGTCACTGACGATCAGCTGTCAGCTGTCCTTCACAGCTCATCTCACACATTCAGCCTGACTTCAGTTCATCGTTCACTGAACTGACAAACAGAAAATGAGGTCATTGGACTACAAACAACAGTAATAAAAGTACTAAGCTATCAGAAACATGATCCCTGTCAGTGTTTTACTATTATATATGGATATTACAAATGTATATTTGTTTGGATCATTATTCCTGCTGCAGATGTTTCAGGTGTAGCTTATTTTATATCTCTTTTATACTCTGTTCAGTTTGGGTAGTTAGGAAAGGTTTGAACAATTATAATGTGCAAAGTAACTAGTAACTAAAGCTGCCAGACAAATGTAGTGGAGTAAAAAGTACAAAGTTGAATAAAAGAGAAATACTCAAGTAAAGTACCTTGAATTTGTACATAAGTACAGTACTTTAGCAAATATACTTAGTTACATTCCACCACTGATCATAATTTTCACTCTTACCACTTGCAACTTATCAAAACCAGTGGCGGACGTGCATTTTATACCTGGGCCTTCACTCGTAAAAATGAAGCTCAACACCTACAAATACACTAACTGCAGAGTGTGCAGTCAGTGCCTCGCCAGCCGCGAACCTCACCGCACGTCACTAACTGTCTCTCCCACTACCAAATAAACCTGTTGTAGAATACAATACCTAAAGTTTGTGTCATTTGATGTGTCTAACTGTACATGCTAAAAATGCAAGTTGCATTCTATTAGCATTTTACTTAAAAAGGAAAATAAATATTTGTTAAACTCAAATTTAATTTGAGTTTATTAAGTGGCTACGTCCATATAAGGTGCAATATATATAATGTTTGATTTTAAAGTAATCCAAAAGATATTTTTTGTCATCAAAAACATTTATAATTTAATAACATTATAATAAGATTTCAAAGTAATATCACAAGCACACAGCTGACAAACCACATATTCACATACAAAGTGCTTCCAAAACACACCTTCTCTGTCTTAACCATTTTCACAAAAAAGAGACATAATGCAGTTATTCTTTAGACTTTTATTTCTTTGAATATATTTGATCAAATGTAAAATCAAACATTTGAAGTAAAGATTAAACAGTTTCTGACTAGCAAACCTCAACACCATCAAAATAAGGGAACATTATTGATACTTACGACATACTGTACGTAGGACATACTGCATCTTGGCTGAGATTTATCCAACAAACAGACCGATTTACAAAATCCTTTTTTAAAAAGTCTTTTACTCCCATAATTTCCTGTTTTTTGAGCTGGTGCGAAAGAAAATATCTTAGGTGACGCTATATCCTGTATTTCTTTCAAATAAATGATGTATTTTTTTTAATTAAACTTCACTTCAAAGGTCTGTACATCAGGATCAGTGTTTTTCCTCTCCACTGTCAGCAAGGTCATACCAACATTATAATGGAAGACTTTGGCTATTTACAAATCACTGAGATGCTGTACTGAGTACAGTTTCTCTCAGACATGCTGTACATTACTTCTGTGTATTAGTTAGACTAAACCCCACCCCCACCCCATATAACAAAGTGCAATTCCATAGATCACCACAAGGCGGTGCTTATACACCATATTCAACATAATTTAGAAAGGCTCTTACAAATTTTAAGTGGCCCAGTTTAAGCATATTTATGAGCAAACCATTTTGTGGGTGTGCAGGGCCTTTTAGGAACATATCAGTAATGCACTTATTTGCTTTCTTGCTGAAGAGTCACCGCACACTCAGCAAGAATACAAAGTGATTTTCGCAAAATGTGAAATTATTCCTTTAAGCATCGATTCTAAATGTCAAAGATTTGTCTGTGTCATGGTGTCATTTCAGGTCTGTAATTGAAAAATAAAAATGTCTTTTGAAAAAATTTACAAACACAGGCCAGGCTCACAAGAGAGGAAATGACTACATAGACAAACTGATGAAACAGTACCTCTACTTTGTAACAGTGAAGAATATAAGACCACATCATTTTGGTGAAGAACAGTCACTGGGCAGTGTTAAGCCTGAGCAGTCAAACACAAACAGAAGAGAACAGTCTGGTTACTGGGTTTACAATTAACACCTTTCTGGAGTTATAAAAGGTCAATGGCTATTATTATGAATCGCAGTTCACATACATGTTACAGTGTGCAAGTCAAATTCTATTCTGAGGAGGCCAAATGTATGTAGATGTTTCCAAAGAACTGTAGCACATTCATGAACATTAGATCAATACCTGAACTGACCGAAACGATAGCAGGACCACTTGATATTGGTGAGATAATGGAATGATTGAAGAAGGAGGCGCTGTGGCACATACAGTACATAGGCTACATAAGGGTTAGAATATCTATACACACACACACGCGCACACACACACACACACACACACACACACACACACACTGTACACTCTCTAGGATACAATTTACTGTACATGATCAACTCTCACTGGCTCTCTTTCTTTCTCTGTATAGTAGCTCTATCAGTCATCAAAAATAAAGTTGAGATAGTTTGCCCGATGTGTGTTTACATTCCCTGCCCTGGTATATAATGTTTTCTCTTAATGCTAAACCTGTGGGACGGATGAAAAACAGTCAGTTGATTATTTTCTTTCTATCTAACAGCTGAGGAACAGGGACACCACCACACTCCTGCTGGATGCTTGATCAAAGTGCTGCTGCTCAGGACACGCACACATACATACTGTGACTGACTGTGGACAAACACGTACTGTCTCAGACCAACACACACAAGCTCGCAACTCACGCTTACAGGTACACACTGTTCCTGAGTATGAACTGTAGGATATTAAGAAAGGCATGCCATCATTGAGGAAAATAGGTTTCAATGGTAAAATCCTAAACATGTGGTGCTGCGAACTAGGTATATACACATATATATAGGCCATAGTTTCTTTAAAGAAAGCAATTGGATAGGACAATAGAAATGTCATGCCATATTTATTTTTGTTTTATGGTGCGTTTGCATTTAAAATTGCTTTCATCAATATGTTTCTATTAACAGTTGGTATGATGGTGAAGTGTAACGTAAAGGGAGACTATTGTTACCAGACTCTGTCATTCCTCTCAGCTCTTCAAAGTTATTTAGCCTCCTTCAGCTCAATGTTTTGGTTTTTACGGCCTGCAACATTCGCTCACCAGAGTGGATTTGAGGCGCAGGAGGTAGTTGTTTTCAGTGAAAAGCTCTGATAAATCCATTCTACATTTCCTGCACAGCACCAAACGGCAAACAAACAAAGTTAGAAACTTGCTGGTGACCAGGATGGAGAATTTAGCAACTCAAGGGCCAGAGATTTCCTTCAGGAGCAGGTTGAGACCAAAACAGAGCAACAAGTAGGGTGAACTGGACTAATATTTATCAGACCGCCTGAACGATGACTCCAAACGAATGATGATCTGTGTTGCTGGATGTATAATTGGTCAATCGTTTTCTAAGTTTGCCATATCAAATCTAGAAGGTAATATATGTCAGTGTTGTGTTTAGTTTGCTGCGTTGCCCTCAAGTGGTCAAAAAAATGTATGTATGCAGTCAGGCAAGTTGGCCAACTAGAGTTTATATTGCAGTACAAGTCCATACTTAAATTGGCTACAATCTCATTTGTAGTATTACATAGAAATACTATGTTTACTCCCTATTTGTACAGATTTGAAATGCTGCACATAGCAGGGTTAAAAATGGACATTAACAAGGAACACATGCTGTCTTTGAAAGGAAGTATGAGACTTCTAAACTATTAAGATAAATTTGACTGAGGAACTTCATCAGAGAAATGCACCCATGTGCAACTGCTGTCACCCACACATTGTAAAGCAATGGTATCAAATAATATATTGATAGAGGACGTATTCAGTGACTTACATTCAGGCCTTTTCAGTCTTGATATTTGCAGGTTGTATTGACAACTGAGCTCACAGCTATGGCCACTTAAACACGCCTTCATTCTGTGCTCCATCTGACAGTCTCACAGAAAAACACAAACAGACCAACATACACACACCCTCACACACACACACTTGGAGAAAAGTTGCTCAAAGCCACCTGTGGCAGCACACAAGTCTGCAATGGTATGAAAATGAAAAAACAAATTAAATAAAACCTCAGAAACACAAGGCAGCAAAGACCACAGCCATGATGATCAAGCATTGTCATTAAAACACGGTCTCTCTTTGACTTCAACCACTTACAAACATCACTACAAACCAAATAAACAGAGAAACAAACAGGTTGATAATTAAAACATGGTTACCCACTTTGTACACGCTGACATCGGGGTCTGTGCTTGTTCATGTGATAAGAGGAATGGTCGACTGGTCTGCCACGTGACAAAGGAGAATCAGCTTATGATGTGTGACACGCAAGTCAAAAGTCTCTCAGGTGTCTGACTTCCATTCATGCTCAACATTCACGCTGCATTCATTTTTGCTTTAAGCAATGATTGCACTGATCTCGGGTTCGATACCACTTATGAAGGTGCTCTACTGTACTTCATTGTAGATATCAGACTTGTGTGAAGGAAAAGAAAACATGTAAATACTGTGTATGTAAATACATACTACTCAGCCTATATTACAGTAGTCTGGAAAGAGAGGGAATAAACACAAAGCAAACCACGGGTAATCAAAATTCCTTGAAGTTCTCTCAACAGTCTATTCTTTTATTCAAGCATCTTTCACTCCCAATACTGGAGTGGCCCTCTATGCTGATTTTAACCTCCTGAGGGATGAAGGAAGGTTTGGGCAGAGTCAGAGGAGGCTCCTCCTCAGCTCGTTCAGTCTGGTCACGTTCTGGAGCTGACCAGCGTCTCTTGCGGACAGTGGGTCTCTCTGGATCACTGCATTGTATTTTGGTAAGAGCGGGCATGTCTGTTTTCACTGATTCCCGTCTCACTTCTACAGTCCCAGAGACTGCCAGCATTGGTCCAGCACCATAGATCTCCTCCCCTGGTCCTGGAACTAGTCCCAATCCTGGTGGTAGCTCTAGTCCTTGTCCTGGTCCAGTAACCTGCTCCCTCTCCAGCCTGTCTGCACTGGAAGCCTTCATGAGGAGGCCACTATTTCTCCCTGCAGCATTTGGAGTGGCACTAGTTTTTACGGGGGCATCCATGTTGTGAAAAGAATCAGAGAAGTGAGCCGTCTTCAGCTTGGTCCCCAAAGCCTGGCTGTCTGTTACTGAAGTGGTCCTCAAGCCGCGGAGGGTCAGCGACACGCATACATCACCCACACACAGCTTAGCACAGGACAGCTCAAACAGCTGGGTGGTCCTGTCTGGGCAGCAGGATGACCAGCCCTGGCCAAATACAAAGAAGGGATACTCCACCAGCACCTCCACACACACCTGGAGATGAGCAAATGCACAACAGACACTGTTAGCTTTTAGCTGGATACAGACTGAAATATTTGTGGAGGATGTATAAAAGAAACACATCTGTTGAATGCCCCTATGTGCAAATTTCGGTGGCACATGAGACCAAAAATGCGACTAAACATTTTCATGTTTAGCCGGTTTTACGGAAACTATTTAATTTCTTTTGCTGTACAGAAATGCCAAACACATGTTTATAACATTTTAAATGAGGTCTCCATTTGTCTACAAGACTGGAATTGTCTTTAATAAAAGTCTTAAATAACCAAATGAAACAGATCCTTATCAAAAATGTTTGTTTGGATTATGTATTCATGTTAAAACATGTTTTTTACATTTAACTCTAAAATATCAATATTGATATCAGCCTTAAGAATCCAGTATCAGTCGAGCTCTGCAGTCTTTACTCTTTACAGATTTGCACTGCTACAGATATCGGATATTAGGCCGATACTGGCTCAAATAGCTAGATTATATACTGGAATTGTATATGAATACTGTCTTGTTTTTGACCAATTTGTTGCTGCAGTTAAAGAGGTTTACATTTGTGCTGGAATTCCTGTTGTATTGGGCACGCTGGTGCAGTGGTAAGCAATGTTGCCTCACTATGAATAGGGGCTTAAAACCTATGCCAAATCAAATATGCGGGTCATAAAATCTGACCCTGAAAGAAGAAGAAGAATTCACTAAATGTAAATCGATGCATCTGTTTTTTATATTTTGTTTCACAAAGTTATGAAACAATGTTTAAGTCAGGCCTGATGGTGCCTTACACATACAATAACGACCCCGGTCACCCAGTGAGGCATACAGTTTATTAATTAAACTGATATGGGATCAGTACTTGGTATCAGCCGATACCCAAAGCCCAGGTATCACATCTATATTGGGACTGAAAAAGTCGGTGCAACCATTTACAGAAATGGGGGATTTAACATTTCTGTCTGTTAAAGTAATGGCTTTTTGCCTTTCAAAAGCCTAGGTCTGCACAATTAAATGCTATACTTTGGCATCTGGTACACAAGAGGGAGCAGTGTTGGTACTGCTGGGGAACAACCGGTAGGTTGCAACATAATGATGTGAAAATAATTATGAGGAAGAGGATTGTTCTCAATTCTCTCAGTTCTGCAGAGATGAATTACATGGATTTTTAGTTTGCAGCTGAGGGCTTAATTGATGACCATAGTGAGCACAAGGGGAGCTCAATTGTGCTCATCACTAGTGGATCCCTTTTTACATTTTCTCATCGCAACCATTACATTTAGATAGAATACAGAACTCAGGTGACTATTTATCTATGTGTGTATTGCTATCTCCCACAATGGCTTTTTTATAGACTTTTTTTTATAAGACTGCTCCAAAGCTGTAGCACAGAAGGATGATGAATGTGGAGTAACTTACCTGGGCTTTGAGCTCTCCCACAGAAAACTGTATGACCACAGCATTAGGACTCTGTCCACTGTCAATACGCTCAACAGTGCTGGAATCAATCTTCAGCTCACTGCTAATCTCAGCACTCTGAATGAAGTCCTCCGTCTTCAGGTCCTCCACGCGCTTCAGCTCCCCATCGGCCAGCTGGATGATGGACCCTCGCATGAAGAACGGAGGAAGCGCCACAGGGGAAGAGGGAGAGGAGATGGAGTGGGAGGCTTGGATGGAAACAGGGGCGGGACAGGGGACAGGAGCAGGAGTTGGGGAGGGAGCCGCCACCACTGCAGGAGACGGGTTTGGGGGCAGGACTGGCATCGCTGGTGCCTGAGCGACAGCAGGGGGTGGTTGATTTCCATCTGGCCCAAGCGCCTCACACTTGGATAGGGCTGTCGCCAGATAGGCGTGCGGCATGGCGGTGGATATTTGAGGGGTAGTCGTAGCAGTCAGGGCGCTACAGACAGTGCGACTAACCTCGATTTCTGTGCCGTTATTGGTGCCACTGACTGGAATGAGGAGGGACTGGCCACTGGGGATGACCAGGTGCTGAGGCAGTGCCGCATGGTAGCTGACGGCATGCTGATTTGAACTAGTGATATAGCCAATTATGGGTGGCTGTGTGGAGGAATAGAGACTGGCTGGCAGCTCCTCGTGGGGTAGAGTGGTCTGGATGACTGTATGAGGAGCAGACTTAACCATATCTGAGGAAGAGAGGGAGGTGAAGGAGGATGATCTCGACACTGGTTTCCCCAAACAGATACCTCCTTTCTCAGTCTGGACAAAAGAGATCTTATTTGAGCCAGTTTCACGTTCGGCTCCATGGTTGGGCTGGGCCAACAGCACCAAGGAGGTCTGGAGTCCTGAAGGGTTTTGGCCGTAGTCTGCAGGCAGGAGGATATGTCTGGCCTCATAGCTCTGGACCTGCTGATGGTTCATTTGATGACACAGATTTTTAGACTGTTTGACCAACTCTAATTCCCCGTTCAGCACACCCTTAGCATGCCCCTCTGGTTTCTTCCCAAATGAACCATCTGCATACTGTACCAAAAGCTGTGAGGGAGCAAGGGTGAGCGTTTGAGGGAGGACGGCTGTGTGAGGGTGGAGCTGGAGGTGGGCCGTGGGTGAACTGAGGGCGTTTCCGAGAGGTGTTCTGCTGTCCAGATGAATGTACTGGCTGGTGACTTGGGGGGAGCTAGGAAGCGACACAGGAGTCAGTTCTGTGGGAGAGAGGCCTATGTGAAACTGCTGCTCCCCTTTGGTGTTAGGGGAGATGAGGGCAGTGGTGTAACCGTCCAGCTGGGGGCGCTGTGCTATGGTAGAGCTGTTATGTGCAGAGCCGGCATTGGCGGAGATGATGTGAGAGGAGATGTAGCCAGCATAGGGCCCAGAGCTGATGAACTGAACGTTGGGTCCCAGCTGAGCAAACTGGATAGTCCCGGCCTGCTGGGGAAGGGCCGTGGGGTAAACTGCAGGCAGAGAGGCCAGGGGCACCGCAGACAGAGGAGTGGCCGAGGAAGGGATAGAAGTGGAGGGAGAAGAAGAGGAAGTGGAGGAGATGGGACATCTTGGGCTCTCTGCGTCCCTGGATTTGCAGCGTTCACTGGCTACACTTGCCAGCCATGCTAGGTTCTCTGTGTGTGGACTATCAGTAACCACTGCAGCTGGAGGTGTCGCTGTGGCTACCACCACTGGCCTGTGCTCCAGAGCCAGGATCTCACGCTTCTTAGGAGGCAGACAACCATTACTTCGCTCCTGGTTGGATTTCATTGTGCCAGTGTGGTTTTAAAACTCCCAGTTGTTAATTTGAAGTTGTTCTGGGTGTTTCTTTGTCTCCCTCCTCCACTCTGTGGTTGTGTGAAGCGGTCTGCCTCTCTGTGTGGCTCTGGCTCTCTTTGTGTTCACTGGTAGACGGCTCCAGGTCTCAGGCCAGAGAAGATGGAGTCACTCCAGCTCACAAAATGAGCTCCATAGACTTCATGAGGAATCATCTCTGACCGATCCACCTCTTCCACAATGTCGGCAGGAATCTGATGGCAGAGAAAAGCTCAAATCAGATAAGCAGGTAACAGAAAATTAAATTGAGTCCAAATCTTATGTTGTTTAGATTTTGAAGTCCTTTAGACCAGCTTCTGATTTTTTGGCTATTTAGATAAAACAACCATATTCACAAACTGTTCCTAAGAAATGCTTTACTCTTAGAAATGTCACCACTTTCATGTTTGTGGAGGTGTTGTTCTTTGTATTGCCACTAGGTGGTACCTTGTAAAATGACTGCATCTGATTTGTGTTAGTCTAATGCTCTTGAACACAACATGTAAGCCATTCCGTGTACATATTTCTCCACGATGAACCTCTGAAGATGCCCCTTTGAGAATCTACATGGACTAATCTGGGAAAAACTCAACCAGCATTTCCATGAGTAATGATATATGGCTTACAGGAAAGTACAGGACAATGTTGTGTGTCATCATTTACATAACATGGAAAAGACTCTTTCATGTTTCCATAACCTAGCAGGAGTTTCCTGAACTGCGCTGTTAGTGTGTCTGGGGTGTGTGTACACGCTCATGTGTATAAACGTTGCTGTTGGCTGTTATCATGCTCCAGGCTCTAGGGTAAGAAAGCAGAGCAGAGTGGATAACAGCACAGAGTAACAGCCTCAAAGGAGCTTATGTTTTTGTCTTTGTTTTAACACTCCCTTGTCTCGTGTTGAGTCAGTGGGGCTACTGTAAATATAACATCCACCTCCAGACAGGAACTCTGGGTCACTGGGCTCATCAGAAAAATGAAGTGAAAACAACATGGCTTGAAATTTGATAATGGAACATTCTGCAAGAAGCGTAAATGGGTACTTCAAAAAATATTCTAACAATGGCTTTTCCGCTTTAGCCTGTTTGAGTGGTGTTTCAAAGTTCAAGGGAATACAAAGTGGACAACAAACAATGAATGAGAAGGTCCTTGAGTTTAGTTTAGTGAGAGACAGACGGAAGGGTGAGTTAAATAAGTACTGACAAAGGCTCTTTATTCTGAGCAAGAAATGTGAAGACTAGTGGAACTCATGACAGACAGACAGTGGGTTAGTGAAAGGTAACTAACTGTGTCAACAAGCCACAGCAGCAGCTAGCCATTACCAAAATACGAGTCTTGTAGACTCGACTGTAGATTCATATGTAGCCATGCTCACGTAGCTTGAACATGCACACACAAGAAAACACAAACAATGTGCAGTGCATACATTAATTCAACAACGGTTACATGCAGCATTTTGTTTGTCATGAGCTCATGCTTTTAAGGTTTTTTTCTTTAGCTGGACTGTTCTTTCCTGCAAGCTTATCTGTGGGTCAATGCACACGACTCTGAGTTGTTCATTAGCCAGAGGCCCCACAGAGATACAGTGTTTGACACAAACTCACACGTCCATCCATTCATTCATTTTTCTACCCCTGCATTGAGAGGTGCTAGACTATTTGACAGTGCTAAATTGTATTTTTATATATTACAGAGGAGGTTCACTACAGCAGGCAGCCACAGACATGTTACATAAAGACAGAGTGGGGAAAAAAACAACACAGAAGGCGACCTTGGTCAGTTTCTAGTTAGATGCAGTTACCTCTAATGCTGGCTTTGACAAGGTCACTGCATCCAAAAGCAGCAAAAACCTCTGTGTAATTCATCTAACCACACAGCCTGGTGGATCCACCAGATGTAACAAAGGGGGAGAGTGGCAGAGCTGGAGAGAAACAGAAACGGAAAGAGGAGAGTGAGGGGGAGGAGAGGGAGGAAGGCAACGTGAGATGACAGAACTGTGTAGATGGAAGGAAAGGGAGTAAGAGGGGGGGGTGGGAGAAGAAAGAAGATTAGGAACGATAAAGAGGGAGAGAGGATGGGGAATGGGGAGAAGACAGAGTGCTGCTTCTCCTGACCCACATTGAGCAGCGCCTGCAGCATCAGAGCGCCATAGCCCCCGCCACGCGGAGAGATTCCCGATCAGCAACACAGCCGCTGCTACAGCCTCAGCTACACTGTGCAGCATCGCTCAGTGGCAACAACCCCACCTCAGCAACACCGTGTCAACACTGTAATGACATCACATCTGAAGCACAAGTACCTCCTGTGATCAGAGCAGCATTTGGAAGACAAAGCCAGCATTATCTGATTTCCAAACGCCACAAAAAATTGCTGTCAACAAACCCAGATACAACAGGATGCTCTTAAAGACGGTGTCTTTCCTTTCCTCATATGACCTGCACACAGCACGCTCTGCACATAGTGACACACACACACACACAGCGCAGCAGCCAAAAGCCTCACTAGATTTTCCAGCAGCAGCCTATTATTAGAATATTGACACCAACTAACATACGGCCTATGTGATACTATGGAGAACAAAGGTGAGCTCGGCGTGTCGGTCCCCTGGCCCAGGACTGTCCCCTCTATGGAGGGATGGCAACAGAGACTGAGAGGGGACAGGACGCTCGCCGTTACGCTCATCACACTGACTCCCAGCTCAGACAGAGTGATTGAGCCAGCCTTGCATGTGATCCTCTTTCATACTCCCACATAAAAAAAGCTGCACAAACCAGAGAAATAGGTTTGTGCAGCGGCGTTTGTCTGCTGTCACTATGCAGGCCAGGAGAGCAGATGAGATGTTTTCAGTCAGCCTCCTCTGTGTTGTCTCCAGGTGAGAGCCCCCCCCCCCCCCCCTCCCCCCAGCAGCAGAGTTAAATCTCCCCTCTTACGCAGCAGTCGTCGGCTCCTCCGGTCCCCCCACCTTGACTCCTTCCGCCTGTGCAGCGAGTCTTCTTCTCTCACGCTCTCAGACCCACTATTTACTCATCGATTGATCCACACGGTTTCATAGCAATAACACTTCTCTGCAGCAGGATGATGCAGGGAGGCAATAGAAAGGCAAGAAAATAATTTAGTGGCAAAAGATGCTGAAGATTCATGCAAAAAGCTAATGCAATGACCCTGGTGTGATAAACCTGTTGTCAATACTGCTATAAATCATGTTTCACCTACTAGACCAGTCATAGAGACACAATGAATACCCCGTACAGCAAACGTCTATATATAGAAAACAAAAACATCATTATCAATCTGAGCTCTGGCTTGAAACAGAGGGGGAGGTACTGAGGAAGACAATATGAACGTGCATGTATGTGTGATTTGCTGCATATAAGTAGGACCTCCCCTCAACCCCCTTACAAACATAGCTGCTTTAACCACACAGCCGATGAATACAGTGTACGGCTTTTTCTAATACCCAAAAGAGCCATTTTACTGCCCTTCTTTGGACAACAGTGGTGCATGTGCCTTTAAGAGGCGGACCAACCGTGTGGCAGACTAAAGCAGACAGTAAGAACAGGCAGTGGTTCAGGCTGTTTGTCTTCACAATGACTCCAGAGTTCTGCATCACTGCCCGACACACACCAATCACACAGTATACGAGCAGAGCGGGCGTCCCTCTCAGCAAGCACAACTACAACCAAACAGGGTCAATGCTGTTGAATCCCAACATCTGTGACTCTGGACAAATGCTGTGACTGCAGCCTCTGGGGGCTTTACAATGACAGTTAGAGCGCATGAGTGTAGTAGTAGGGCAGAAAATACTACTATGCAACAAATCAAGAGGAAAAGACAACCCTCCCCCCCCATCCCTCCTCCCCTCCTCTGGTTAGAGTACTAAGAATAGCTCACCAGTTTCTCCACAGCCACTGCTTGCAGAGCATGTCCAATGATTCTTCCTGCCTCTCAGTGTGTGTGTGTGTGTGTGTGTGTGTGTGTGTGTGTGTGTGTGTGTGTGTGTGTCTGTCTGTGTGTGAGACGTGTTTCCTAGGAGTCCTCTTCCTGAATCTCTCCTTTGTGCCGCTCTCCCCTCCTGGAGCCTGTGCTGTAGCTGCTCCAGCTATGCCTTCCTCTCTCGACTCTCCGGTTTGGAGGCTGCGCTGCGCCTGCAATGAGCTGACGGTAAAGGAAGTTCCCCACTGCTGAAGCTAACACCAAGTCCTGCGTTCAAGGCTGCTCCAACGTGTGTTATGCAAGGCCACCAGACCGCCAGCTCCCTCTCTGCCTGGCTGCTTCTCTCTCTCTCTCTCTCTCTCTCTCTCTCTCTCTCTCTCTCTGTTTCTGCCTCTCTCCCTTTCCCTCTCTACCTCCCTCCCTCCCTCCTCTTTCTTTCTCTCTCTCAGTACTCCACTGATACAGCTCCTCCCCCAGCCAGCCTCATCAGCCGCATCAGGTATTCATTCAAAAAAACACACTCTACTTGGCTTAGTGCCCAGTCTACGCTCACACAGAGAAGGAAGGAGGGGGAGGGAGCAACAGACGGAGGGTGAGGGAGGGAGAGAGAGACAGAGAGAGAAAGAGAGAAAGAGAGAGAGAGAGAGAGAGAGAGAGAGAGAGAGAGAGAGATTCAGAAAGCGTTTCCTCAGACGGACATACTGCATGAATGTGAATAACTGGGGGATATTCACAATGGCATATAAATGCAGAAACATAACACATATGCACGCACACAAGCAGTCAAGAGGATTAAATTGTTCAGTGTGTCCAGACGTCAAAGCTGTTATAATGCACTGCTTCCTTCTTGTTCATTTTCATATGTATTTTCCCCGCAGAGACAAATCTCTTCCTAATCTGCCCTGTGAGCTGCTCTACAATTAAGAGTCTCAACCTCTGTTCAGCTGCAAAGTGACTCAAAGTAACCTACCATCCCCTCCCCAGGTCTCCCCAGCTCTCTGCCTTACCATCTCTTCCCTAGAGATATTTACCTCAGTGCAGGAAGGCAAGCGCTGATAAACACCCCCCCACAGCCTCTTGGCACTGGGGCCCTCGTCTCACGAAGGCCTCTTCTTTATCCTGTACAGCATACAGCAGAAAGAGCCAAGCTGCAGTGGCCTCACCCCCCAGGCCAGCCCGCTATCTGCTCTTCTGCAGGTGGGACAAGCAGGGTGTCCCCTCCACCTAGACTGCAGACTGGGGGAAACACAGAAAGAATGCAACAAGCCACACAATGCTGCTACTACAACAACAAGCCTAGTGAATAATATTACACCCACACAGGCTCTTGACTGGGGGGGTTCCTAAACTTTCTCATGGACGCATCCTACAATAACAGGTGTACTGTGCATAGCTGAAAGGAATTATGTGCAGTAGTGACTAAATTGCATGTCGAAATTACCCCTTGAATTATAAACAATCAAACCGCCTCATCAAAGTATAATTTGGAGAATTTCTTTATCCCGCAACCCACCTGGCCCAGTGCTGATTTTTCAACTACTGCGATGTCTCTCACACACACACACCGACACACACACACACCGACACACACACACACACACACACACACAAAAACACACAAACACACACACTGAATTACTTCAGTTTCCTCAGCTGTTGAAACTGAGAAAAAATAACCTGCTGCATGTCTTCCTCACCAAGGGGCTACCCTCATCTTACAACTGGGAAAAGAAAGCTGCCAGGTCAATGTAAACCTCAGGAGCAACACAATCCGAGAGGGCATCAACTAGAGAACTAGAGAACTCATTAACTTAAATTATCTTACTATACAATGAAGGTCAGAATTAGTGTCAGCCAAGTGAGCTGAAATAGGCTTTGAGGGAATTCACAAATTCAGCTGGAGTTGCATGAAGCAAAACTGTTCACTCACTGCATGACTGAATTTGAAAGTTACGAAATGACCCATAGCTCATTGTATCCTATTTTATTGTTGGTATTGTGCAGAGACTCTCAATACAGTTTTCAATGACTGTAGTGTTTGTGTCCTTTCACTGTCACACTGTGATCCTCTGATCATAACAGTAACACAGGGCATACAATCAATCATCTTCTACACCCGCCTTGGCTGTTAGATGGACACTCCCAATTTTCTGGTTGAGCTGTATTTACAGAGAAACCTCATCATTACTGTACTCCCAACAATGAACAGCAATGTCAATCCACATAAACCTGAACCACCTGTAGCCGCTTCAGTCCCTGTAAGTACAATGTTGTACCCCATGAGTAGGCCTACATTATAACAAAAGTAACCGTTTATAGGACCACAGAATGTTCCTGACAATACACTTAGTGGAAACTACCCCTTATTCCCTAACTTCACAATTTGTTCACTTGTACCTACATGCATGCATCAGTACGTACTGTACCGGTACACCGTCAGTCCAAAAACATTAAACTGTAAATTGGGGAGAGTTATCGTGAGCACTGTGGGCTGCAATCTTAAGCGTTACCGGAAAGTCTCCAACACAGATCAGGCTTTGTTGACAATTTTTCAGATACCACTGAACATTATTGGATGGTGATTATTGTGGTCCAACATAACAAGACTCTTACTCTGAGCCCACACAACTCAGTGTTACATTCTTCAGTATGGTGCACATATAATGAGAGGGAGTGCTCCAAACCATTAAGATCTATGTCATCTTACAAACATAAACTACTGAAAGCTGATGATCCCGAAGAGTCTAAATGGGGGTTGAGTATTTGCAGCAGCGGCACTACTCACGATCTCAGCAAATCAACATTCATTGTTATGCTTAAGCCTCCATTGCTTAATTTTTCAAACACATAGATGTCTCTAAGCACTGCTTCTCAGTGCTCTCTCTTACTCATAAACAGTAGCCTTCAGCGGAAAGCACTATGAAAAGTTGCTGCTTGTTACAACACTGCATGACCTTTACTGCGAAGCAACAGGCAAAGTTTTAATTTAAGTTCCGGGGTGAACTTTTTCAACCACAAGCTCCGCACAAATCTGAATAGATAGTCGCATTACCTTGAAACTGCTCAGTGTCCGGCAAACAATTATCCAAGCATCATTACCCACATTCTGCTCTGCGTATTCACCATAAACTCACTGGGGCCGAGTGAGCCTGCTCTAATGCAGCAGACATGTCCAGACATGCAACACTAATCCTCATGCGCTCAGCACAGGGAAGCATGTATGATGCACACAGTCACATTATGGGAAATGGAAGGCTGATCGTATGCCACTATTTGCATTAATGAACTTAATCAGCATGTTTCAAGAATATTTCCAGGAACATCTGTTTAAAGCAATCAGCAAAAATACTGCACATATATGGTTCAGACGCTAGCATGGTGATGGCTTTATACTTTAAAACAGTGGTGGAAGACGTACTCACTTCTTAAACTGACGGCAACGCTGCTAAATTCATCGGCGAGCTGACGTTAACGTTAAATACCAATAATAACTCATTGTGAAACACTGCTAGCAAGTTGTATTGACACGTTCTGATTGTTTTCTTTCTCACTCTCGCCTTTCTTCTCTATCTGAAAAAGCCTGATTGTATTCATGTTTTTAATTAACATAACGTTTATTGATTTGACGATGAACTACCGGTATATTTAAGTGGACTAAACCATGTGCACATTTTAGGGGGGGTCAAAACTAACTTTTTAACATCAGGCTAATTCAGGCATCAGGCATTCCCCATGTTGGGGCCACAGTTAATCCCACTATTCCAGTCACCCCAGGTATAGGTTTACCATAATTTACATTGATACCCACAAGAATAACATCGAAGCCTGCAGAAATATTATAAAGTTTGTCAGCAAAGTTCAGTATGTGATATTGCAGCCAGTGGGAAAATGCCATGCATTAGTAATAAAGAGAATGGAAAGTGAAGCGTGGGTGGTTGGATTAGGAGGGCATCTGGTATCAGAGCGGGAGGTAAATAAGCCTGGCTCGGTTCTGTCTGAGAGCAGACCTGCCTCTGCTGTGGCGCGCTCCAGTTTGGAGGGAGCAACGTGCACACTCCACGCGATGTGGGGAGAATGTGAAAGCACTTGCTGCCATGGCAACAAGGCAGCTCCACAGTCTCTCCAGTCCCCATTAAGAAAGATGGGTGGCGACGTGGCTGTAGCTCAATGGTGGTGTAGCATGACACGTTGAAAGAGCCTATTGAAAGCCAGTGAATTCAGCAGTTAATGAAAAGAGCAAAGGGGACAGCAAATCCAACAGGCCGGTGATACTGACCTCACCTCTCTGTTTGGGTGCACGCTAGATGTGAGACAGCTACTCAGCTTCATTGTTTTGATCAGTACACTTTAGGTGTGAAATTAAAAAAGAGATTGTCAGTGACAAAAGAGCAATTGTTGAGTGCTACCTGTGAGTCCAAATTACCTTGAAAAGAGTCCTTGATTAAATAACGTCTAAAGATGAAATGATTGAGGTAAGGGGCCGAAACTCTGAAAACAAGCAAATGCTGTCCTGGTTATTTAAATGAGAAGATAGTGTCCTATGTATGTTAAGGTTATTATAAGGTGCAGGAAATGGTTACCTACACACGCATATGAAAGATGGGCTGTGATGTAATCTGTTTCTAACTACTAACTAACCATCAGAAGTGCCAAGTTTGAAGATGAGTTTTTTTTTATTCAGGATCTTGTTTTCCTTTTTCAAAACAAGTGCAATGTGATTCATAGTTGAGGCAGCGCATAGTTTAGGAAGTGTTCAACCTGTATCACCAAAAATTATTACTATCAGGCTAATAATACCACTTTCTATACAGAAATCTCCCAAACATAAACATTTTTCTCTCATTAGAGTGATACATGTAGTATTGATGTTACTTAGGATAACATATTGATCCAGCAACACGAGACAGCAAATAGAACATCATGCTTCTCAGTAGATTGTGGTTTTACTGTAGGACATTATTAAACTGAGTTATTTAACTCTGTTGCACCATACTGTGCATGTGGTGAAAGCCAAATTCAGCAGAACAAAACAGATTTCTCTAAAAGAGTCCAAATGCCAAGACTCTTTTCATTCAGCTGAAAATAGCAAGCCGCTGCTTACGCACATCCCCAGAACATAGTTTAGGCAACTAAAGGATTGGGTGGGAGTGATTTGTGGAGGAGGAACTCGGCAGAGTTTGTTCAAACTATGAACCAAATCAATCAGAAAAACACCAAATGGTGTGACAAAAAAAACCAAACACTGAGCAAAACGTGCAGTCAGGGTGCAAAGTTTTAGCTGATTTTAAGTTTCCAAATATCTCCATTGTGTATTTGTTGGGTAGTTTAATGGAAAAAGAAATTAACCAAGACAACTCTGTTAATGATAATATCCAGTGCATTGTATAACATGTATGACAATATAAAGTACAAGTTAAAAATAATCAACTTGGGTCCATGCTGTTTCTTTCATAATTTAGATATTCATTTAGGAACCCAAGACCTCAGTGACCTCAGTGAAAGCCTCGTGCAGTGTGCAGGTTCAATACCAGGTTCACACAGCAGAGGGCAGTGTATGGTGTTCTTTACCTTCAGTTGAGACAATAAAATAAACGATATAGCCTACTCATTTATAACAATTGAGAAGAGAACATCAACATTAGTTCTCCTATAGCTTGGATTATGTGTTTTATTTCAATATTCAAACAAACATCGCCTTCGTATACAACACCATATACCTGTAAACGTCAGTATTTTATTTTGAAGATAGATAATATATCTCCAAATATCACATTTAAAGGAAAGTAAATATCGTGTTGCCTCAATTGTATTTCCTTTATATTCATATGTATGAAAAACAAGCACTGCCAGAGAGCCACATAATCATATCAGAGTGGCCAACAATACCTGCCAACAGTAGGCTTTGCATTACAAAGGCGGACAGCAACAAGAAACTGTGAAGTTGAGAAAAACAGGGTGTGGAGTTTAAAGCCAATTGTGTGACAAATGGGCTATATATGTTGGACAACCTTAATCTTATGCCATTTAGGTTGATTATTACTCATTGCCACAGACTTAAAATTAAAAAAAAAAAAAAAAAGATTTAGATACTGCACTCTCGATTGGACAATCTAAAGGGCACCAAAATAACACAGTATCTAAAGAAATACTACTCTGCTAAGCTAAGCTAGTCAAGTTAGCTTTTACCAGGACTAGTTTATCTGCTGATACTTTTTTACATTTAATTACTGCCTTATCTGTATAACAAACTCAGATACTATGATGTCATAGCAGTTTTATTAAATTACAGGTTACAGGGAAAAGCAGGTAAATTGGCTTTAGTTTGGATTATTTCACCAGCTAGCCTTATATAACTGGAGAACGGTCACTGTGCATTTTGTTTTTTATCTCTGTTTTCTAGCTCTTGCAAATTAGATTTTTTTTTCCCCCAAGAATTTTTATTCTATACCATAATACATTTTTGTATAACTAAAAGTCCAAAATATATTGGTTACTGTATTTTGACTTTGTGGGTAAGTACAGTCTGTATGACTAAAGCATTGATGATAAATATATATATATATATATATATATATATATATATATATATAATATATATATATATATATATATTGCTACATCAGGCATAATGTTGGGATCGCTTTTATTCCTTTGCTGCCTGTTTCTCATTTAAAGGTCTTGAGAGTGTCGTGTTGATTGTTTTGTAAATAATGCAGCTGGCAATTGCATTTAGCACCTCCTTGTGTAAATTGCATTTCTGAAGTGGAACTACGGCACAGTCTCTTCTGACATGAGGCAGACTGTCAAGAATTTGCCAAACAGCATTCAAGATGATACCAGGGGGAAAACGTCTTTTAGGGCAATTTCTACCCTTCAGTCTCTCTTCAAACATATCAATGCAGCAAATGCACATCAGATATACTGTGCTACCTTAAAAGCAAAAATGTTTGAGGAGGAGAGAAAAAGCTGAACGTCTCTGCAGTAACCAATGCAGCCTCCATGGTTGTCTTGACAACTCAAGCTTTTCTTCTCCTCTAATGCAGAAATCGACTGATCCAAAAAAACAAACACCCAAAAACCTAATGTTATGTCATAGAAAATGGTATGAATGCTATACCGCTCACACTCACAGTCACTCTTTTTACTTCTGCATCACTCATCTAGAATTTGTACTCACCTCATATTCACATCTATTTTTATACCAGGGAAAATGAACTCCAGCACAGGCAGCGTACTACTCTGGAAAAAAAGTGCATTTGTATTGCACTCAATTTTATTTATTCACTTTCCTAGAAATTAGTTCATTCATAATTTATCGGCAGTGTAAACGAGAGTACATCCCGAATAGTACAGTGCAGATGTGATGCCTACAAATTGGCTTGGGGACTTAGGGTCAATTAGGGTGAGGAGGGCAGCTGTACTTAATGATTTACTTTTTTTTAAAAGCGAGGCCCTCCCCAGCTTTGTTCAACTTTTCAGTGGACCCTCCCCTTGATTTAGATGAAAACAACACTCTCCTCCCTAATATCTAAAAATAACATAACAGTGTGACCCATCAATTAACTTATAATAGTGTCCTAATTTAACTTTAATATGTGAATGGGACAATACCTTTCACAATATTCATCACATTTCACATTAGAATAGTGCATCCCAACAGTTATTACCACGGTGGCAGCTCAAGTGAAGGCTAAAAGAAAATATAAATCTGGATTCCAAAAGAAATCTGACTATTTCCTCAGCAAAAATAAAAAACACACAACCCTCCCCCCTTTTTTTTACCCACTATCCCCCAAAATGCTTTTAGTATAGTCCCTTGTAAATAAAACAACTAACATTGTCAATGCATGTAAATGGCATTTAGTCCCAAAGGTCTGCATAAGCATAATAACAATTTAAAATGTGTACAAATGTGCGCATTTCTACATGCGTTTGTCCCCCATGAAATCTCTAGTGTTGAGCATGCGTTGGTATCCCTCCCCAGTCAACAGGTCTCCTCTTCATCAACATCCCTCTCCACTCAGGCAGAACCCAGACAGCCTGTAATTACTGACTCCACTTGAGAGGAATACCATCAGGCACAGACACACTGAAAGAAACAACAACGCTGTGCAGCTCACAGTTCACAGCACCTTTCCACGACTTCAATAAAAACCTGGAGCCTGCTGTGTGTGCGTGTGTCTGTGTGTCAGCTGCCATTTTAGTACTTATAATGATGAATAATGACTTTAAGGACGACAAATTGTATCATTCACAGAGAATATTTTGGTCCAGTTGAGTCCAGACTGTTTTCCTTACCCCTCTGCCCTACGTGGCCCTGTTCACACACAGACACATGGCTGTCAGAGAAAGCTGTGAGCCCTTCACGCTGCCTGTAGATGACTCCCTTGTTAAAAGAGCCAGAAAGGGTGGCAGCCAGGAACTCAGGCTGGACACCTCACCAACTCAATGCCGTATGGCACGCCATGTGGCAGCAAGGGACTGGAGCTGTCAGGCATGGCTTCAAACAACAGACAACAAAAATATGAGAATGGGGAATTAAAGAGAGTGTTTGAGTTGAATACACTCACCTCTTCTCACTCCTTTATGTCTGAGTTCACCTCCTTAGTCTAGGGTGTAAGCCATTTGATTAATAGACTGTACATTCATTATTACAGTCGATGGGAATAGAAGGAATCAATTGTCAGCACTGCCCTTATTAGAGCCACACAAGGATGATCTTACTGTGATTTAAATACATTATTATAGTGTTTTAATAATAACTGATTGCTATTTGTTAACTCACTACAAGGGTTGTGAGGTTTATTGCAACATTAGGTAGATTCACACAAAGGTCTGTCATAAATTGCTGTGATAATTGTTCCCTTGAGCTTTTCTAAAATCTTCCTCTTGCACATTCCCTTTGGACACGAGCCAGATCACATCGACACAAAAATAGATTATAAACATGCCTCAACTCCAAATAGTGCTACACTCACTCATCAGTTCACAGTGCAGTAATGGTGATGGGTAGTGTCTGCTCACACTTTTCTGTTCCTCGGTAAAGCCCTTTACAATACGAGTTATATTATTCCGTCGCCTGCAGTAATGGCATGGTGCATGACAGCAGCATGTGTGTGTGTGTGTGTGTGTGTGTGTGTGTGTGTGTGTGTGTGGGGGGGGGGGGGGGGGGGGGGGGGGGGTCACTCTGTAATCTGGGAGTACCATCTGTGGCTGTCAGCTGAAGCTGCCACTTAGTGGGCCTAACACAATCACCACGTCAACACATTGCCAACAGTCCTCTCCAAGTATAGGTGACATGCCAGAAAAGACAAATGTCTAAGTGTATTCAGGCTGTCCCTCAATGTAGTATAGAATGACTCGTTTTCATGGCACCTGGTTGACTGTAATTTACTTTGTGTGATGATAATTTAGGATCACAAAGACAGACTTTTTTTGTTTAAAATGTCGTATGCAGGCCACAGTGCTGTGGGTTTATTCGGCATGATGCATCAAACCAGAGTGGTGTCTGCATGACCATTAAACATACACTAGGTGGAGCCAAACTCCTGCAAGTAAGACGAAAGTGACGATTCAATTTCAGCTCGCAACAGAGCAAATAATCAATTAAAGATTGCTGTATTTATGGATTGCAATGATTATGTTACAAGGATATTTTTGATGATATATTTAACTAAAAAAAACATACATATCACACGATCTTTAAGAAATTGTAGTGGAATATATTCACAAGATTTTGCAGAAGAAGTAGAGTTTTGAACAAATTTACTGTGGAAAACATAGCGGGTGGTGAAGTAACTGAAGATCCATCATAGTCTCTTAAGCGGTTGCAGCCACAAGCTTCCATAGAAGCTTCAATACACCTTTGAATGAATTATACAATAACTCTGGTAAAGACTTTGAAAAAAATGTATTTGCTTCTTTGGTGTTTTGACAATGGTGGTGGAGCATTTTTCTCAAAAAGTCAGTCCAAAATCTCCCAAAGGTTTATGATTGAGATTTAGTGACATTCATCGAACTATTCAGCGACCCTTCACGCCCTGTAGGGAAGATTCTGCAGACACAGTATCAAGTTGCTTCATTTATCCACCCCTCTGTCTCTCTGACTAGCACACTTTTTATGGTATAAGAATTGTTTTCCTAATAAAGTGTTGACATACAAAGTAAAACCATAGTTCTAACATAAAGTGATGTATGCACCAATCACATGAGTCAATGCAGCCGAAGTTAAACATGAGGCCACTTAATCAAAACATTGAAAGAATTATCAAATAGCAGACAAATCGCTAAAAGACGGACACCTCAAACATGCAGCGAAATAGTGGTGGTTTCATTTAATCTTATTAAATGCAAAAAAAAAGTTAATCACATAAAATGTGTCATATATTAACTTTTACGTCACACACACATGCTGTCCGAGTAAAAGGAAGATCAATTGCGATCGGGTTAACATTTCCTTTTGATACATTTGCATTTCAGCATCTGAAAAAGCTGATCATGAGGCATGACTCCTGCAGTGATGACGGTCAACAACTCAAAATTCAAAAGTCTGAGTGTACAATACTTAAGACATTTTAATACAAAGAGATTCTGAAGGTATAATCTTATGAATACATGATCAGCAACTTCAATACGGAGTGATGCGGGACATTATCCTTAATCTGCAAGTTTAGTGTTTAAAAAGAGGCAAATGTTGTGTTAATGAAATGGTGGCATACACCATCATCATTCCTGTCTTCAAAGGAGGCATCAATTTGGCACAGAAACAGTTTCTGAAAGTAGCATGTAGGAATACATGCAGAAATACAGTATGTCGGAAACAAACCCAAACCAGGTTGTAGGAAACTGAAATTGTTCATACTGACGTGTATCAAACTGTCTGCAACCATCTCAACACTCCTCCGTGTTCTGACAATACCTCAAAAGGTTGATGTCTGAGTTCTGCAGGCATTCAAAAAAAAAAAAAAACACACACACACACACACACACAGTGCTTCCTTAGTATTGTTGTAGTAGTACTCTCATCTGGGTTCTTCTGCGTCATCTGATCCTGGAGCGCTTGACAACAATTGTACCAGCTACCATATCATACACAGTCCTGTTGTGCTGGAAGAACAGAAGGGTGATGAAGGCCGGGAAAAAGAAGGCGATTGAAAAGTTCTTGTTCAAGGCCCGGACAGTTGATCTACAAAAGGGAGAACAGAGACTGTGGTTACAATACATACAGGAGAGAGATACTGGGTCACGTTCTTTAAGACACTTCCGAAAATGAACTACTCACGCAGACAGAGAGACGTTAGTTGCTGGCACAACAAGCACCCTGTTAGGTTGAACCAGAACCGATGAGTCACATGTAACAACTCGGAGTCCAACGAGAAACTTCCCTGGAGTGGCTCCTCCTGCTCCCCAAATGCACACAATCTGAAGGGAGAATGGTGTAGGAGCTGTCACTTAACTGCAATGGGGGCCTTTCCAAAATTTACAAAGAAACAGTTGACAGTTAAGGTTGAGACCACTGTTTGTTGTCTCACCTTACCTGTATTAATATGTGGGAGAACCTCTATATGGATGCTCACCTCATAAATACACACTAATATCCGGTACACAAGTGCAACAAGCATCATTTTCTGTAGCTCCTCCATCGACGTGTCCTCATCTATTTCCTCCACTATGAAATGCATGGCAAACTTGGAAACATCCCTGAAAAGCAACGTAAAGTATTTTTTATAATATCAATCAAGAGAGTTTTTATTCAATTACAGTTACAGACCACCACTAAGAAAATGAAAGAAACTCACTTGATTCCACTCAGATGCATAATACTGATGATTATGGTTGCTTTGATGAAAAACAGTATGAAGAAATCCACCATCTCAGCCAGGAGTCTTTGGAGAGGTGAAGGGATGCTATACTCTCGGCCTGGAGAAGAGGAGGAAAGGAGCAAAAAAATGCAGCCAAGCAGGTACAACTATATTGCTAAACACCCCAATATTACACCTGTGTGTTATTGTTAAACATGCCATTGCAAACCCTTCCTATTCCTATATGTGCTGTCAGGTCAATAATGTGATCAAATCCAAAGCATCATTTTGTATGCTTATTCTCACGTTGATTGGTATGGTTTATGGTACAAGTATATGTAAATATGTAACTCATATGCATACACACCAGGGTGCACATTGTAACGTGTAGCCTACATAATAAATGCAGACCGGAAGTTGGAACCCACTGAGTCAACCTGTAGACGTGACGGCACAGACCTTCATCTACATTATAAAACTATACGTTAACAATAAGATGACTCTGGAGTCTTTGTAGCATTGTATCTTTGGTTGTCTGCAACATCACATTTGTGACAACCTGGAGAGCTATCGGTCAACGCACAGCCAGCAGCTTTTACCTGGTCTCTGTGCATTTCCATTCTCCTGCGGCTGCTGAGCGACCACTGCAGCCCCGCCTGCGGCTTCACCCGACCGGGAGGTGACCGCAGCTTGATAAGGCGACAACGGAAGCCCAAAGGGGCCGTTATACCAGTTCTGGGAGTGAATGTCGAGCGTTGTCGTCGACGTCCCACTGTCTGACTGTAAATAATACGGGTAGGACATGGCTGACGCCGCCATCCAGCTCTGCCAGTTGACATATCCAGTGTAGTACTGCCACATCCACCCCTGCAGCTTCTCGCAGTATTCCGTCGTGGAGCGGCTCTCACCGGCGTCTTTTTTGCCTTCGACATTATTCTGGTGGCCTATTCTTTGGGTAACCCCGTCAACGAGGGGCTTTACTGTGTTTGCAAAAGGTTTATTCTTTTCCTTATTCTTTTCCATGTTTGTGTTTTCTTCGTCAGCCATGTTTGATGATGGCGTCGCGTCATGTACGACGTCATTTCGGTCATTTCATCTGGACGAAGACAACTGGAAAGTTAACATTAAGATCAAGAAAATGTCATTAAGTATATTCATTAAAATCAAATTAAAAATAAATTTAATATTCCTAGACATTTAATTATTGTCCTATATTATCCATTTCACCGTTAAAAGGGGCTCTCCTCCCCCCAGTAAGAATATAATGGTACTGTCCATTCACTACCTGCTATTACAAGAAACAACCGCAGGGAGTCAGCCTGTCTGCGAGATGGACGCAGCCGTAAAATTAGGACGTTTGCGGTCTTCAAGCTCACATTATGTAATAATTCAAATGATTAAGTAATGCAGGAACGTTTCAGCCTTGTTCTTAAAACAATAGTACCTTAATGTAGACATTTGCTGGTTGCAGCTTCACATGCTGTTAGACTGAAGCAGTTTGAGACCACTTTGGTAAACTTCAGGCAATTTATTTTCATGTGTAAAATTGAATGACGAATTCTAACGGATTCAGTGTCATTGCCTTGATGCAGCCACTGGGCTATTTCAACAAAGCAGCCAAGTCAAACAAGAAAAAAAAAAGTAAATAAATCAGCTCACGCTGCGATTGTGTTTAAAGGGGTAAAACCATTTGAAAAGGTCTGCTTTTTAAAGCCTTCACCCACACACTACCCTGAGTAAACTTAATCCTAACAATAGGGTATTCAGAAATCTAAAGAGTAAGCCAGTTAGGGGGAACTGGACGTCCTCCACAAATTCTCTCAAGTATGTGAATTTCTACAAAACAAGTTTGATATATCGTGTTCCAAGACTTGTGCAAAATGCACTATAACAATGTGTGCGCGCATACAACAGCTTAGATCTTAAGCCGCTTTTCATTAGTTAGCACTCATTGTTGCCTGAGCACAACCCGGGGTCACAAGCGTTTACTAAAGCCTGGAAATCTTTTAGAGAATTTGGGCCTCAACCTACTGCCCCAAAGAAGCCTAATTAACACAAATTATGTGCACTTGCTTGAACTCCATGTCTGTGCATCCCAGACAAGAGGGGCCTGGCTCAAAGTAGAGGTCACTATACTTTAACCCCAAGCAGGGATTTGGCCTTCCCACCTCCCAGTCATCCACATCCTTGTCATGAGGACTGCCCTGATGTGACAGGTCGCTTTTCATTGTTTAAACAAAAAGCCTCTGTTAAGCACCCAGCCCATGTCTAAAAGCTTTAAAGATAAGACTGACTTAAGGGGGGGGGGGGTTCCTCCCTTTTGTTAGCTGGTCATTGTATCTGAATGTGGAACGACAACCCTAACATGCCTATTAAATACCAACATGCATTGGGGCTTAATTTATAAAAGAAAAAATGTGTACATGATTTGAAAATTAAAGTCAGTCTTATTTGAGACAAAAAGTTCTTGTAAATGTAAGACCTCAGATTAGTTAATGATTTAAAAAAAATATATAGTGTTAACAAAGCTATAGGGCAATTAGAGTAGTTCAGGAAAGCTTGACATTAGTTCCCCAGTAAATGTGTACGAGCAATTAATCTCATAAAGACCATGTGGTCCATTGAAGAGGACAAACTAAAAACACAACATTTTGCTCATCTAATCATGCACAACTCTTCCACAGATTGAAATGTCACAGTTCAGACTTTATTGTCAATAGCTTGGTGCATTTGGGGTCTGGCAATTAAACATTGGTCCAGTCTAAACAACTTGTTAATTAAGCGCCTTTCTCATAGGTCCTCACTGCAACCACGTCATCCATGACACATTTCTGTTGAGACAATGTGCCAATATTAGAAATCTTACATTATATTCCAAGGATAAGGTTCTTTTTTTTTTTAAATATGCAAACATCTTAACATTAGGAAAACACCATCCAAACTACATAAAAGCATTGTTGCTCCAATCAATTACTCACAGCTGTCATTTTTCCATCTTGAAGCTCTCGTTCTAGTGTCGTTGTCTTTCCATCCCATGTCTGTTGTTGCACAAGTTTGCCATTCTCAAGAGTGATGATTGTCTGGAAAGAAAAAAAAAAAAAAAAAAAAAAAAAAAAAAATTACGTGTGGCTGTCACATACATATATTTTATATTATAATTTAAGAGTGTATAAAATCAAATGAGGCCGACACGAACCCACCTTGGTCGTTCGGCCATCTGCGGTCGTCTCGTCGAATTCTTCGCTCAGCTTGAATTTGATCTCTGTGGTCTTGAACGTGGTTTCAGACTTCATTGAAATGAGCCCAGCATCGTCCACGCTGATCACCAGGTTAGGCTTCGCCATGTTGCCTATTTGCCGGGTGGCGAAGCCCACACCTTCAGCAAACGGAGGGTTAATAAGCAAGATACTGTTAGTTGTCTCGTGCTGTGCAAATTATGTTATGAATGAAAGTGATCTGCTTGGAAGATATCTAAACATGTTGCAGAGTCTCCCACCTTTGCCTTTAGACTTTAAACGCTTCACTAATCATCCTCAATTCACAATTAAAAGAGTGCACAGGCTACCTACCGATCGCCTTCATGTATTCATCAAAGTTCTCGCTGGCAGTTAGAGTCCAGGTCCCAACAAACTGATCAACCATGATGGCAAAGAAGAGTAATATCAGTCTGCTACAGAAACACGAGATGATTCGGGGCCTCTGGTTCCACCGGTAAAGCGCAGAGAGAGAGACTGGCGTCCAGGGCAAATTGCATATTTAATGCCTGGTTAAACACGTGCTTGATTCGGGGCAGACCAATCAAGCTCGGGCGCTGGGAAACGAGCGGATTAGGGGGCGTGTCTTTTAAATCAGATTTTCATGATGTGTTTGATAGGAGTGAAAAATGTGAGTTTAGCCTGAGTCTGCTGACTTCAGCATTAACTGAAGAGGCGTGCAAGTGGATTTGTTGTTGCGTGTCGCCCCTGCAGAAAGAAAGATGCAGACGAATTTATATGAACAGTGACAGCAAAAATGGAATCAAGTCAATGATGGGAAATTAAGATTGTATTAATTACTGAAATAAAAAAAGAATAAATAAATACATTAGAAAAATGCAAACATTCATTTATAATACGAAAACAATAGCTAACTTTTGGCATCTGAAATCTACCTATTAAGAGTAAGAGATTCACATTACAACACAAATTTAATGTGACATACATAAGTTGTTGTAGCATCTTCCCTCACAATTGTACGTTTTTATTCTAAAAAAATCGGTCTAAAATGTCACCTTGTGATTTCACTTTTTTTGATATGTTTGCACTGTATTTTGAGGGCAACAAAATGCTTG
The DNA here is from genome assembly GCF_023349555.1 of Cebidichthys violaceus. NCBI lineage: Eukaryota > Metazoa > Chordata > Actinopteri > Perciformes > Stichaeidae > Cebidichthys > Cebidichthys violaceus. The sequence goes on along the minus strand of NW_027176927.1, from coordinate 15,406,699 downwards.
ATTGTGTTCACATTTGACCATTAAAGCTGATCCTGATTATTACTGTGCCACCACACCGCAGTGTACAGCACCATTCCCTCTCCGTCTGAATGGTAATACTGGTTTTGACCAGTAGATGGCGCCTGTAAAAAGCAAATACAAATGGTTCTGTTCATAACTGATCTTTTCTAACACACTTTGTAAAATATGTTAGTGTTGGACTGGATCTCCAAAAAAGTGTATCTTTTGTCATTGTATCTATGTTCATTCCTCATGTGTATTTTCAGACTTTATTAGATTACAATGCATTTACAACTCAACTCAACGTAAGGTTACAACACTGTAGCAGAAAGCGATCCGATATCTGTGGATGTTTCTGAATGTCAAACCTTCATGTACTGCCTCCCAATGGTTTCAGTAATACCATTAGACCTTACATGTGGCCTTTTAAAAAATGCAACCCAATATACTTAACATACCAACAGGCAAGTGAGCTAAATTTGCATTTTAAAGAAACCAAAAACACAAAATCAAAAATGTATCAAGTTTATCTTCTCCTTCTGCTGTTTGAGTAGCTATTTAGCTTAAATCTTTTGTATATAGATGAACAAGATGTCAACAAATACAGACTCCTCTGTTGTATAATGTTTCATTTATTGATTATTTTATTAATTTAATCTAAATCATCTCTTAAAGCCAGTGCAATGCAAAATGCAGACTGCAAACACAAACAGTTTTCTTCATCAAACAAAGAAAAACAGCATGTAAATCCCTTTTTTCTTCATTTGTGTTGTCTGTTGAGTCCTGCTGACGTCTCAAAGAGATCAAAGTGAAAGAGTTTACAGATAGAAATGATTCAAGATGCTCAGAGCAAATCTGATTCAGATCAGATGAGTGCCCTGTGACACATCTCTTCAGTGGATTCAAATTAATTCAGCTGTTACATTCTGCTTTGATTTCCTTCCACCGTACAATACCTTCACATTTGGGTCTGTCAGACATTATTTTGGAGTAAAGAAGTTCTTTATAAAACCACTTGAAACTGATTTGTCACTGCTTGCAACTTGTGAAATGGTTGTTCAAGTTTTCCAGGAATTTGTTAGATGGTTTGCTGCTTTTGCATTGTCTGTTCATATAGAGATGTCGGCACACAGGACAGGAATCTTTTGCGAGCATGTAATTCTGCTCTGAGATTAAAAACTGTAAGCACTTTTTTTTATTCTATGATAAGCCGGTAATAGTTCAAAGAGAAATAGCAAAGCTCTTTCGGTTACATAATAAGTAAGCATAATAATAATGGAGCTGCTGACAGTGAGTGGGTGCAGTGAAATGTCCCCTGAGAGCCCTTTTTTGTTCTGTTCACTCTAAAAAGAAGAAGTTTTTTTGCACCCCTAAATGAGTTACTATGGCTCCAGGTTCAGCATGCCATCATAATTTAGTGCTATTGTTTCTAGCAGTTGATGAGATATGCTAATTCTTATTAATATTAATCAAACTGTCCAAGAGCATGGGTATAACATACATGACATCCCCTTTGAGGTGGATTCATCCTTTTATCATGGCAGATGCTTGATGTATAATGCAAAATGAGCCGTCAATATGAAACCAGAGAAACTGAAATCAATGCATGCCATATAGAAAGGCCGTAATGTGACTGTCACATGGCTGCAATATTTGATTTCATGGTCCAACTGCATTCATTATTCATTAACCTAATGACAGGCAGTAATGATGTGGCAGTCAAAAAGGGTGGGCTGTGATATATCATGGAATGTGGTTGATGCCGATTAGTTGTTGTTCTGTCACCAGGGGATTTTTCTGCATACATACAGGTGCCCTCCAGCAGGCGCAGGGCCCATCTAATGAACATGAACTCTTACTGGCAGCCACAGACAAGTCCTTCCCTCCATGGTTTTCATCAACACTTCAGCTCCTATTGATGGGAGAACAGTGGCCATGGACAAAAGCTGTATATACTGTACAAACACAGCTCTGAGCGGCAGCACACTGACTCATTCTTCAGTGTGTGTGAGAACGGAGGGGGACCCCTTTCAGCTCCTTTGTGTTGGTGTCTGTCAACAGTGTAGTTGGAGGCAGAGCCCATTGTGGCGGCCAGTGTTTCGTATTGACACAGGGCCTCGCTCAGCTTGTTCCCAGGGTCCAACCTGAGGACTCATGAATAATGGAGAGAGGATCCTCAGGGCCAAGGGGGAGTTCACAAGTCTGACCGGGCTCGTTATAAACCTAGTACAGCTTTATATGCCGGCAGGTAAAACTGCGGTCACAGCTGATCATGTTGATGGTGAACTTTGCTGCAGCTCTCTGCAGCCAATAATCTGACAGAGGAGTGATGCTTCAGAAAGTACAATAAATATAAAGAGCACAACATATTTAAACACCTATTTTCAGATTGTACAAGTCTTCCCTTCCAAGATAACCTTTCTATTCTGGGTAAGCCTTTGCCTAAGGTAGGGGATACATTTCCTCCATGTTGAGATCTATGAGAGCCTTTCAGCAGTGTCTTTCATGTAGGTCTGTAGTTGAGAAATCATCTATTTACTTTTTGAATCAAACCCCACCGATGATTTAATCATTTTTAGGAGATCTCCTGATGGCTTGTCCGGGAAGTCCCAAAAAGTGTTGCAATAACAAAAATGTGCATTCAAAATGCCAATAAAAAACAATGCAGTAGGCTAAATTACATTCACACTTGTACTTAAAAAAAGATATAAATGTAAAGTAAAAATGAATGATAGGAAGATCAAGTTTGATGAGTAAGAGGGATCAGTCACAATCGTGTGTGCGTCAGTTCAGGTCTGGTTCCCAGTAGGTCCCAACCATCTGCTGAGAGGCTCACACGACCTGAGCGACGTGCCCTCTCTTCTTTTCCTTTTTGCACGGCTGCTGGATGAGGGGGAACCAGAGGCCGATGTTCTGCATTGCCAGGATGAAGAGAAGAGTGTGTGTGTGGCGGAGGTCAGAGAGGTGCCTCTTGCTTGTGTGCTTTGAGCTGTTTCATGCTTCCTGCTTTGATCTTCTCTCTCATCCCTTCATCCCACACGCTCCCTGCGCCTCAGGCTTCTGGTTTGCAGCACACCGACGGTGGGGCTGCAAAGGCATGGGGGGGGGGGGGGGGACTGCCTCTTACAGAGACACTGCTTGTTCTGTTGATATGGGGAGACGGGCAGGGAAAGCAGCCCATGGGGAACAGCCACCGGGTGCGGAGGGCAGTGGGCGGAGGGTTCACCAGGAGCTATAGAGATGCATACTGTACAGTCCTCTGCTCCTCTTTTATGCTCTCTTAGATCCTCCATCAGTGGGCTGGAATTCTTGTGTGAAAAACAACTGCCACAGTGCTTAGAGGGCGGCCTCCTGACCTCTTACTACATGGGAAAGTGCACCCCTCAGCTGGTAGTTATATAAAGCCTTCCAGAGTCATGAGAATCCCTGATAAACCACTTGGCTTGAGACCTCTCATGTCTCTCTGCATCTCTCATGGAACAATTATTTTTTGTATGGGTCAATAAAATATGCTTTCCGCTAAAGCTTTAAATAGGCTGTGATCAAAGTGTTGTTGTGATCGTGGCAAGAAGTGATCGTCTTGGAACAGCATGACAGATGTGAATATGTGTCGGAAAACATAATTTTTATCCCTGTCCTGTTTCCACCCTGAGACCGATAATCCTCATATAACCCCGTACACACAAACACACACACACAGAGACCCCCCCCCCCCCCCATACCCCACCTGCTGAGCTGAGACTGGGAAACACAAAAGCAGAGGCACAGAGCAGCACCCCTAATTGAAGATTAATTGGAAGGGGGGAGCACTTACTTTTATTTAGACATGTGGTAAGTGTTAGGCTGTGACAATTAAGTCACCCATGCCAGCAGATGACTGCACTTAATATTTCATGACACACTTTGAGAGGGGGGGGGGGGGGGTTCAAGGGGGTTCTGCCATGCAGCTCTGCAGCCAAAAAAACAAGACTTTCATCCCTTTCAAAAGGATAGCAGATATCATAAATATCTGTGACATCTCCCTGGTAAACTGGCAAGTGCCCTCTAACCTTTCCTGTCAATTCAAATCATCTTTGAATCAAATGGACATATGACTTTGGACTAGAAAGCAGTAGATGTGTAACAAGTGCAATATGCCATTTGCAGGGACTTTATTAAGCTCAGTGATGCAGTTACATAGTTTATAAGCAATTTAACACATTTCAAAAGAAATATTTCCAGATGAATATAGAACATACTTTTATTGTTGTCAGCATTTAAAAGATTTTAATGTAAGTCTGTGACATAATCACCATGACATTATCAATTGATATGAACACATAATGAATTGAGAAAAAAAGGGTGAACATGGCTAAAAGATTGCACAAAGAATGTGGATTATATAAAAAAAAAAATGTATAGAGACAGATAGAAGCAGCGATGGAATTAACAGTAGTTGGTGGGTTACTGATGCATGTTTGTGTGAGTAGGAGAGAGAGAGAGAGAGAGAGAGAGAAAGAGTAAAGGGGCTGTGCTAACAGGCTTTCTGCAGATCACTGGCAGTTTGACTGCAGTGTAGAGTAATGGGGCTGGCAGGGCGGAATCAATTACTGGCCACAACAGATTTTCCCACAGGTCGGAGCTTGGGAAAGCAGTACTTTACTGCAGCGCAGACAGCTGGCACAGAGCATCCACTGGGAAAGGAGCCGATTAAAAAAAAAAAGACAGCTTTTTATTATTATTATAAACTTGTGACACACCATAAATTGACTCTTTTCTGTTTCTTGGTTCTGTCTAAAAATATCAGTTATTACAGTCACTGCTGCAGATTTTGATTCCAAATTGCATCAGGCAAATATGAAAACTGGACAAAAGCCCCCCAAAGAACCTCAGCCTGTACGAGGCAATATAAAGTACAAACTCATAACATGATAGTTGACCTTTTAGAGCCAGGCCTATTCTAAAACATAGTTGTGCCCTGGCAGTGACCAATCATGTCCTGTGCACTCACACACAAAGCAGAGGGAATTGTCTGCAGCTTGACTCAACTAATAATTCATATGGCCAGTGCCTGTTAGGTTCCCTTTGCGTGATGTAAACCTGGAGATACATTTCAATTAGAGCCCTAAACACCCCCCACCTTGCCTCACACACACACAAACACACACACACACACACACACACACACTCCATTGATATGCAAACAATGTTTTTCCTGTGGCAACACAATGTGTGGCCTTAAAAGTAGCTCGCTCCGTGACCCTCTTTTCTCTATGAGGACATCACGTGCTGTCTCCTGTTGCGCACATTTGGAAAGGCGGTCTTGTGATCTGCCTTCCTTCTATTGTGGACTTGCATAAGTTAACTGGTAATGGGCAGCATACTGGTAAACCATATGAACAATATAATTGTCAGGGGCCATTGTGAAGGAGTGTGCGCCATTGTGGTAAAAAACTAATGAAATAGATTTTTATTTATGACAGAGTGACTCAAGTCATTCACATTTATTTCAAGCCAGCACATAACGCGGCCCATATCAGAGTTCAAAGTTTTGTTTGAATCTTTTCGCTAAATACTGTTCATGCCCTGTAATTGACGCTAAGCCCTGTAATTGGCAGCCGTACTGAGATCCTGGTGTCAGTGTTATGACCTAAGGAGCTGTCCTCCTCAGAATAAAAAGCTCCTGCTAAACAAAGAAACAAGGAAGCCGACATATCCTCCCTGGCTTTACCTATCCAAAAGCACAGGGAGAATGGATGCCAACAAAGGCAGGAAAGTAAAGAATGAGAAGGCGGGTGTATTACAATCAAACAGTGGGAATGGGTCTCAGGCCTGGTCTGGTCCCTGCCCAATATAGCCGCCTGGGTGCTGACTGGAACCAGAGGGGACAGACAGGAAGCTGTGGCTCATAGGATAACATTGTTGTATGGAAGTTGTCTGGGAGACATTTCTCTCAGTCAGACAAGCTATTTAGGACCAGCATGGGTGGCATTTTCGCTGTCTTACATAAAATGTATGAATATGATATAATATAACATGTATATGCAGCACAGTTAATACCTTTTTACATGTAGGCCTATTTGAAAAAAGAAAGGAAAAGGCATGATCTCACACACACAGAAATATCCTCCAGATGCCCCCCTTAACACACACACACACACACACACACGCACACAAAGGCAAACTTCACTGCAGCAGTTGTTGAATGACAGGTATAAGATGTCAGGATGGTGTGCACACAGGATGCAGGCACGGCTGCGAGCGTCGCTGTTGCCAGCAGCCCCAACGGTTGACATAGTAAATCAATCCTGATGGGAGGGTTGGTAGGACGGAGGCGGAGGGGGGGTCCAAAGGGACTGAGCCGGCCTCTGTCAGACACACTCAGCCACTCAGCCAGCCAGAGAGAGACTGTCGACGGGTGGGAGAACACTCGCCGGGAAGCGCTCACACGGAGATTGAGTTACCACGGAATTAGATCAGGGCTGTGGGAAACAGCACCTCCTAAACACACTCGCACACTCTCGGTCACACACACATAAACACATGCAGACACACCAGCACACACTCTTGTGGCTGCACTCTTGCACACAAAGAGTCACCAAGGGAAACCTGAGGGAAGATTGAGGAAGGCAGCTGGGCACACGCCAGTTTCAAACAAATACTTGCTTATGCCTCTTGGCTTCCTGGCACTGGTTTGACAGTGGTTTCTTCAAATCGGTGCCGAGTTAGGCCCACGGTCAACATGCAGACTGGCATGTTCAAATTATTAGGTGTGGAATATTTATGGAAACATGGCATTCACAGACAAATGAGCTCAAACCAAACACACTTTTTCACATCATCGAAAGTCAAGAATAGTGGAGGCTGAGAAAATGTTGTGATTCCACAGTCGAAAAGTCAAGGAAAACTCATAATTGTGTTTAATGGATCACAGGAATGTCAGGGCTAATGTGAAGGACCTTGACAGTCAGGTGTGAGGAGAGTGGTTAGTGTCTGCTTAATGGAGACCACATGAATCGGCCTGTCCTGTAGAACTGGCCGCACTGTAGAGCCCTATTACCATAATAGCATCGTAAACAACACTGAAGTGATCCAAAAGCTGCCTATCAGCAGAGAGACATGGGAAGGCCATGGTTTAGTCTGGGGTAAAGGGCAAGGAGAGGGCTTGAACTTAAACTGGCTGAGGACTTGTATACAAATCTCTTCCATAACCACCACACTTTGTGAAGTGAAGAGCAAGATACAAGTCCATGAGAAACGTCGTCCAGTTAGGGACTGCGCAGGCCTCAGGAGTTTTTCACCACAGGATTATACACATTTTAAGGTCTATAAATCAACCAAATGGGAGTATGGGAGTGTAGAAATGCATGAAATGGGTGAAGGTAGGCATGATTATAGTGAAAGTGTCTGCTGACAGGGAGGGGAGGGCAGTGCTCGGGATAGTGTGAAGGCTCGTCCACTCTCAGAATGACTGAAGCTTGCACATTGTATCTGTCACCATTGAAACCCCTCTGACATTCTGGGAACAGCGTGTTGGCCTGCAGTTGCTCCCTGAAATCAAGCTCTCAGCCGCACTTGTCTAGCTCCCAACGCATCAAGTTAACAACTGACCTGATGGACAGAGCAGAGAAACAGCTGCTGCTCTACAAGGTACTGGAATGGAAGACAGCAGGGGGGGGTCACGCTCCCACTGATGGCCTTACCAGACACGTCAGACTCAGGATGCAGGAATTATACCAGCTTCTAGTGCATTCTTTTACCAGACCTGACATTTGGCTGATGTTTTTATATTTCATGGTATTTCATGTGTTTTATATGTCTACTCATATGATGGCATGTGTTATGTTAAAGTAGCAATACCATTCTATAAAAATTCCAAGTAAATGTCCTGCATTTATATTTTAACTTGAGGAAAAGTACATTATTCACAACAAAGTGAATGGGAATGAAATATCACTATGATATGGATCGTTATCATGCATCAAAATGTAAGCAGTACTTTGATTTAGTAAAATCGTACAAAAGTACAATACTTGAATAAATTTACAATTCTTACTTTCCACCACTGTATGATGGTTTTATTAGTATATACAACATAAAAATGAACTTAACAGTATTCATTAAAGCATGAGAAAAATGTGACTATGTGTTTTTTATTTTATTTTCACTTTAAACATTTGCCTTGTATTTATATATAAGTATATTTTTATTGAGGCATATGTATCTCTTTCTTCCTGATAAATACTAGACAAAAAGCCAGAGGGGATCATTTACACAGTGGAACATAAACATTAAAAGCTCCCATGTTTTATATAGTTTGCCCTCTGACCCGAGCGTATTAGAGGGGTCAACATTTTCACACCTTCTGCAGACAAACCCTGCTCCCCATCCAGAGTGAAGTACTTATGCTTTGCTGCTTATACCTTTGTATGTTTTTTTTAAATGTAGCTCACAAGCAAAACATTCATCTGAAGTTGCAGCTTGAGTTTATAAAAACATGTCTATTTCTCTTTCCCACTATACACAGCAGAGCGAGGTTCGCTGTTTTCACCCACAGCGGATGAATGATTCCCTGGGAAGGTCTGTCTGCGCCAGTCAGTTGACCTGTTTGCAGTGACTGGGGGAGGAGGTGGAGGCGGAGGGGGTTTCCTAGGAGAGCCTGGCAACGCTGACCGACTAATGTTGGGCCTCCCGGCTGATCAATGCTGTTGTGGAACCTCACAGCCGACAGCAGACAATGAACAACACACTCTGCTAATAGGCCGTGTGTCCTCCACAACACCAAAGAAGAAGAGAGCTCCCACTATAATGGGGCCTGTTGCTCATGAACCGGATTCTCAGCAGGGAGACTGTGGACCTGAGGCCAGGAGTCTACTGGTCAGCCTAAGCTGTCAGGCCTCAGACTCAATACTCTCTGTTAAAAGACATGCATTAAAAATCATGCTTTTAATACACTTTAAATATTGATTTAAATTATTCCAGAAATGAGTTTCAGTAGGCTACCTCTATTAGAGTTTTACTCTGAGACTTTCGGCATGTTCATTGATTATTTTTTTTCCTTTTGTGAAGCCTATGTAATATAAATGCCAGCTCGATTTTAACAGGCTCAAATATTTCCAAGTCCCGCCCACATCGCTCTGGGGATCCCGCCCCCCTCTCCGCGGTGTGAAAATGATCAGAGAGGAGGCAAGTCTGACGTTTAAACTGTTGCACAGACCCTCTGCTGTCAGAACACCAGCGGAGCTTTCTCTTGAAGGACTACTTTTGATCCTTGCATTCTTGGAAGCAAAATGAAGCGAAGCCAAAATTACAGCTCATCAGAAAGCGACCTGGACGACAATGTTGAGGTGGAGAAGGATAGTGGTGACGAAAATGGGTACGTTCAATATTTTAATAATCATTATTATATCATGTACTATGACAAATTTGGACGTTTCATCCCACTAACTGCAATATTTCAGCTAATATTGTAGCTAATTTACTATCTTGCAAATGTTGAAGAACTATATGTTGGGTTTTTTTCAATTAAAACAAATGTTTAATTGCTGTCTTACTTTGCAGTCAACTTGATTCTCACGGCTCGATGTCACCCTCCACAACCACCCAAGTTCAAGCCAGAAAGAGGCGCAGAGGGGTAAGTGAACTCATTATCTCCGGTTCCAAGTTGGGCACTGCTGTTTGATAGATACCACTGTTTTCCTCCCACCTATTATCTAAATTTGGCTAAGTTGTTTCTTTTACCATATTGCCAGATTATTGAGAAACGGAGACGTGACCGAATCAATAACAGCCTGTCAGAGTTGAGAAGATTGGTGCCAAGTGCTTTTGAGAAACAGGTAAAGGGCTTATGCTTTCATCCTTCCCGCATGGGCATGCCCATACATGCCTTCTCTACATGGACACCAGATAGGAAAAATCATTAAACGTGAAAATGTTCTTTTCAATTTCTTTGCAGGGATCTGCTAAATTGGAAAAAGCTGAAATTTTGCAAATGACAGTGGACCATTTGAAAATGCTTCATGCATCTGGTGGCAAAGGTAACATATCATTTATTTGGCTATTAATGATGAATACATAAATGGATGTTGTAATTCCCCACTCCAAAATGGTATGAATATACTGTGTCACGAGTCTAACCGCTCTGCTTTCGTTCCTGACAGGTTTCTTTGAGGCTCATGCTCTTGCTAAGGATTACCGCAGCCTGGGCTTCAGGGAGTGTCTGGCAGAGACAGCTCGCTACCTGAGCATCATAGAGGGTCGGGACGGTGCAGACCCCCTCCGTATACGTTTGGTGTCCCACCTCAGCAACTACGCCTCTCAGAGGGAGGTGCAGACGGGACTGGAACACTTAGCCTGGGGCTCTGCCTACGGGACTGGCCCTGCTCATCTCCCCCACCCCCTCCTCCTACAACACCCCCAGTGCAGGACACCTGCATCCAGAAGCAAAAGTAGCCCACCCTCCTCTTCCTCTTCTTCCTCCACATCTTCCTCCCCCTCCATTGAGGCATCTGGGACATCCAGACTCAGTGTCATGCCCCCCACAGAGACCCTCAGGGTGCCTCCCAACGGTTCGCTGGCCCTCAGTCTGTCTGTGCCAACATCCAAGCTTTCACCACCACTTCTGTCATCCCTCTCCTCGCTGTCGGCCTTCCCCCTCTCCTTCGGTGCTTTCCCTCTGGTGTCCCCGACGGCCCTCAGCACAGTGAGCCCCTCCTCCACCCTGTCAAAGCCTTACAGGCCGTGGGGCACAGAGATTGGGGCCTTCTGAATCTAACAACTAGACTGATGGCAACAGCTGAGCTGTGCCCAGCACCACAGACTAGGAAGGACAACTTGCCTCTTCTGTTTTTATAGCAATAAAACACAGAGGAACAAAGCAAACTGAGTATAAAGAATAGGTGGGAGAGGTCTTTTCTCAGTATGTCATTACTCTCAAGAAAAAAAATTCTGAATGATTTAATGTTATCCATTGACTAACTTAGTTAACATGCACTGTCTCCAGGCTGAAGACTGATATGGGTCATGAATAGATTTACTGTAAGCATAAGTATAGAGGTTATATTTTGTAGACCACATACTGAAACTTCTACATTTGTCAAGCATGGATGTCTGTATTTAACATAATGTAGAGTTCTTTAATTCGGTCTGTTTCTTTAGTGCTATCCCTAAAGGAACTCGTAAAGTGAATAAGCATTATTACATTTGCCATTTTTGGAAAAACTAACCACTTGAGAATAGGAAACTTGCATTCTTGTATCTATTTGTAATATTTTTGTACCAATAAATTGAGTTAAAAGTATAAAACATGGATTCAAACCAAAGTTTTTGTTTCTGTTGCATATGCTCCTTAACTCTCCAGATTTTTTTGCTTTTATAATAAATACTTTTTTTTTTTTTACCATGTTGCTACATAGTCCTTTGTATTAGCAGACTGACCTCCCTTCAAGTGATTAAGAACTTATCTTCCCAAATGACAAATATTCTGCAGGTGCATTCTTGTTACAATACTGTGGAAGTTAATCATGAGATAATAAGGTCCCGGTTATTGACTGAAAGGCAATGCCTTTGCTGTGTGCCAGGTAAGTAACCAAATCTGAGAGCATTGTTGCCCTTATGAATACCCAGGAAATCATTAAGAGCCAGAGGAAATCCTTTACAATGTTGCCCTGACCTCACCAGCTTGGGTTGGTCTGAAACGGAGACAATAGTGTGAACAGGATGGGGACTTTAGAGGAAGGTGGTTAAAAAGTAACAACAATACACAAGACAGCTGGACCAATAAATCACTGTTCAGCTCCTCTGTGTGGTTTCTGATACAATCTGAGTGACACAGAGTTTTAGGGGTTCACTGTTTTTTAATGACTGAGTTATATCCATCCATGCAGCACCTCAGGCTTGATAATATATTAAAACAAACCTTGCTCCCTCTAAATGAGGACACTATTTAAACTCCAAATCATGCTTCTAATGTGAAAAATTATGATTTTATGATCACAAATGATCTTTATTACTGTAGATTGTTTCTGTTTTTTTCAATATTTGCAATCAGCCCATTGAAGAAACATAAAAAACAAAACACTGAATCTACAATAATAAAATGAATTTATGTTTCTTCACTATTTGCATTCCGCATATTGTGAACTTTTCCCCTGCTTTTGAATCGGTATCATAGACTGGATTATTGATATTTGCTCCTGCATGGTTTCTTTGGCTTTAAGAAATCTGCCACTGCCACCTAGTGGAGGAACTTTATCTAGCAGGTGCCAGATGGAGGATCATGGATTCATTCTATTTGTTTATTATATGTTAGTCAAACTGTCAAGAAATAAGCCTGACCATATTTTGAATGATACCAAAAATTGTATACAATGTCGCTAAATAATTAACATTACACTGAAACATGAATGAAAAATCAACTAGGGGAAGATGGTGTATCATAGGAGGTGTAGATAACTGGTTCTTTTATTTGTCAGTTTACATTTTCCCTCCTCTTTTAGCACAGAAAAGTATTAGATGGTGCATGCCATGTTCACAGAACCTCAAACCTTTATTGAGCAAAGCTTTCACAGAGAAACACAAGCAGCAGAGGATGCAGGCAGATATCAGTGGTGCTGTATATTAAAAAGAGACTAGTTCAGTGGGCTGAATGTAAAGCGTCCTGCATCCATTCTCCATCTAATCCCCTAAAGGGAGCAGAGGCTAATGATGCCTTGTGGTAAATTTGCATTCACACACACCCACACAGTCATATGTTATGTTATGTTCACACTGTCAATATCAAGGTGGGACCAACAGCACATCCCACTGTCCAAAACAATATGCATGGTACCAGTACGGTGTCATAACATTCAAGAGCTTAATGCCAAAATACCGTGTATGAAACAGAGCTTTTGATTTCACTGAAGATGAATTCATTGAGAAATGCCATTGTAAGGGTAAATGGGAATCTGCAAGGGTATAAACAGTTTCTCCCATTGGGCAAAGACATTCTTAATAACAACGAAGCACCTATCAAGTTCATTATCAAGCTCATTTCAGAGGAGGTGGACACTTTATGGATCTGTGGAGTTTGGCATATTGTTAAATTCCAAGCGTGCGTGCGAGAATGAGTGGGTGTGCGTGAGAAAGATACAGATGGGATACGTTGATATCTCGAGGAGTCTGTGGTGTAGGTACACCGACTGTCATTCTTCACAAAGACACAGAAACATCATCATCATGACATCATCAGGAAACACTGCAAATGTCAGTCTACAGCCAACTCACAACACCGACAGCTTTCACAAGAAAATGGTTGGAGTCAAATTTCAAGAACTGAAACGTTAATCAATTACAAACAAAAAGTTGAAATTGTACAGTGCAGTACAATACAATCTTTGTATGTACTTCATCTACCATGATAGATAGATAGATAGATAGATAGATAGATAGATAGATAGATAGATAGACTTTAAGAAAAAAAATATTTACAAAGTAATAGCCATATTCTCACATTTGCTCTAAAAACAACAAATTAATTCAACTCTCAAGATGAGTGTTAATGATGTTTGTATCCACTGATTATACTGATAGTGGTGAGTACTGGGGGTGTGGTGTGTTGTGATGTGGTGGTGAGGTCCTCGAACCTCTCGGCCTTCAGGGTTGGGTGTCTGTTGGGTGTCTGAGGAGGGTCAGGGTGGGGCAGGGAAAGGGGAGGGGCTGGATGGGGGGGACGTTGATGGACCATGGAAGTCAGGACTTGTGCGAGGCTCATGCTGTCAGCTCTTCCCTCAGCTCTTTGTTCTTGCGCACCAGAGCTGCATGTCTCTCCTGAAAACAAAAGAACACAACACACACACACAGAGAGAGAGCAAGAGAGAGAGAGTGAGAGAGAGAGAGAGAGAGAGAGAGAGAATAGTAATCATCAGGCGCCATCCAAACATGGTTATACCCGGTCTAAAGGTGGATACAAAAAGAAAACACAAACTGAGATCTCTGCATTTCTTACCTTCTCCTGTAGACGCTCCATTATGGCTGCCAGATGGGCGTCACGGTTCTCCTTGATCTGCTCCATCTTCATCTGGAGCTTCTCCTCGGCCATCTTGCTGAAGTTGCTGTTCTCTTCCATGGCCTTTAGCAACACGTCCCTCTCATGGTCTCGTTTTTCTGCCAAAGCCCTCAGCACCTGGGCCTCCTGATACTAAAGACCCAGAGCAAAAAAATAAATATTAGAGCATCTGATTAATTTTGAATAGTTTAAAATACAATACAACTTTCGCTTTTTAACACACAAAGCCACAGGTAAAATACTCACCTTCCTCCGGTCTTCAGCAGCCTCAAGTTTCTTCTCAATGTCCTCCAAGGAGATATCCCTCTTTGGGGGTGAAGGGAGGTTGTGAGCCACATCTGACACTGGAGACAGAGGCTTGAGAATCACCTCAAAGGCCTGGCCAGAGGCTCGCTTGTTTATAGCTTTCACCTCCATGTCTGTAAATCAGACAATTATGATGATGATGCCAACAAAAATCAATGTCCAATAACACAATATAGCAGTCCAACAACATGTCACTATTACTACCGTCTGTATTTACAAGGCAAACCAAAACATCCATGGGGACAATTTGTTGGTTTCAAATGAAAATCAATGTTTGAGCTGATCCATACCTTCAAACTCACGCACAAGCTTGTTGCGTGCCTCTGGGTAGAAGCAGGAGCAGATGAGGGAGAAGACAGACAGCTCCTTCATCTTCTCTTTATAAGCTGTGGGAACATAAACATAGCATCCTAGTGAGTCTCTCCATGTTACTCATGAAAACAAAACCACAGAACACTGTACAACAATGTCATGAATTCATAAATATACTTGAGATATTTCCAAATTATGATATTTCCAAATTAGAAAAGAGAAATCAATTAGCATCACATGATCGATGCATCTGAAATGTATATAAATGCCCTGTTGTTTAACAATGAATTGGATAAATCAATAGTATTCTTTTCTCGGATCTTAAGACATTTGTGACTCATTTGAATCAAGAGTGCCTTTTCTAACATCCCCTTGTAATCTGTCTAAACTCAGAGAATAGACAGGCCAGTGCAAGATTTTCAATTTCCTGTTGTCTCAGCAAATTCTGCCATCATGCTCACAATACCAAGAAGCATGTCTATCTGTCTGATAAACCTACCTTATTGATGAGTGTTGTCGTCATAGCCGTCAAATGCAGCTGATAAATGATCTTGGCTTTTACACTAGATCTGGGGTAAGATGTGCTTTCATCAATTCCTCTCTGACTATTTTTAATCTCATCTGCAAATTCTGTCACTTTTTCCATGCCCTCTCCTGTATTTGTCAAAGTGCCCACGTGGCTGTTGAGAGAGGACTACAGATTGTCAGTGCTGCTAAGCCTTCTGCTGCAAAGGCCAGTGTGTGAAGCGGCCCCTTGCTGCAGGGCTGGCCTGCCTCCCACCCTGCCATACACCTGTCTCCTCCGCTACATCTCTGCCACCACACATACCATATTGAAGGCAGCCTGCACACCCTGCTGTATTTTACAGGGACCAAATGGGTTACTTATATTAAAGCACCGCTATGTGTACGGAGGCTAAACAAACGCATGAAAACAAATGTGCTAAAATGCGTGGCCTACAACAAAAACTGTCCATGAGGGGAGATGACTAATGCAGGCTATAGTCTTATCTGTTAATATAAGATTCCGTGTGCTAGCTCATACGCCTAATTTGCATTTGTGTAAAGGCCAATAGCGTATTTCTTTTTTTTTGCAAGATAATTAGCAGCATATTGTGCACAGCGGGTGGTGTCTCATTAGCAAGGAAGAAATAAGGAAAGTTATAGACACGAATTAAAGGAGCAATCCCAAATAAATGATCTGATGAAACAATCGCGTACAGGAGAGGTTTTAGGTACATAAACGCGTTTAAACATATATAAATAACCATAGCATTTACTATTGCAAAGTATTATGAAAGTCAGACGGATGAAGCCCTCTCAGCTTTGCTGTCGGACAAATGGTCGGCAGCACAGCATCTTGGGTGGGGTCCGTCTGCATTATGCTGCATGTTGGGGCCGCTGTAGCATGAACCGCAGGTGCGGCGTAGTAAATAAAGCTGTCATGGGCCAATCCGTGTTATCGAATTAAAAACCGTTACACAACATACGATCAAAGCAAATGAGGAGCAATACATTGACGTAGATGAGGATAATAAAGGAGACATTTCAGTAACCTGCACGGAAGATGCTGGGCTTTCAAGCCCACATTCTCGCTGTCATTAACAGAGTCTTGCGCTGAGACAATAGGCTCACAGTCGATAGAAAAAAAAATCAAGGGGATTCAATATATAGTTTTAATCATTCAAAATAGAACATTTCTGAGTGGAGCTTTTACAGAAACACGACTTTCACAGAAATACGACCACCTAGACAATACCGGGCCGACATGGGCTCTATACAGAAAGGGTCTGTCACAAGTCCATCCATCCATCCATCCATCCATGCATTGGTTTTATCAAGACCATTCTCAACACGCTTACCGGTTGCTGTTTTGGCCATGGCTGATGTATTTCTCCGCAGAGGATGCTGTAGCTCTGTTCAGGTGAACGGTGATGCTGCTTAAGGCACTGAGTCAGCGAATAGACCGGGGTAGGATCAGATGGCGAACAGGAGGTGGGCACGCACGGGAGCGCGCAGGCAGACCCTCCTCTATAGTCCTCTGACGCGCAGAGCGCTTTTCAGCATGCAATATGTGACCATGTAGCCTACTTAAAGCTGGCGATTAAAGCGCAGACACAGGAAGTCATAAATGTGTTCTTCAGATCGGATACTTGCGACTTGTTTCATTGGATCCACATTTATGAGAAAATAAGTCCGCAGCATCAATGTGTAATGTCATTCTAAGAATACACATGATTGATCTTAAGATAATACAACAGACTACTTTACTGTCTGCTGTGAATTGTGAGTATTTGTCTCAAATAATAGAAATGTTATTAGTCAGACCGTCCAGTTCAAACGTTGACGTCATCTCACATCAGTGTTGGCCTAAGTCAGTTATTTAACACATCATCTAAAAAACCTTGTGTATCTCAGATAGATATTTGCAGGAATTCAGGTTGAACCCAGTGAAACCAGTTGAATGTCATGACAGCATTGCTGTTCATTGTCATTAAAACTACACATAAGCAGTGTGATCTGAAGACAGGAGGCAAATGTTCTTGAGTGGGTGTAAGTTTAGGAGAAGGAATGACATCTGTGTCAGCCAAATGTATAGAACTCAATAGAGATCGTCTTCAGGAACTTCACTGTATTCAAAAGGTCAGTGGTCACGATGTTGGTGATACGGCAGCAAACCTCCTGTTTTACACATAGTGCTTCTTCCACCGAGAAAAAGCTGTAGGATGTTGCAAACCTGCTACTCATAATGAGTCATAAAACTGCATGAGAATTTATTAGTGTTAAGACATTCAGTGGACATTCTTCTCAAAAATGGATTGACATTTGTTGCAGTTTTTAGGTTCTGAAGGCAACATCTAGAAACATTACATTAGCCTAATTGTACATTGCAACATACATTTTGCATAAAAACACTCTGGATGATACCACAACCAACACCATCATAAGGGCACAAATTTATCAGCGTCATGTTTTTGTTTTCGTGAAACAATGCTTTAATGACAGTTTGAGGTCATTTTGTTACAATACCATTGTAAGCAGACTTACCAAAAGAAGTAATTCAGGTTTTATGGATAAAAAGCTTTACATTTTGTATAAAACAAAGGCAGCCTTAAATAAGACACATTTGATGACTATGCTGCTACATAACATGTAAGGTTCAATTTAAATTCTATTTAAGTTAAAAACAACAGAGAGATAGTGCCTTATAACTCTAAATTATGAGCATAGGTGTAGCCTTCAAAGAGATGCCGTTATTGGGTTTATCCCTGCGGGGCGAGGTGGGTGGGAGATGGTTGATAATTCTTTAAGGTCAGTAATGCACATTTTAAAAGAGGATCGCTACTTGTAAGTGACTAGGCTGTGCCTGCTATGTATGTGCAGTGTCAAGCCTCTGTTTTGTGAAGGGAATGTGTATTGTGAAGCTGAAAACTGCTCAGTAGGAGCATAAGCAGACTGAGAGGAAACTGCTCTTTAGTAGAAAAGTCGGTGACCCTAAAAAGGGCGGTTGGGTTTCTGTTGCTCAGCTGGAATGAGACACATGTTCCCCGTATCCTGCCATTGCCACTGATGCTATTGTTTATGGGGTGGCTGGACCCCACAATGCTGTGGAGCTGCATCGGGGCTCCTGGCCACAATGGGGACGGAGAAAAACCTGCACATGAGGGGTTCCGTATCCCTCATCATCATCCGCCTCCAGCGCTCCCAACTGGTAGGAGGGAGAGCATAGAAGAGAGGGAGCTGAGCCAGCAGACTCCTGTGCATGCATGCAGGGAAAACCCAATAGTGACAGCTCTTAGAGGGCAAAGCCTATACGATATAGAAATATAATGTATTAAGAGA
This sequence comes from Cebidichthys violaceus, assembly GCF_023349555.1. Taxonomy (NCBI): domain Eukaryota; kingdom Metazoa; phylum Chordata; class Actinopteri; order Perciformes; family Stichaeidae; genus Cebidichthys; species Cebidichthys violaceus. The sequence goes on along the minus strand of NW_027176927.1, from coordinate 15,388,212 downwards.
GTGCCAAAGAATAAGTACAAGTCAGTACATAATTAAAAAATGCAGTGACTAAGGGAAGTATTAAAATGTATGGCTATTGATCAGTAGGAAAAAAATGTATGTATGCTTGCACAACAATGTAATAACTGTTGCACTCAACTACAAACTGATTTTTTTCTTCAACTGCTTCTTAATGTAGTAGCCAACCAGTATCTGGGGACGTTGTTGGTAACTGTGAAGAACTTCTTGAGCGACGTTCAGCTGATCCCCGTTCAGCCGATCCAGTAATGTCACACAAACCACAGCAGCTTTACACAACAAGAAAGAAATGTTAGACACTCAAAGAGGTGTGAAGACAACTCTGTGTTTCTAGACACTGAAAAAGTCCTCATATCATGCTGATATTGGATTTTCTTACCTCGTAGACCACTCAGCTTGCACATAGCAGCAAAAACGGATGACTCCATTTCAATATTGCAGACTCCTGCTTCACTGGCTTTTTTGAGGTAATCCTGTTTATCCTTTTCGGTGTAGGAGCAGAAGGCACCATCCAAACGGGCTTGGCCTAGGTGGTTGACCAGACAGACAGAAAACATAGCAAAAGCTGAACATTTACTGAAATACTGTGTAAAATGTGATTCACACATCAATGCATCAGAAGTCATACCTTCATAGAAATCAAGTGTACACATGGTGTTGCCAATCACTGTCTCAAACTGGTTCAGCTCCTTGCTGCACAGCAACAGCTCCGCAGCCAGGCTTTGGTCAAGATCAGTATTGCGCACCACCGTCTTCCCCAGGATCACCTGCTCAAACTTGGGCAGGAAGGTGGCATCCATAGACTGCTTGGTGACAACAACTGTGCCAGGTTCGAGCCCTGAACACCAAAAATGACAAATGGGATAAACAAATTGTAGTCGAGAAAGTTTCAACTAAAAAGTATTTTTCATATATGTTCAAACAACATACTGGGCTCATACAGCCTATATTAAGTAAAATAAGTACCATGTTCAAATGAAAACTATCCAAAGAAATTCGTAAACCTTTTATAATTGATTTCAGTTAACATATGTCTTAAGTTCAACTTGTAATTCAATGGTACAGTCTATTACAAAGTAGTCATAATTGCTAGAACGGCCCCTTACCCACATTCTACCACCCTACTTCGGTCGCCTTTGCTCCGACCACACCCATCATCAAACTCGGCCTTCGTTTTGATCTCAACTACACACCTGTAAGGTTTCGTGACGGCATCTTGCACGGTTGTGATGCTATCGCGTTGACAACATCGACAAACATACATATAAAAACCTGAGTACTCTACTCAAATCCCCTCCTGTGGTAGTTCCCGCGGTGTCTCCAGGACCACATTTTGCATGATGACACACACATTTACATAGATTAACAAAGTGAAAACAATACCAGCCACTCGCTGTCACGCAATCTTATTCTTAAAACTGGAAAAATAGCAACAATGCACAAAAAGTCATATTGAATGACACTGCTAAGGGACTTTGGGCTCTCTCTTGTGGTAAAACTAAGAACAGGGGACAATACCAAGTACTCAAATGTAATTTACTGTATGACCACACTAACCAATCTCATGGCAAGGACATCTGACTACACAGGCAGTCTAGGTCAAGTCAAGTAATTTCCTCTTACAGAAGTTTGTGTTTGTTTGTAGAATCACAAGGAAACTAGCACCCTTGCTAACCCAATACATGAATAATCAGATGTATTATCATCATTTGTCATTCAGGAAACAAAAAGAAATATTTTGAAACAATAAGCTTACCTATTCCACCTGATGTTCCAATGCGAAAAATTGTAACATCTGTGCAATGAGCGTGATGGAGGAGCTTTATTAGCTCATGCAACATTATGGCAATAGATGGGATTCCCATTCCATGCTACAAAATAAAGCACAGACGAGTCACACACTATCAACATATCGTTTTTAAATGGAAGTACACTACGCACACAGATTATTATGATTAATACTACTTGTATGTCATAATCTTACATACACTGACAGACAGTACAGGGCCAACTTTGTACATAGCATAGCGGTCCGTTCCAGCACAGATGTTTGGGTACTCTGATTTGGGGTCCTCCATTCTGAGCTCCGCAGCAATGTACTCAGTGAAGGATTTCATTCTCCAAGGACTGCCCCCGACACACACAAACTGAAAGAAAACACGCACACACAAAAAATAAATATATATATTTATATATACGTATGTGTATATATTGTTTAACATTGATTTTATAGTATTATACAATATGTATATTGTATTAATATAGATTTGTATATGTCATAAAAATGATTACTTTGACATCACCAAACATAGCTGGTAGGTTGTGGGTTCCGGTTCCAAAACCAAAGTGGTAGAGGATGTCATCTTTCATTTCTTCCAGGTGTGGGTTGTGCACAAAAACAGGGCTAAGGGGGATAACAGATTTTAAAGGTTTAGCCTGATAATCAGATGGAATTGCCATTTCAATTCACTCCATTCAATCATTAAAATGTTTTTGTTATTTACTTCACCCTCATAGAAATTATTCTAATGAATTAATACATTTGTTCATACTAATTTATTAATTAATTATATACATTTCTAGTTTTAGTTATAGGTGAACCCAAGCAACTGAGTGTAGATATACTCTATACATAAATCAGAGTGAGAAAATGTATTGAGTGAGTAAAAGTGATTTAGGTGAAATGACCCTTAAGGATAAGTGTCACTATCTGTCAACTATTAATTGTAAACGACGAAACTTGAAAATGGAGTACTGACATTTAAAATAGATATGTAATTGATTAACTTTTACAGGACCAACAGTTTCTATATGCTTAGTCATCGAAACTTAACCGTACAGCCTAATGAGCCTGTATGAGCTCGGTCAACATGTAGGCCTATACATTACAAACACTTGAACTAGGGGTTTAACAGAGTGTAACGTTTCACCTGCTGCATGATTCGGTCCTCTTGTCGTCCTTTGGATTCATCTTCCTGAAAGAAAAAGCTGTGTGCGGGCAAACGACTCAGTGATCGAGAACAAAACGTTACAATTACAAACTGTCAGTGTATGCTTAACCTTACATAAAGTGAGGAATTGGCTTAACCTTAAACTAAAGATGTCTTTTACAAAATATGAACAACGTATAGTATTAAACAGGCATCGCAGCACACAGCACTTTGTCGCTCACAGCCGGGAAACAGTTAAGCTCCACCTACGTGATAACGAAACCAACAGATCCAAAAGCTACAATAAAACACCGGATAGACAATTACCTTTGGTATGTTGCTGATCGACTGTCGGTTCCTTGGTTTCTGACAAATTAATTTCGCCCTTGACAAATGGTCGACAGCATAACGTGAGCTTTCAGCCTACAATGATGTAACGCCGATGACGTCACAAGCGTCCTAACCAGTCTATTCATTGGATGTGGATCACTATGGCTCAGCACAAAGGTGACTAATGAGCATACGTGCAGTTACTAAATCCACTGATGTCCGCAAAGACAGCCACAGCGTGTCGTGTACATTCAAACATATCGTCTGTTTGTTTATGTTTTGGTGCCAGTGCTGATGGCCTCCATCCTCAAACCCACCATTCGTGTTTCTGGAGTGAAGAATCAGACTTTCGTGCTTTTTTTTCTCTCTGGGGTCTGTACAAATCAACACTTGGCTGATACCAACTAAATAACTGAAAAGAGACTTTGAATAACATCAGTGTGCTTGATATTGAGCGCCTTCAATAGACTTAGATTTTAAAGTGGTCCCGCATGGCTTCATTTTGAAATACCTGTGGTGATGAGTATTTATCTCCTTCTCATTCGCTGCATAGAAGGTGAAAGAAAGGAACAGCTTGATCATGTGGAAATATTCATTTGTAGTGATGATGTATAATGTGAAAAATCAATATCTAAAGTAGAATACAAGGATTGATGCTGTACAATTAAATCTGTCTATTTACAATTAATATTCGCCTGATGGATTTAGAATATTCAGTCTCACTTCAGCTCTGTTTTGGTCTCTACTAATTCCTGTGGGGAATCTTCACGCGCTACTCACAAACTTTGCTGGCCCTGTGGTGCTGGTCAGGTAGAGTACAGTGACTTTAATAGAGCATTTTTCCTCAAAATGAGGATGAGAGCCGAGTTGTGGGCCAGAAAACTAAGCAACAATCAGCCGAAAGACGATAAAATAGTAACGACTACTGCAGAGTTGTGTTATCTTTCTATGTGTGTTTTTTTACTAAATCGTTCTCATTACACATAGTCATTTGATAAATTGTTCATATATTCATAATTGCAGTTTAAGTTTAAATTTCATGTAAGAAAGAAAATGTAGTCACACAAAACTGTTGAGCCAAACATTCCTTTATAAGAGAAGTTCACATGTTTAGTGAGACACGTTAATATGATGAGTCTGCATTAAATGGCAATCCCCCATCCCCAGTTTCTTTAAACGAAACATACCACAGCTGACGAACAGCCATTAATGTCTTATGTTTAAAACAAACTTTCTTTTCAAAATATAAACAGAAATGTAAGCGAAAAGCAATTAAGTAAATCAAATGGTGTTTAGTATTATGACTTTGTGCAACTCCACCTCAAACTGTTATGAGTCACATTCACAAATAAACATGCAAAATTTAAGCAATAAGCAAACAAACAACAACAAAGAACTCTTTTGAGTAGTGAACACCAGTTCAAATTTCTTAAGGTGAGTGAAGCTTTTCTGCTGCCCTAAAAAACAGAAAATAATAATGGCAAATAATGAATATACTGTAATCGTTATACATTTAATTTGATCAAGATACCACACTGAACCTAACACCAATAGTAAAGCATACAGTAAGACAATGATAGTCAGACAACCACTAATGAGTCAAGGCTAATATACATTTCAAAAAAGATATAGTTATATACTAATGTGAATTAGCCTTCAGATAGTAATGTGCATTCAATTCAAATCCTAATCTAGATTGTCTCATTTACTTAAGTGTGAAAAAGGTTTTGATGAAGACACGATGCACTTACATTATACCATCAAACTCACACGTCTTCTTTTCCCCCATTCCACCTCATTTCATGAAGGTGCCTAAGATCTCTCTGATAAGATAGTATACAAACACAATTCAATCCAAACAGCAGTTATTATTCATAGAGGATGTCACCATAAAATTGAATAGCAACATCCAACTTACTGCCGTCATTAGGACAATGGAGTGATCGGGCAAGAATTCCGGCTTCTTCCTGGCCTCAGGACAATTTGCCAGACCAATTAAAAAATCTCTTGTGTAAGATATTCTGCCTATGAAAATATAGATAGAGATATATATATATATATATATATATATATATATATATATATACACACACACATTAAAATCAACATTACAAGAGTTCAAATCAGGAAATTCAAAAGAAAGACTAAATGCATTTTGCACCTTTATCTTAGTGTGAACATAGTGAGGTTAAACTTATAAAAACAGGATGAAGCACTATGTGACCAGTGAACATGTCCTGTTACAGAACACGGCTAATTCAGTGTTTGATGCAATTTGCTGTTTTGTTTTATGCCTGTTGCATATTTCTTTTGTGTGAAATGTCTTGTGTTGTTTGCTTTAACTTTTTTTTTTTGCTGTTTTCTTTGAAGTCTGTTTGTTCTTTTATCTGAAACGTTGTATGCTGACATCTTGGCTAGGACTCCCTCAAAAAAGAGATTTTTGTCTCAATGGAATGGAATAAAAGGTAAAATAAAATGTACTTTATTTAAAATAATAGTATTCTGTCAATGCATGGGCCTTTTGCCAAACCAATATTGTAACCAACAATTTGAGAACAATAACCTCCCTGCTGAAAGTAAACACAGAAGCATTACAATAAAAGCCATCAGTTTCCAGATGAGCAGAAACATAGATTCCATGTGTCATTAAAAACACTTTGTGTCTTACCTTTTTTCTGTTTGTGGAAGTTGACAATCTTGTAGAACTCCTCTATCCCAATGGTTGTCTATCAAGTTCAACGTTAGAATAGTTTTAGAAAACCTAAATTTGTCTAAATCAACTGCTTATCAAGCAGATGAGCTGAAATGATTAGTTGGTCGACAGAAATAATCAATAATTTGGATAATCCATGATATTGTTTGTCATTTATCAATCACAAATGCCAAACACTGTCTGGTTTCAGGCCCCAAATATCATGATTTACTACTTTTATTTTTAGAGATGATTAACTGAAAATTATGCAACCCTAAAATATTGTATCTTACCTCTTGATTCTCTTCTTCAATCAGTGCCTGGGCACATGTAGCAGGATTTATTTTGGGCTCTAAATGAAGTGATACAATTCTCATATGAGCACGCCATTATATACGGACACAATACATTTAAAATCAAAACCTTTAATATTCTGATAAGTTTTAACCAACTGGTACAGACTGCTTACCAATGTCAAAAGGGATGCAGCGGCGCAGGGGTCTGGCAGGCTCCAGATGTTTCTGGAGGATTCTTCTCCTGGATACCTCCATCCTGGTGTCAGTGAGGTTCAAACGCGTCTTAAATCTACTACACTCTGCAAGGCGTGCAAGGGCTACACTGAGTAGTGCTGCGTGACTACAGGCAGACACTTCAATATTTTAGAAATCAGTGCTTTGAAAAGTGGGGTTTGCAGACCATTAGGGGTCCTGTGACGTTATGGTGTTAACTCTTTAATTAAAGTCTGAGAATGTATTAGGATTACTATTTAGATGACAGATTGCAATTGATCTGACCAAATTCACTAGAGAGGTATGAAATAAAGTTAAAAAAAACATTAAATAAATATAAATTAGCTAGTGCATAAGTATCTTACATAATTAGTGTGAGTATCCATGAGCTACGTTAATTAGAAACAGGCGTATAATACCAGGAGTGTCCCAGTCTGAGTGTAGCTTAACAGCTAACGTGACCAACTCAACAGAATCGCCATAATATCGGCAATTAACCTCGTTTAAATAAGGTTAATTGCAAATTAATTCAACATAAATTAATGAACACTGTGAACACACACTTCAAATATTCTTTTAAAAAACATTTTCTAATTGGGAATGAAAGAAGCAACTTGTGCAGGTGGAACATGCTCGTTGCCCACCACAGTAATCTGTGGGCTGAACGATAACAGCAGCCGGCTAACTGTTACCATAAACGGTTCTGTTAAACGTCTACGAGTCACCGTTTATTAAAAGGTCGGAACTAACGATTGTAGTAACATTAAGGCCACAAAATAAGACTTTTAAAAAGTTAACGTTGAGTGATGACAAACGCTCATGTCAATGCAGCAGAAGTTTTAACTCTGCGAAACCATCATTCTAGCCAGCAACATGGGCCAAACAACTCGTACCGGAAAGTCACGAGTTCTCGACGAAGTCACTGCACTTTAAATAGAGGAAATTTTAGGATAAATGATTCACCTGTAGCTCTAAACGGCTCCTTCGGTGTGGTGGCCGCCTGCAGTGATCATCTAACTGGTGACATCTAGTCAAGTTAAAACCATAGCTTCCGGTTAACATTTTTCAAAATAAAATTGTTTTTTCTTTAGTACGTGTAAACCTATTGTCAACATTGTCAGACATTAGAGGAACTACTTTGTGTATTAACCCCTATGAGCACACTGCACTTGTTTTTGATATTGCACATTGTAAATGGTTGTCTTGAGTTTTACCCAGACTGTATATAAGAAAGGTTTACCTCAAACGTTATTCAACATGTCAGTGTGTTTACAATGCTGCAGTAGGGAATATAAAACTATTGTAAAATTGCCAGAATATTCACCAACTGCAATTTATTACAATATACATGTGTTTATAGTTACCTTTTGGATATGATGCTGAGATTCTTGCTGGAGTGAATATGGCACCTGTTCTTTCCGAGACTGCTAAAAGGTTTGGAATGAAACTCACGTGTTGCATTATTAACTAACATAAAGGGTTATACACAAGTTAAATATATTGTTAGGTTTATGACATTTTCTTTGCTTTACACCCAAAGATAAATATGTATACATGCATAATGATACATGTGTGTTAAGTCCATCTAACAGGAAACACAAGAGGAAACAAATCTCGTTCAATCATGTTAATTTTCTCTTTTATTAGAGGGAAATATCAGTTAAATATTTGAAACACGCATTACAGATTATCGCCGTGATCCCTCATCGTAGTGATTATTGTATTTTACAAAGCTTGCTATTGGACTGATGAGTTTTTATAAAAAAGGAAAACACTGTATACCCCATCTTAATACTAATACAGAAAACCACTTAAGGGTATCCCATTAAACCAAATCTCAACAGCTATCAGTAACTCAAGGTCTTTAATTGGTGATTAACCAGAACGTTATATACATACAGTTAACATGGTAAGCAAAATGTGTTTGTATTGCATGTGATAGATCTGTGAAGAAAAATTGACAACTCAAAAGGTATGCATTTTTTATGAAAACACTTTTCACACCAGCCACATATAGTAAAATGCAATGCACATACAATATTTGCAACACTATGTTGGAAGTTAAATCAAACAAAAACATGAGAATGAGAAAAACTAAAATCTAGTGCTTCACTTTAGTATGAGCATAGAACACAACACCCATTGTCAAACTATATTACCTAATCACAATAAAAAAATAAATAAAAATGCAGTAAGAAAAAAATATATATATATAGCTAACTTCACATAAAGCCATGCTGTACAAAAAGTCAAAATGAAGATCATATCAAAAAGAAAGAAAGGCCCATTGCTTCCCTTAAATCAATATTGTGTATATGTCCAAACTACACTGCTAGGGCATGCAAGGTGCCATGAAAAGAGAAGTCTCTTTCACACAAGTAACAGCTGGATTTTTCTCGGACCTATGGGTCTTCCACTCAGTTCCTCAACTGCTGTTACCGCCTCCTGACGAGACTCAAATACTGCAGTCGCGGTGCCATTAGATTTTCCAGTCTGGTCATACTGGATTGTGACAGATCCAGGAATAATGCGAAATCCGTAGCAAAAGTCATAGATTTCTTCACTTCTGATTTGAAATGGTAAGTTAAGCAGCTTAACGCAGGCGGTACCGTCAAAATGTTGCACTGGGGGAGCGAAGCCTCCACGAACACCATTACCTCTGTTTTGTGTGGTGTAAGGGCCAACCGTATAGGGCTCATAACCACAGCCTCCATAGACGTGAGCCTGTGTATTAGTATTTGGTATATTACCATCCGGAGGAATCCTAAAGCCAGGATATTCTGTGTCACCGGGGCGGTAGGATGCCTCGCTTCCTCTGCCTGAGTATCGCTCTTCTCTTGGCGGCGGCTGTTGCACAACTGTCTCTTGCACCAGCGGCGGCTCAACACCCAACTGCCGCATCTGAGAACGTGAAATACATTTCAGTATGACTTCTGACCCAAGAAACCGGTGTCCATTGAGCGAGAGTGCACTCATAGCCTCCGCCTCGGACCCGAAGAGAACCAAAGCCTTCCCAACTCCAGCACCTTCATGGTCACGCAATACAAACACCTTGTCCTCTGTGACATTAAACCCAAGGAAGAAGTCCATGATCTCAACTTTCCGCACATCAAATGGTAGGTTCCGCACAAACAGACACATTTTCTCTGAGTCATACGACGGAGGCTGATCTTGACCCATTTCAGAGTTTCCAGGAGGTCCGACATCCACGCTCTGAGATTCCAGAAGGGTGATCATTTTTTCTCTCGAGATTGGCCGTGTGAGGATCTGCCGGTTCAAAAACGGCCTTTTTTCAGGAGATAAGGCATCACAATAGTCACGCAGATTCTTGAACAGCACAAATGTGGATCTAGTTCTTCTCCCATCGCTGCCAATTAAGTACAGGATCTGGTCATCCTCAAGCTTTGCATTATGAAAAAGCCTTTTTATGTCTTCTTTTTCAGCTGCATATGACAGATTTTCTACCACAACGCAGTACTCATCATCAGAAGCAGCAGCGCCAGGACTCTGGAAAGCTGATTGTGACCTCACAGGAAGAGGATTTCTTGGCTGGCGAACAGGTGATCGGTCCCTTTCTAAGCCATCTGTAACCCGGCGCCAGTCTTCTGCTGTTGTTGGGGTAATCTCCACATACCTCGAGCCAATATATCCCCGGTCCCTCTTCATGGCTTCATTTGCATCCTCTCTTGTTGCAAATTTGACCAGACCTCTCCCATTTTTATAACCATTTCCATTTTTCAATAAGACAATTTCATCAATAAGTAAACCAAGGAAAAAGTCATGGACTTCCTTTTCGGTCACAGTGAAAGGCATTCCTTTTAGGAACACGTGTACAAAGTCATTATTGTTTGAAGCCTTCTGGTGGTGGAGGGGAGAATAATCTGATCTGCTAGCTGATCTCCTGCCCACCTCGGGGTCCACAGATCTTCTACCGCGTCTTGCATTCTCCTCAAGTCGCATCTTTGGATCGAGCTCTACATTCGCTGTACTTTTTTCAAGCATGTTCTGCATCTCTGCTTTACTACTTAGTAGCAACGCAACAGGTGACCCTTTGATGCAACCTCCTGACCGCGTCATGGCTCTTCTTGCATCTTCATCCGAAGCAAAGATAATGAAAGCTTCTTCTCGCTCCCCACCAATTATATGCACCCCTCCATCTGGAATTTTGAGGCCAGTGAAGAACTTGCGAATATCCTCAGAACCTGCTGTGACCCTTAGTCCCTGTAAACGGATGACGACCGCCATGCTGAAGTACAAACAACAGCACCTGCAGACAGAGGGGTATAGAATAGCATTATTGCCAACAGAGCTTTTCTAGCTCAGCTTCCACTTCCTGGCATTCCAATATAACGCCACTGAACTGGAATAGCAATGTGAGACAAAAGACATCAGAGACAAGGGACACCTGTGCAATCAGAGTCCACAACACTCGCTTCTACAACTGAGAAGGAATTCAAATGTGTGAGGTTGACATAACAATCGTACATATACCGTAGCTCACGCTCCAGAGAGTTAAGTACCAACCCACAATACAAAGCAGAACATCTTCCCTTACTTTCTAACTCAAACCCAAATTGTATTCACTTCATATTCAATCAAATTCCACGCAAGACTCCAACGCTTCAACAATGGGACACCCTTCACCAGTACATTCAAAAATGCAGTCAATCATTTCCCTATTGTCCTAGATCAATCTTATCAGATCCTTCTATTACATAACACCATAAGTTAAATACTAAAATTCAACAAAAAGTCAAATTCAAGTTGATCCGAGAACCACTATTCGCTCAACAGGTTAACAAATATTAATCTCGCAAATGAAATATGATTATGACCATTTTTAATAAAACAACATAGCTGATAAAGTTGATGCCCGCGGAGGCTAATAGACTGAAAATGTGTCACCTCACAGAATGCGACAGTCCACAGAGGACTCACAATGGCCATAATCCAGGTTTTGTGCAACACAACTGTAGGTCTGAGATTTTCAAGTTTACCACCAAGTAGTTCCACTTATTCAACCAACAAAATGATCAACACCACCAGGTATTTTTCCAATGTATTTGGAGGGTGCTTCAGAATGGGACAGCCTTGTTGATCCATCATAAATTAGGTCTTGAATTGCAGACTTCAGAAAAGGCAGTTCTTCCAATTGGGACACAGCTACTACCCAGCAAGAAAAATATCACCGTTAATAGCAGAAACTACGATCCAACCGAAGCAGCTCCAAATCGGTCACTCAACAGAACCACAAGCCAAAAAACACCAAAATTGACAATTAAAACCATTAGTACATAATTTAATTTAGTAAATGTTACTATTACAGTGTGGCGAAGCCCGCTATCAGTAGTTTTGCATGGTCAAACTAAATATATACCATCTGCTTATAGACCCTTTAACAGCCAATGTCATCAAAAACATGCCCCAGCCATAGACGAGTTAGCAAGCTTTAAACATTGAATTAAAACTGTTGACAGCATCGAAATGTCTGCTTGTTGCATGTTGTGTTGTCAAAATGAAATGGTTAGGTGCTTCACTCGTCAAAACACGTCTGCCTTTGCAAATCACAGTAATTATGATTTTGCTGGTAAAACAATATTCTATCTTAGGTATAATTTACTTGGTAAACACACATTCCTTCTGGGCAGTTACTGAACAAAATATACCAGCTACAAGGGACGCACAAATCGCGTTTGTCGCTGAAATCGGGATGTCTTGTCACTCAAAAGGTTCGTCGACTGCATCGCAACCTTGCTCTAACAAAATATCCCATTCATGGCAGAACAAACAATGTTGTGGATTGCATTGTTTGGCAATCTACACCACTGCTGCAGTCTGTTCATTCCAGAGGCTGGCGTTCTGGTTAATCCAATAGCGGCAGTGTCCCCTCTTGTTGCCCTTCCCCTGTCATGCTCTGCTCGCCTCAGCAACATTTCCTCTTCTGTATACTCTGGCGCAAACAGATAAGAGTATAGTCTAGCAGTTGTTCCGTAGAAAGTGTAATCGTCTTCTCTTCAGAGCTCCTATTCATTACATTTGGGAGCGTTTTATGTGCCGTCACGTAGCCAAAACCGTCTTCCACCCAGAAGTGAATTTATGACATATGTTTACTACATTCGTGTTTCATAATCCTTGGTGTGCCCTGTGGAATTTCAAAAACTCATAACTTATAAAGGCAATGCTATGATTCACAAACCACTCCACAATTTTAACACTATAAAACTCAGTGTTTTACTATGATGCACTACCTGCGGGTAGATTTTGATAGTGCACTAAAATGAGCTGAAACCAATGTGCCCATGGACAGTTGGGAAAATGCATTTTTAAATTACAACTTGCATGAATAAATAACATCAAATTCATAGGAATTATTTTTAAAAAATCCTGGGATCTGTGGTACCGGGAGTGCAACGGATGCTCCACCCTATTAGAACACGAAAGACGCTGTGGAAGTTTCTCCTCCGATACAACCTGCCACAAGGAAAAAACGTTTCAGGTAATTAAATGAAGTTAAACGGTGGATAACAGAGCTGTCGGTTGGCTAGCTCTGCGTCCACTCCTTCTTTGAGGCAGTGAAGACCGTTAACCTTTCACCTGTAAGATGATGTGTAGTTCTTGTACATATAATCCTGCCAGCACCTCTGATACAGCAAGCTGCTCAGTTGCATACCTCTGAACCAAAGCACACAATAAATTAGGGCTGTAACTCATTCTAACTCTTAGCCATCAGATTCAACACCATAATGCACCAGAGAGAAACCAAGGAATATCACCTATTGTTGTCGCAATACGAACTTTTAATAAGCATCGAAACTTCCGGGTTACTAGCGTTAGCTCTCATCGGCTAACGTTAGCCTATTGGTAGATCATGTCACAAGTTAGCATTACTCGCTGAGAAAAACGAGCAATGGTCGGTTAGCAAATTAAGTGCGCGACATGTAGCCAGCTAAATTGGCCACCAGCGAAGTAAAATTCAATACGAGGGCATTAACTTTAAAAATGCACTGTAAAAAGTACCGCCCTAGTTTAACTAACCAGGTCAAACAGCAACGTTACGACACAACGTTAGCTAGCTTGACACCATTAATACCGCCTGCATTTCATCCCAGACGCGTTACGTAACTAAACATACATAATCTGAAACTACTGTAACGTTGTGTGTAATTACACGGAGCTAAATATGTTAGTTAGCAAGGAAGGTGGTGTTTACGCCTTTCCCGTTCAAACAAAGCTCAACAAAATGTCGATGTAGCTAACAATAGCTATTGAAGCTAGCTAGGCCTCTAGCTTTAGCGTTTACTTATTTGATGACCAACAACGAGCTGAGAATGCAATCTTTATAAATATTAAAAGAGAATAGCTTGCTACCTAACCAACGACACAACTTACACAATCGACAAGCACAGAGACTCGTGCAAAAGCGAGATCGCGATCAGTCAAGTTTGGCTTCGTGTTGCTCTCCTCTCAAGGTGCGAAATGTTCTTCTTCCTCGACTGCAGCCCTGAAACCCAACGTGAGAGATGGATGCCGCCACCTACTGTATCGGGGGAAGTAATATTATGACTTTATGAAGAATTTCTGTATAGGCTATTAAAGCATGGCTATATAAATATATATGTAAATATGTACACCTGCCTGCTTCAGTGTGTCTTTTTCTACATGAGGCTACTACCCATCAACATGTTTTCCACTGTTTCATTGCAGTAACAAGGCACACGCTCCTCACAATACATCGTGTTGCATTGGGTCCTGTTTGTCCTAGTCTAGTTAATCCTACATTTACCTATTTCTCCCTCTGACAGACGTTCAAGGGAGCAAGATTATATTTAGAGATCTACAGACAACCTTCTCATGAATAGCTGTAAGACAAAGTAAGAATGTCTCGAGTGTTGTGTGGGGAGCACAAAATAAATAAAGATAATTTCATCTTGTCAGACCATGGAATTTGCTATGTGGCAAATTGAGAGTTGTATGTGTTGTTTTATTAGGTCTAAATTCAGAATAAAGTTGTTTGCATTTCGTGAAATGTCTTTTGTGACACCTTACCTTACGTCTCTTCTCAAACAAGGTAGTGTGATGGTTTCAAATGTATATGTAGGCTATTTTTTTTTGTATTCTTTAAATCGCTATAGTTGTTGATGGCTCGGACCCGCAGTGCGCTCCAGGGTTCGCGCCAGCTACGTTCCCACATCATGTGATGTTGTTGAACACAGCAGCCACAGCAACAGACACTGTGAGGATCAGTGTGTGGAATAAAAAGGTATTTCAGAGATATGTTCATAATCCTTCAAGCAGATCGGGTTGTCACTCTGATTGTAATTAACCGATTGACCCAAAATTAAGACACATTCTGGGGGCTTAGTTTTCTTGGAGATTCGTGTTCTTGAGCTCTCCTCTCAACTCCTGGTTAACTATGTGAGCTTATGCTAGCTCGATTAGCTCGATAGTACCAGCATTCACCCAGGCTGAAGCTGGGGCGCAGCAGCGGAGCCTCTAGCCGACGATCGTTTCCGACAGCTCCGTATGGATTTGACGTCGGCATACATTGTTGCTTGATGTTTTTCAAAGGGTCGATTACCGGTGATTTCGAAGATGGGGGAACCTTGTGACCTTAAGCACTTCGTCAAGTAAGTACCTCGTGAACTGCTGTTTTTACTTATTATTAGGTTCATTGTGGTTTAGCATTGTTACTACACACAAGTCGGACAAAACAACACTAGCTAGCATGCTAGTAAAGCCGGGTGCAGAGACTCGAGGGTCCATCATATCCTTAAACGGAAACAAATAATCAAACCTTTCTTGCTTATTTATTCAATTAGAAACGTACCGAGCTCTCCACGAGACCTGTAGTACTTTGACTTTACACCTTCGCCACCGATCATCGATCGATAGTAAAAACACAAGTTAACAACTAACGTTAGCCTAGTGGCCGTTAGTACAGTAGGCTAACCTAGCTTGCATTAGCTGCTAATGCTAGTAGAGTTCCGTCTTCGTTTATAGAAACAGATTTGTTTACCTTTGCTGTGCAACCGAAACACCTGCCAAACGTCACACGGATTGCATTCCCAAGCATCTACTTGTTTGCTAGTCAGCGTTAACAACAGTAAGTATACTTTAAGCACAACACGAGCTAACGCTATCTTTAAAGATGGCACACTAGAGCTCTCTGTTAAAGTTAGCTCACACACGTTAGCTTAGCTTTATCTGGTTCTGATATTTATTCTAAATCAGCGTATCAGTGGAACAGCCAGCTTCATGCTATCTTACCTGCCAGATTACTACTTGTATATACGCATGATGTAGTATGACTAGTTAGCAAATCTTGATAGAATATTACACTGTATTGCTAGGTTTGCTATACATCCTCTAACGTTACTCGCTACCACTACATAGTGGGTAGAACTATCCTTTTTAAAGGCCATATTTAGGCTGGATCCAAGTCTCCCGCACAGGCCATGCTTTAGTTAGTTTCTTAATTAGCCTCGAAACAGTCACCGTTTGTTTTCACAAAAGAGTCGATGTAGTCCGACACAGAAGTCGTCTTTGTACACACAGCCGTTGTTTTGTGTAGGCCATTGGCTTGCGCTTGCTTTCACGTTAACGTTACATGTCTGATAATGATATGCGTGTTCTGATCTCACCCTGCATCCATGTTTTTCATCTTCGACCATGATAGTACTACTGAGCTTTACTTTTGTTGTGACTTTGTTGTAACCAAAGCGACATAAGAGGAGACTAGCAGCCCACCAAGCTGAGAAAAGGGGGATCCTTGTTCTATAGATTACATTATTTTAAACGGTGAAACTAGTAATGTTATCTCTGCCACATTGCAACGACAGATAACAGGAGACTCAGGGAGGGAAGCCTGTGTTTTGCACAAGCCACATTCACTACTAAAACCAAAATTACAAAAGTTCCTGACAGAGTAGCTGTAAAGTGTTGTGGACAAACCAGACTTGGTTCATTGAAACCCTATCTTTCTTTTGTCAGGTGTGGCGTCACTTTGGAGGGCTCATTTCTCTGATTTGGATTATTCTTGGCCAGCAGCCTCTTCAAGCCCACTAATCCTAGACGAGTTTCTCAATGGACACCCTTCTCAAATCAGAGATCAGGTATTAGACCGCACAAAATGCAACTCACAGTGTATGTCTTGTTTAGAGTAGTTTGATATGAAATCCAAACTGTATTTTGTTTTGGATGCAGTCTGTGCAGATACTTTTGGCATTTATTTACTATTAAAACATCTTCATATCCAGGTCATCCCAAGCCCAAGGCATTGTCATTATTTATGCACTGATAGTTATTTTACAATTAAAACTACAAGACTGTTCTCTGCTAAATGTCCGTTGTTTTCATATGCTTTTATCCATTCATCAGGGCCTGTGACAGTAGTATACAATGATACACCTCTGAATAACATGTGAAGATGTGTAAGTTATATTTCTTACATGAACAAAATTACATCATTAGTAGGAATGGAGACATTGTTTAGAGAAGTTATTCCAGGTCCTGTGATCAGGTATCAGTTTAAGTCACAATATATTAACTATGGATCACCGCAATGCTTGCTATTGAATGTTATGTTCAGTGCTGCTCACAGTTCATGTTTATTAGCTTGAAACATGAAACAGTTCTTCATTACAGTTGGAATAACATTATTAAATTTGGTGTAAAATACTGCGGCATCAAGCTAAAACGGACAGTTCTTGGTCTCGTAGGCTCAGTTCATTAATCATTTGACTGTAGTCTGCTTGTCACGGCCCTTTCTATACGACAGAATGTCACAGCAGACGTGTCTCATTTTGAAGGTCACAGAGAGAAAAGGAAAAAATAAAATCCCAAAAGATTAAATGACCCAATCGTTGCTCAGCGCCCACATTGAGCCTACCCTAAAGAAAACACACACACACACACACACACACACACACACACACACACACACACACACACACACACACACCTATAATAGGGCAGGTTTCTTACATGTTAAATACTGGCATCTCTGTTTTTGTGAATTATTGGCCTCTGCTGGTTTTTTTTTTTTTGGCTGCACCGGTTGCAAGCCCAGCAATGTAGACAATTTAAGCTATATAATATGAGTTGGAGGTTGTTTCCAGGCTTGTTTTAGGGACCCTCACATATATTCTACGTATAGCCTACTATATCTGTTGTTAACAGTTTTTGAGGGCTTTAGTTTGGTCTCCTTGAGGTCTGCTTACTTAGGTTCAGGCTTAGGAATAAACCTAAGACAGACTGTCCTGCCTGTCATACAAACTATTATTTCATATGGCCTTTTACTTTTTAAAATAAAATAATTGATTTCCATTCAGGTATTGCAGAACTCACTTAGGTTTTGGTCAAGGACACTTAGCCTAACCTTTGCTTTACCTTTGACAATAGTTGAACTGGTGCACCTAACTATTTCATTTAGTTGCAATAATGCATTTCCCTTTTTGTCAGTTCCCACACACCTTGCTAATCTCTCATCATATTATGTAAATTGAAAATGGCAGTTGTTTAATCGCATAGGCGAGCACTGGGGTGCATATTTTTTCTGCTACACCAAAGTCATGCTCCTGTTATTGATCAAGGCGTTGGCTTTAGAACCGGCGTTGGTTCTTCAATTCATATTTTACTTTAAACTGAGCTGTTTTATC
Source organism: Cebidichthys violaceus (assembly GCF_023349555.1). NCBI lineage: Eukaryota > Metazoa > Chordata > Actinopteri > Perciformes > Stichaeidae > Cebidichthys > Cebidichthys violaceus. Next base: position 15,370,076 of record NW_027176927.1, on the reverse strand, counting down.
ATCCTGTCCCCAGAATAAGCAGTTTAGCACTTGGCCTCAAGTTTTGGTGGATTCAAGACCATCAACACCATAGAGTACCTATGTACAGTTGAGCAAGAAACCCCATAATATTGATACATTTTTATGGAGAATACTGTTCATACAACCTAAAACATTCATAATGAAAAAAGCACTGTTATTCTTCTGTTTACATAAATAACACATTTTAGATTTTATTTTTATTCAAGTTACAATGGCCACGTACTCCCCTTTTTCAGCTATTTCATTGGATTGTTCTCCGTGTGAAGTTTGGGATAATCCAGTATATTACTTATTTCCTGTCACTCTCCATCATTTATAAATGCCAAAAGTGGTTAAGATGAAGTTAAAAAAAGAATTCTATATATGTCTCTTTTCTTTTCTATGTGTGTATGTATGTATTCAAGATACAGAGAAACAAAGTAACAGGAGCAGGCGGTGGAAAGAGAAGACCTAACGCGGTTGTAGATTGGGCAGCAGATGTTGTGCTTCAAAGTCATTAACCGTTTGGAGCAAAGACAATATGTTCAAGGACATGTTCACATCTCTTTAGGCTACATTGAGAATTTTGGATTAGTATCCATCCTGATGTTCTAATTGCTAATTGTTGTTTTGTTTTTTTCTTCAGATGACAGTAGTTTATTCTTAGGGTCCTCCGGGACCTCAGTTGGTAGTTCTTATGTTTTAAATATGTTGGAAGGTTGGGGTTGTTGTGTTGCATGAACTGCGTAAATAGTTTTCTGTCTTTCCTCTCTCTTTTTATGTTCCCACGATGCTCTTGTGTAACTATAGAGAGGAGGGGAGTGGTGCCTCGGTAAGTTTAAACAAAATTGATGACCACGATGTCTAATTTCACGATTTTCAAAAAACTCAAGTTACAAGTGGTTTCCCTTTTATTGTAGGTGACGGTGGAGGGCCTATCCAAGGCAGCTCTAATCAAAAGCCTGTCTCCCAGAGTCATGCTATCCAACCATCTCTTGCCTAAAGGGACCAAGATGAAGGTCAACTTAGAAGATCAGGGTCGTCAGAAAGTGTCCTTCAGCTTCGCACCGACCAAGAAGCCACTGCAGAGCCCGTTCTTTATCCCTGCCAGTCCTGACAAGTCTGGCACTGAGCCTAACGCTGCCTCATCACAGTCAACCTCAGACAAAGAAGAGCAGGATACGGACAGCAAAACTGAGCAAAACCAGATACCCATGGTGCCAACAATAGCAGAGACACCTCCTGAAACACCAGTCTGCTCAGCCACCAAACTGAAAACGGACTTACCTAAAATGCATTTCAAGAAGCAAATTCTCAGTGTCTCTGTGACTGAGGAGAAACCAACATCTGTTGTGCCAGAAGAATCTCTCTCTCCACAATTGGAGGTTCTGCAGAAACCAACAAGTGTAACTGAATTTCCAGTACCCCAGCCTCAGAGTATCGTTAGTGTCTGCCCTGCTGAAAATTCTCACATTGAAGCCCCTGAGACAAGGGTAACTCCTAGCCTCAAGAAGCCACCTGCTTCCTCAGGAAAAGATGGAGAGAGTTCCAGCAGTGCTGAGCAGGATAGTAAGGTAGACAAAAGGAAAACCAGGTCCCAATCTGATAGTGCTCCCCCTGGCTCAGAATCTGATGAAGATTCAGGCCAGATGTCTTCTAGCCGCAAATCAGTTGACTCTAAAAGTAAAAGAAACTCTGACAGCAGAAGCAAGGAGGTAAAAAAGTCTTCCTCTGGTTCACATTTGGAGGAAAAGGAAAAAAGTTCCTCTAAGCGGTCAGAGAATTATGAAAGGTCTTCTAGTTACTCCAAATCAGACCGTGAGTCCAGACACACATCCTCACGTTCATCTCGATCAGACAAAGATCGCAGACGGTCCAGGTCTAGATCACGTTCTAGATCAAGAGGGTCGCGGACAAGTTCATCTCACTCTAGATCAGAGAGATCCCGAGGCGACCGAGGGTCACGCTCCGAAAGGTCATACTATCATGATTCTGATCGAAGATCTCACCGCAGTTCTCCACGTAGAGAGAGAAGACGTTCTCGCTCTCGCACTGACAGAACTCGGGACAGTTCCGACTCAGAGGATGACCATAGGAAGACACGGACAAGGACAAGTGACTCCAGTAGGTTGTCTGCCCATTCAAGCTCGCATAAAGAGTCTAAATCATCTTCCTACTCAAAATCTGAGAAAGCCTCTAAATCTGCAGATTCTCCTCACTCTTCAGAGTTGGATAAAAGAACACAATTGTCAAAGTCTGAAAGGACTTCAAAGCGACTATTAGACTCTGATTCCCAGCGCAAGTGCTCTCCTGATCTGGACTCCAGTTACCGTAAATCTAGCACCCATCACAAGTCAGAGACCAACAGTAAATCCTCTTCTTCCAGTCTGCATACCCACTCTCAAACATATGAAAAACGTCAAAAAAGCAGCTTTAGCGACACTGAGGCAGATCATAAGGGAAAATCACAGGCCTCTGACAAAAGCTCTGGCTTAGAGGAGAACTGTAAATCCTCACTGAAGAAAACCAGCAGGCCAGACTCGAAGCAGATGACCCCGTCTAGATCTTCTCAGAAAACCAGCGGGTATGATAGACAATCAAACGACATATTTCACAGCCCTGGTGAAGCACCGCCGTGTACAAACACCACAGAATCGTGTTCTCAGAGTGAAAAAGAAAAATCGGTTTCCCAACAAGTTGGAACTGAACATTTTAGTCAGGATGTTAAGGAGATTGTCTCATGTACTGATAAGAGTTTGCAAGAATCGTCATCCAAGAGATCAGAAGAAACTAAATCAGATCTTGAAGTTGAGACCTCAGCCATAACCTTAAGTGAAAGCCTAACGCATGTAAATGCAGCCCTGGAAAACTTGACCAATGTGAAGGATGGCCTCTCTTCTAATATTCAACCACATGTGAACTCAAAGGCAGCTGTCTTTAATCCATGCAGTAGTAATGATAGTATAATATGCAGCCAGGACAAGAAGGTGGTTGACTGTTCGCTCGGGCCAAAGTCTTTACTTGACACAGCTGATATACCTGTCACCCACGATGTCCAGCAGAACACTAAACCAGAGATTGTTGAAGTTTTGACAGTCGACAAGCCGCCTGGCACAAGCTTGCCACTCATATTTGATTCACCATGTCTTGAATCTGAGGGTCAGCTGACACTTGAACAACAAAATATGATTACTGTTAAAAAGAGCAGCAGTACTAATAAAAAGTCCCGATGGGATATTGTCGGGCAGGACACCTCAGAGAGTGATAATTCACAGAGGACACTTTGTGCGGAGACTAAGCCTAGTGTAAAAAAAGTGATCTCTGTCAAAAAAATAGAGTTTTCTAAAGACAATACCCAACAAGACTCTGACATTAAAGATACTACTCAGCAAGAAGCTGAAACACATTCCATACTGGTTAACCAGACTGAGATCTCAAAGCAGAAAGTTGGCTCAGACAGCACATCCATGACCGATAAATACAAAGACCAAAGTGAGCCTTCACAAGCGAGCACCAGCATTGACCACTGTGACTTAAAACTGAGTGTTCATCAAAAAGCAAACACAGACGAGCCTCCACACCTAAATGATGCATCACAGGTCGACAAAGCTGCGAAGATGCAGAGTTGGAATGGCGATGATCACGAAGACAGATCCAAGGGCAGCTCTCACAAGAACAAATTGAGTAAGAGAGCATTTCTTAATCAGCATGCATTAGGAGAACAGAGCGAGGTCAGTGATAGTGACAACTCGGAGTATGACTCCGATTGCGGCGAGGCTCTAAAACGATTGCACTCTGTGGTGGTGGTGCCAAAGAATTCTTCCCTAACAATGGATTCACGTGACACTGGAGCTTCCGCATGCAGTCTAATGAGAAGTTCAGAACTGCAGAATGTGAATATCAATGAAATCCCAAATCAAGGCAAACAGCAAATGCAGGGGAGTCCCTCCGCATTCATGGAGACCGGTGCTCCATGTGCTGGTGTAAACGAATTATCCCATAGCAGCATGTTGTGTCAATCCCAGAGTAATATGATCGATAGCACCAGTCACTCGGAGGGTTCCAGCTCCGTCAGTGTGCAGCCTTACGTGGCCAGTCTTATTGGTGCCCATGGCAGTGCCACAGATCACGCCCACAGCCTTGATAATTCCAGACAGTGTGAGCAAGGGCACAAACAGCATAATGTAAGCAGCAGAGGTGAAAGGATGTACTCCCATTACCAACATGATGATTTCTCCAATGCTGACAATATCAATGACAGGAACGGATTCAGCCTGGGTTGGGATTTTTCGCAAGCAGAGCAGCCCAGTAGTACATACCAGCAGCCCGATAGCAGTCATGGGCCACAGATACCAAACACTAAACTGACTGAAACCTCTCTTAAGGAACAGGAGCACAGGCAGAGTAATGCCACCTGGAACCACCAATCCCCAAACACACAGACTAGCAGACAACCCTACCTCCATGTGCATGAACATTATCAGGATCTTGCAGGTGAAATTCATCCTGACTCTCTAACTAATGACCACGATGACTACAGCGGGGATAAACTATCTGACCTCAGTAAAACAGCTGTTGAATGCAGTGGACCTCACGCTCCTGGGTCATCAAGCTTTGTACAAGGGCATGAAATAAGCAGCAATAGCAGGGGCTCTGCTGTGCCGGACCCCCCTAGAGAAGACAATTTTAGACCCCACAGAGGCCGGGGCCCTCCCAAGAAGAGGCGGCCAGAGATTGAGTCGGATTCGGACAATGAGGCGGAAGCTGGGCCGGCAGGCAAAAGGGAGCGTCATGGAGATGCTGATGTCACGAAGGAAAGTCATGTCAAAGCTGAGGTGCAGCGTCCAACACTCAATCTGCGAGACTTTCGAGACAGCAATAGATGGAAAGAGTATTCCAGGTCTAAGAAGATGCCGCCTTACTTTGACTTGATTGAGGAAAACATGTATCTGACTGAGAGGTAAGTTGTTGTCCAGCCCAATGAACAAAACTAATTATTTTGTTCGTACGAAGAATAACCTCATAAAAAAATATTCAAGTGCTTTCAGGCTGGAGTTTTGAAAGTTTTTTTTTTTTAAAATGATTTTTTGCAGAAAGAAGAGCAAATCTCATCGAGATATCAAGAGAATGCAATGTGAATGCCCGGTGCTGCCCAGAGAGGAGCGTTCAAGGGGAGTGTTGGCATGCGGTGAAGACTGTCTGAACCGGCTGCTAATGATTGAGTGGTAAGTAGATAATTACAGATAAACACAGCATCTAAGAATGCAATGTTTTTATATTTAACATTTTGCAGTGTTCCTAGGTTAGGAAATGGCCTGGAATTAATTAGTAGTAAAAGGATTGCACAATGAGTGGAGAAAGGTATAGACGAAACCTGTTCAAATACTTTTATCTGATTTTCAACTACCTGACAAATGTGTTGCTTTAGCAACAGTAAAACCTAGTGTACCTAATAAGAGCTGGATAGGAGTCAGTATAAATCATGCTGTTTAACATCCAAATTCAGCGAATTTAACAGAGTTAATCCTGTTCAAATATGGTGATTTGCAATCAAAACTTTGATCCTGTTAAAGTATATGTTTTGACCTAGGTTTTTTTGGGGGGGGGTTTTCCAGCTCCTCACGGTGCCTGAATGGAGCCTACTGCTCCAACCGACGCTTTCAGATGAAACAACATGCAGACTTCGAGGTTATTCTCACACAAGACAAGGGCTGGGGTCTACGGGCAGCTAGAGAATTGGTTCCGTAAGCCTTTTTAAAATGTTTTCCTTGCCTGTAACATTACAATATTCACAAAGATAGTAGTAATTGTGGAGCGACTTACTCCATTTTTATTGTTTTATTATATTTTTAATTCTGTTTCAGAAACACCTTTGTGCTGGAATACTGCGGGGAGGTATTGGACCACAAGGAGTTCAAAACAAGGGTGAAAGAATATGCTCGCAACAAGAACATCCACTACTACTTCATGTCTCTAAAGAATAATGAGGTAAGGGACGATGTGACACATTTAATGTTAATATTTAAACTGCAATCTGGCTTAATGATTCAGGCAGTAGAAATAGTTGACGTTGCATTATGTCCCTTCAGATCATTGATGCAACGCTGAAGGGAAATTGCTCTCGGTTTATGAACCATAGCTGCGAGCCCAACTGTGAGACCCAGAAGGTACAGTGGCAAAATATACAATACTCTTTCAGGTTAACTTACTGAAAGCTGACTTGCCTGATGATAATTTTTTTTCCCAATCCAGTGGACTGTGAATGGCCAGCTTAGAGTCGGGTTCTTCACCTCCAAGGCGGTGACTGCAGGAACTGAACTGACGTTTGACTACCAGTTTCAGAGATATGGGTACTGTTCCTCTGCAGTTATTTGTTTTCTCCACACTTGTATTTGGCCATGGTCATGGGAATTTCACCTTTTTGTTTGATCTTTTTCTACAGCAAAGAAGCACAGAAATGCTTCTGTGGAGCACCCAGCTGCAGAGGCTTCCTGGGTGGGGAGAACAGAGTCAGTGTCCGGGCAGCTGGAGGGAAGATGAAGAAAGACCGCAGTCGAAAGAATGCTCTCACCACGGTCAGTGCTTTCAGTCATATTTCATAGTGTGTCTTCTCATTGCTATACATCTGGCTGCCAGTAATGCTAAAGTGGTTGCAGGTTTTTCTCTTGTCTAAAATGTCTCTAAGACACTTTCTTCAAGTGAGATGTGTTATTTTTGATGATGACATCACTTTGTCCTTCCTCAGGTTGATGAGGAGCTTGAGGCATTATTGGAGAATGGAGAAGGCCTATATGATGAGAAACAGGTGGTGGCTCTCTGCAGGCTAATGGTCCGAGTGGAAACCATGGAGCAGAAACTCATCTGTTTCAAGCTCATACAAGTATGACATGAGTGGTTGATGCCTTTTTTATATTGTTGGTATTTGTTATTATCATTTGCATCAAGTAATATATATGTTTGTGTGGCATAGGATACTCAAAATCCATCATGCCTGAAGCAGTTCCTGGACCATCATGGATTGTCTTTGCTGTGGATCTTCATGGTGGAGCTTTCTGAAGCTAAAGGCAACAGTGCCAATAACATCAAACTGCAGTTAGAGGTGATATATGTCATAGAGTTTGCATTAAAACATTAATAATATTGTACATCTCACTGAAGTAACAAGGAATCTGAAAGTCCTCAGAGCCTGTATGGTCATATACACAGCTCTTTGCTGTTTGATCGCTAATAATATATAATTCTGCTTACAGATTATGAAGACCTTGGCTGTGCTGCCTATCTCTACTAAGAACATGTTGGAGGAGAGCAGAGTCCTTAGCTTCATCCAGCGATGGGCCCAGACAAAAACAACCCCTCACCCTGCTGAGATGGATGGCTACTCCAGCGAGAACACCTCCCGTGCTCAAACACCCCTCAACACTCCTGATGGGTCTTCCACCAAACTGGGACCAGAATTGGATGGTGACACCTCAAAACCTGCTGTGTACCGCCGCCTTAAAATCATCAGTGAAAACAGTCTGGACAGCGCACTCTCTGACGCCAGCAAAGCATCTGATGGGAAGGAGGAAGAGGAAGAGGACGAGGATGAGGAAGAAGATGAATCCTCACATTCTGGACTTCCTGATGGCAAACAGTTGAAGGCAGAGCCCGTTTGCGAAGATGCGGATCCAACGAAGGGAACGACAGAAGAGTCGGTGAAAGAGGAGGATCCGATCAAAGGGGAGAAAGAGGAAGAGACGGAGATGAGTTTAAGCAGTCAACAACAACCTCAAACTGAGGAGGTAAAAGAAAAAATTGAGCTGGATTTGGAGAAAGAGATTGAGATGAAGGCAGACATGAGTGAGGGTCATACGGGTGAACTTGAGGGGCCAAAAGAGCTGAGTGAAGAACAGGAGAGTGGGGAGGAGCAGACCAGTCAGCCAGTGACGGAAAAGGCTGAACTGGAAGGAGACCAAACCGCCGTTGAAGTTCTTGAGCCAGAGAGTCAGTCCATCCAAACAGAGGTTGCTGAGCTTCCACCTGAGCAGCCTTCAGAGAATATGGAGTTCCAGGCAGAGACGCAAGAAGCTGAAAAACCTCCAGGCAGCGAGGCGCAACCTGGTGAATCTGCCACTGATGCAGTTCCAAGCTCTGAGACCCCCGAGGCCAGTGTGCCCTCCGAGGTCATTGCGACCCCCGTGGACCCATCAGTGATAGGAACTCCTTCTCAGGATGAAGAGGAAGGTGTCTCAGATGTGGAGAGTGAGAGGAGTCAGGAGCCCCAACTCAGTGCATTGGACATTAGTGGCATGGCTGCCAGGCTTCTGGACAGCTGGAAGGATCTGAAGGTGAGCTCAAAGAGATTCACTTTTAAAGGAAGACACTGTGAAACATGCACGGTAATATTATCTCTTTGCATCCTATTGTTTTCTGAGGTTTGAAGTCAAAGTTGTGCTTGCCCTTTCAGGAGGTGTACAGAATACCAAAGAAGAGTCAGGTGGAAAAGGAAGCAAATGGTAAGTTGAATCTAATGCTAACTTTTGGCCTTGGTTTGTTTTCCATTTGGTTTTTGGCTAACTAGATTTTCTCACAGATCGCAGCCGAGATCGAGACGCAGCTTTGACGCCACGCACAACTTCCGGTAGCCGAGAACGTGAAAGGGAGCGAGAAAAGGAGCGGGAACGCGATAGAGACCGGGATTATGACAGAGACAGGGATCGAGACAGGGATCGAGACTGGGACAGGGAAAGGGACAGAGACAGAGATCGCGACCGAGAACGAGAACGAGAACGGGATCGTGATCGTGATCGTGATCGAGACCGTGATAGAGTCTCTGACAAAACTCCACAACGCAGCACAGAGAGACGGAGGAGACGCTCAGCTTCACCACCCTCATCCTACGAGAGGAGTAGCCGACGCACTGAAGAACGGTAAGAATTTTTGTGATTGGGGGAACGTTGTGGTGAGTGTGTTCAAAGCATACTGTAATCTTAGTCATGTCATAGTAAACATTTGACATTCAACTGTGTTCTTGTTCTCTGGATTTTTAAGGTTTGACACATCTAACAGCAGCAAGACACGGGGCAAAGAGCGCAACAAGCTATCCACAGAGGAGCGCAGAAAGCTGTTCGAGCAGGAGGTTGCTCAGCGGGAAGCCCAGAAACAGCAACAGCTTCAGCAGCAGCAGCAGCTTCAGCAGCAGCAGCTCCAGCAGCAACAGCTTCAGCAGCAACAGCTTCAGCAACAGCAACAGCTTCAGCAACAGCAGCTCCAGCTCCAAACTATGGCTTATGACCCTGCTCTGGCCTATGCCTCCAGCCCCGGCTTCATTACCTACCCTCCTGGATATCCCATCCAGACCTTTGTGGATCCTACCAACCCCAATGCAGGCAAAGTACTGCTTCCTACCCCTCCGGTTGATCCCACCCTGACCTATGAAGAGACACCTCCTCAGCGTCTTGTCTCAGACCTGGGGCTGTCCTCCCCATCCTCCACCTCCCAGGCCACTCCGGTCTCTAATCTCTCTCAGCACATCACCACCACCGACCTCACCACTGGCGACCCCCAACAGTATTCCCAGCCAACTGTAGCAACTCAGGACGCAGGCGTAGCTGTCCTCTCTGTACCCGCCCAGGTGGCCCCTCAGGTGCAGAGCCAGCAGAGCTACACCACTCTCTGGGATCCCACAACTCAGCAGGCAGTGACTGTGCAGACACAGCCTGCACAGCAGTACGCCACAGCTCCACCACCGCCTCAGACACAGACAGCCATCTATTACCAGGGTCAGCCATGCCAAACCATCTACAGCATCCCCACCGCCTACCCACAAGCCACCGCTCCCGTCATACAGGTAGAGTGCTCTTTGCTGGGGCTCATATCCTCTGGGGATTTTGCTGTACTTGGATTTTCTAATTGCTCTCTATAGTATACAGTGTTGAGATGTAGTTTAGCCATTGTGTAAAACTCTTTATATTAATTACATTAATGTTTGGGGTTGGTCTTGATATGTTACTTTGATAGTAACATAATTTGCCAAACTAATGGAGTGTTTTTCAGCAGTATGTTAAGCTTTAAACAGAAGCAAAGTAATCAAATATGGTTTGGAAAAGAAAGATGTCATCTCGGTACAACAATCGTATAACTCTATTGCTTGTGCATTGCTGCAAACTTTTAATCCATCATGTGTATGATAAATTGTTATCGAACGTGATTTCTGAATGTCCATAGTAACTGTGTGATCTGATTTGGATTTTGTGTTTCTGAAGGCGTACACTGAACCCACAGCCAGCTACCTGCATGGTCAGCCTGTGTATCCTGGCCATCAGCAGGGAGTGGTGGTGCAGCAGGGAGGCACAGTCACCACCATTGTCACATCCCAAACTGTCCAACAGGTAATTCATGCACACGGTGTCTAAAATTGTGTGTTTTACTTGAAACGGGACAATAGGGGCAAGACGTACCACCATTGACTGATAATTCACAACTGCAAACCAAATGGATATTTGTAAAGGAAAGATATATATTTATTTTTCTTGAGCAGTGAGAGGTCACATTATAGAGTCACTGTTTTGAGAGATGCTGTGCAACAGTTTATTATTGGGTCTCTGCTTTGGGATTTTTAGAAATCTGAATTATGCTGTATGTGATTCTAAGGAAACCTATTGTCTCAGTGTTGCCACAAGGGGGTAGTATATATCTAAATTAGATATCAACTCTTACTAGCTACAGATGTGGGTCCTGTCCATGTAATGATAAAGTGACTTTTAAGATGTGAGTAAAGATGGAACAAATAATGAAAATGACTCAATAGTCATATATGACTTTAAATTTAAACATGCAGCTAAAGTGAATCAGGTTCTTTCTCCTAGCAAAACCCAAAAGAGGTACTTCAAAGAGAAGCTCTGTGGATTTTGCTGCCGATACTTACTCTCCATTTCTTCTAATCTCCAGGAAATGATTGTACCCAACAATGTGATAGACCTGCCTCCCCCCTCTCCCCCCAAACCAAAAACCATCGTCCTACCTCCCAACTGGAAGGTGGCCCGCGATCCTGAGGGCAAGATCTACTACTACCATATTGCCACAAGGTAGGTATTGCTGTGAAGTGTGTTTATGCATCTAGAACCTCCCTGCATTGTTTTTCTATCTAACATTACTTCCCTCTGTGCATTAGACAAACACAGTGGGACCCTCCAACCTGGGACGGATGTAGTGACAACACTAGTGTGGACCATGAATCTGAGATGGACCTGGGAACACCCACCTATGACGAGAATCCTTCCAAGGTATGCTGTTTGCAGTGATCGTTTTCAAAGTGTGCTTCACTTTTTTGTTTGGTTCCCAGAAAGTATGTGCTTGGATGCAAAACATGATTATAGTGTTTGTTCCTTCAAGTCATTGAAGATGCTGCACAAGAGATTACTTGCAGCTGTGTTTAAAAGGGGGGAAAAAAACTCAGGACGACACCATATTCAGTGAGTGTTATGTGCTCGTTGATGACTTGCAAAATAACATCATCAGAATCTTCATGGAGACATTCACTCCACCCCCTGCTCAGCTGTCCCTTAGCCTCAAGGCCCTAAAGGGAGGGGTGGCTCCGCTCATCTATTCTTCCTCTGCCTCGTTTGTTTTCCACTCTTTTCCTATCCTGACTTTGAGGATAATAGAAGCCATCTGGAAGAGCTAGCTTTCATTTATTTGCGGTTTCTTATTTAATAGTTTAACCACGTGAGTGTCCCTTTTGTCTTTTTAAAAAAAGATGTAACAGCATTGGGGGGAAAAAAAGCTTTAAAAAAGCTAAAATTGAGAGATCCGTGTTTTTCATGCAACATTTCCCGCCAAGAACAGCGACATGGTCATGGACCATTTCCCAGCAGCATGTGTTTAGACCGTGGCGGTGTTCACATCCAGAACTACGGCACATGCTCCGCACTTGTAAGGCGTCCCAGATTTAACCGTTGTCTGGATTCCTCGCCCTAGCACTGTGTTAGTGTAAATCCTTGGTGCTTGCTTTTGATCCTCAGCACTTTGTTGTTGGTATAGGCAGTCAGCTGTTGCCTGCTCGCCTTTGTTGTTGAAGGCTGGGGCCGGAGAGGCCGTGTCCTGGCAGGATATCCCTGCTTTGTGTCAAGTAGCTGGTGAGCAGGTGCTGTTTGATGCCCCACTGGCCTTGATAGCTACTGTTTCGCAGCCAGTTGTCATGTTTGATTGAGCTGATGCACAGGTGTGGCCTCACTTGTGATTTTAATTAGAGAACATGACTCTGCAAGGTTATGTCACTTTAATATGGTTTTACTATCTTCCACTATAGCTAAGAAAGTGTTTTAATCATCTCATCCATCTCTTCTATGATGTCGTTACAGTTTTCCACAAAGACAGCTGAAGCAGACACTTCCAGTGAGCTGGCTAAAAAGAGTAAAGAGACATTTCGCAAAGAGGTAAGCCAGAGTCTTTGTAAACATGATTGTTTTAAAATTCCAAACCTCTTCTAGCCACCCATGCATTTTGTCATTTGTTTGGACATATTCTTCTATTTTTAACATGCTTTTTTGTGTGTGTGTGTATGTTACTCAGATGTCCCAGTTCATAGTGCAATGTCTAAATCCTTTTCGGAAACCAGACTGCAAACTTGGACGCATCAGCAACACAGAAGATTTCAAACACCTGGCTAGAAAGGTAAAGTTGAATATTAAGGTGTTTACACGTCTTGTTAGAACTTCCATTAATGCAGAGAAGTGGTAAACCTTTCCTTGGCCTCTACGTAGTCGGAGTACAATGAAAGTATTGGTCAGCGTTTAACTTTAAAGGCAATGTTTCCCTCAAACCAGAACTAAATTGTTAAACTCCCACGAATTCTTTTACCAGCCAAATGTTTTTGTATTGTGCTTCTGGAGGAGGCCAAGAACACATTGTAAATGTAAACTATTACCTCCTCTCTTTTGTTTTACTCATTCCTTTCTAAAAGCTCTTTTCAACCAGTGTTTCTTCAAAGGGCAGCATTCTTTTCTTTCTTTTTTTCCATGGTTCCTGGTGGGTCCATGGATTCTGTATGTAGGGAGTGGTTTGCACAGAGTGCCACTCGGACATACAGTACCACGACTCTGAGGACATGGGCACAATAAACAGAAGGACGAGTTGGGCTTTGCTCATTTAGAGATTGCATTTTATGGTCTACAATTATAAAGGACAAAGTCTCTAAAAGAGAATTAACCAACCAACTGCTCTACTACAACTCATATACATTGTAATTATATAATTTACTGTAGTCTTGTTACAAGAAACATGTCTAACTCTTTCCTCGCCTCTCACCATTCCTCTAGCTAACTCACGGAGTTATGAATAAGGAGTTGAAAGCTTGCAATAATCCCGAGGACCTCGAGTGTAACGAGAACGTGAAGCACAAGACCAAGGAGTACATCAAGAAGTACATGCAGCGGTTTGGCACCGTGTACAGGCCCAAAGAGGACACGGAGGTGTACTAGCCTCAGAAGCCTCAGATGTTACACTTGTCCTGCTCTAACACAGGAGAAGCACAGATTTGCCTTTCCATTCACTCCTTCATGTATGTACTGGCCAGCCTGAGCCGTGAAGTAGTTTCTTACGCATATTTTTGACTAAGAATTGCACTGCTGCCCAAGAAGCTCTCCGGGCCCCGTGGATCACGAAGGAGCCCTTTTCTCAAGACTGACAGAGACTCGAAAACTCCAGGTGCAGTGTTCTCAAAGGATGACACTGCGGGGTGCTACAGAGACTAATGTTTTCACTGACTGTTTGATTTTAAGCATTTTTTTTTTTTCATTTGTGGCTCTTAAATGTTCCCGAGATGATCACCTCAATTCCACTTTTTAAACTCTTCTAGCCCTGAATGAGGATAGCTCAATGGAATCTGCTTTGGTATCATAGTTATCAGAGTCTCTTTGTTACTTTTCACTGTTAAAAATGGATCAATGACAGAACAGTCGAGTGCTTCTCCCCTCCCGCTTCCTTTTTCTTGTGCACGCTTCAACCCCCTGACACTGACTCTATCTGGTGCTGCTTTTAACTGGGCTGTGGAGATCCAAGCTTCCGCTCCTCAAACCCTGCCTTCTTAACCACAAGACTTTGGAGCCTCTGTTGTTTTATGAATGCATGATGTAGGCTGAGGTTTGAGTGGTATCCTTGTGGACATTCTTACATTTTTCATGTCTCCTGCTTTGTGTAATATGCCCTCCCTGAGATTAGCTTTTACTCACAACACACTTAGGGATCAGCCAATAACCAGCAGGTTGGCAAGGTGATCAGTATGTCTTTTATGAATTTATGTATTATAACGGGTGCAGGGTTTAAATGCCATGTTTGATGTGCTGTTTCCAGTCCATCCCCTCTCCCATCTTGTTCTGCCCAGTTTCGTCTTCTTAGAGGAATTATTCTGAAAACGAAGGTTGTAGCATTGCAGTTTTAACAGTTTCTAAACATCTTGTGTGTTCTGGTTCTTTTTTATCACAGTTATTCTTAGTTAGGCAGCACTTAGGCCGGCCTTGCTCCACAAACTCACTCATTAATTTCCAAGATTTTTACGGTTGTGAATGTAGTTTCATTAGCATTAGGTCACCGATTTGTTGCAGACTATTAAATTGCATTAAGCAAAGTTTCAACATATGTATATTGCTTTATATGTGAATATATTGAATAATAGATTTGGGAATGTTTAAATAAACAGACACTTTGTAAGAGGACTACCATTCATGATTGAAAGTGTAAATATTGTGTAAAATTACAAAAGCTGTATGCAGGAAAGTAGGGTCGGGGAGCACAGGGAGCCCACCCACTCATCCTCACCAGCTCAGCCCTCCTGATGCAGCTCCCACATCAGTCTGTCAAACTTAAGACCCCACTCACTCACAGCCCGCTATTTTATTTCTGTGGTGGGGGAGATTTTCAAGTGTTTCCTTTTTTTTGTTGTTTTTTTGTTATTATTTTTCTATGTACAAAGGAAGTTTCACCCTACTCAACTGTAAGTATTGTGTAAGCACATTGTCATACCGAGTGTACAAACATTTTAAAAGATAATAAAACATTTTGTAAAATGATATCCATTTCCCAGCTGTGCAATTGAATTGAGTTCACGTGGGTGTTGGTTGGAGAGACTCAAACAGATCCGAGCAAATGTGAGTGAGATCTCTGATACATGATTAACTGCTGAGTGCACACCCAATCCTTTTTTAGATTGGCCACCTCCTCTAATAAGGGGTGCACATGGCATGAATGGCACTACAGCGCACACGCAGTGTTGAGCCAGATGTTTTTTAAAGGGAATCCAAGTGATCGGCCGCCTTCATTAGAGACGTTCAGTGTGCTCTAAATACGGAGACCCGTGACGAGTGAAGAGAGGCGCTGCTGTGCTTCCCCTCTCTCTTTGGTCCCAACCCCCCTCCCAGCATATGCACATTCCGCAGCCCCATGCCTGTGTGCTCCAGACCGCAGTTAAGCAGTCCCGTCTGGAGTGTGTGACGGCATCTAACACTGCCCTAGGCCATGCAAGATGCCTGCTCCCACTTAGAACTGAATGCAAAAAGATCATAAACAGATTTGAGTTAGCAGAGGGGAGCAGGGATCAGATTGTGCCTCTGAGAAAAAGGGGAAACTTTCCTCCTGAACATTTTGGATGAAGCTATCATTTTCATTTCACCCTCAAATTACCAAATACCTCCTAACTGATTTACCTCAGGGTTTTGGATAGGAAATGTTCTTAAACACTAAATCCCTTGATAAGGGGTAGTATATTCCAAATATGTCCAAACTTCCTCTCTGTGTAATTCATCAAGTGGGTTTTATATTTTACTGTAAGTGACAGAAATGTCTTCAGGACTGTGGTTGTGGTCCAGTCATTTTCATATATGTTAAAGGTTGTTGCCATTTGGTGGAAAAATAATGTTTCTGTTGCTTTGAACACAAAGGCATATAATATCCAAATTACATGAGCAATGCCTGATTTTATGCTAAACTGCTAATTGTTTAGGGCCCTTGGGAGTTATGACACAGATATCTAAAAGTAAAACTATCTAAGTATCAAACTAATGTTATAGTAAGCTATTTTAAACCTATATATTAATTTTATTTTAGCTGCTACTTCAACTATTGAGCTATCCTGCTTTTAGCTAAGGATAACTATTGGCTAGCTGTCTAGTTTAGCCGTTTATTACTTAAACCTGTTTTACCATTTAGCCTTATCCATTGTGTTTAGCTAACGTGAACTATTTCAACTGTTTGTCCATTACTTTTGGCTAACGTGTATTTTAACCACTTATCCAATAGTTTGTACCATCACCATGTATCTACTAATTTAGCAAGCTCACCACATTAGTTTAAACTAATTATTTCAACTGTAGTTATAGATATTATAATTGTTTATCCATTACTTTTAGTTATTACATTTAACCATTAATTTGAGGTAGTTCAGTATCGAGCCAATATCCAACTCTGTCAACTGTTTATACTTTAAGGTAACTATTTGAACAGTTGATCCATTAGTTTTAGCTATTGTAATCATTATTACTCAGCCATCACTTTCGATTTCTCTGCTTGCTTGCTAACCAGTAGACCTATTCAGACACGTGTCTTTCTTTTTCTAGCCAACGTTACTCTACAGTCTACAATCACACCACAAGCAAAGCACAAGTACGCATGGGGAGAATCACTCATCTACAGCATAATGAAGTATAATCTAGGGTCCTTCTGTTACAACAAAAGAGCACTGACTTATCAAAGTTATTTATTATATGAATAAAACTCATACAAAAACACATTGAGGCATACAGAATGGAAATATATACACAAAACCATACATGGCTGTCATAAAAAAAATATCAAACCATCTGAGGCCATCACATAGTGTAACTAGCACACTGCAGATGTCCAGGTTCTCATAGACTTTAATTAAGTTTTATTCTTAAAATAGTGATGAAATAAATACAACAGCAAGATAACTTAGGACACAAGCATTGATGTTAACGGTGTCTTTGGATTTCTTTTTGTGTGTGTGTCTAATATGAAAAAACAAGGTGACAAAAATGGAGCTGTGTAATATAAATGCAAAGAGAATAGATTGTCTATTCCTTTCATTCAGTCTTCGCAGCCATTACTTATCAAAACAATCAATATTTAAGATATTTACAATCAAAGATGATTATTAGGAAGAGCTAAGATTGGTGTTTTTATATTTCACAGAATGCTTCATTTTTGTGTATTCTAATGAGATTTGAAACATCAATGGTGCAGAATATATCCTCAGTGTAAATAACTACCAAGGCTACGTAGTGACTGCAGCAGAAAAAGAAGGAAAAAACAACAACAGTACAAGGTAACAAACATGAACAATCAAATGAGTAGTTCCCATCTACACATTAGAAAAAGTCTTCTTAGCAACTGAAAGCATCGTCAGGAAGATTGATTTATCAACTTAATTTGGTTTCTTGGGTTTTCTTCTCTTTTTAGGCGTGCACTTTGCATGGAAATGATCCCAAATGAGGACAGTCACCTCATGTCAGAAAGCAGTGTTGTTGGACTGTCTCATTCTGGCAAAAATCATCTGCCATACCAAAGAGATTGCTGATGTTGTAATTCATAAAACAAGGCAAAAAACGTGATGATCTGAGTCGTATTTGTTTACAATAGCACGAGGAAGGCTGGTATTTTTTAGAGGCAGTGAAGGATAAATCCGATTTCTGTCCAAATAACATGTAAACAGTGTTTTTTAGAATAATCACACTTGTGCAACACATGTAAACACATCATTCTGTTTCTTGTCAATACGAATCCCAACAGTCATTGTAGTTCTAATCCAATATGACCAAGTTTCTGCAGTGTCCATTGAGCAAAGCATAAGGCTTGACCAGAATTGAAAACGTTGTTCTCTCAGTAGTGGCAATGAGAGGTCGTAACATACTGTATTGAGAGTTTTCATTGCCACTGGTATCCCAGGAGTTACTTTCATGCAGTTGGATCAATGTAAAATCAAATGGTGACATAAACTGGGGCAAAGGAAAGTGATACAAGAATAGGTTTTGCTCTCTTAGTAAAAAAACTAAATCACAAGTGTCCAACAAAGCAATCATGAACCATTAGTGACATCCTCCAACAGTGACAGAGGTGTTAATATCAGAGTGCCTTCCTTGTCATTTCAATGAAAGTTCTTCACTTGAGTCTGTTAGTGTCATACGTGTGTTTGAGGAGCCTTCAGACCAAAGAAACGCCCTGCGTGGGGCAGTTAAGAGCTGTGACCACATCGGGCCTCTCAATGCGGGCCAGTGCAGAACACAGCAGTCCCAGAGTGGAACCTTCTTTCTGGGCCCAGTTAGAGAGGAGTGTGTGAGCAGGAGCCTCTCCATGCCCAAACAGGTCCAGCTGTTCAGGCTCATAGCCCAGCGCTGCGCCCAGCTGCCTCCACCCCCGGCCCCCTCCCTCCTGCAGCAGGCGCTCCACCTCTTCCTGTCTGTGGGGGGGTAGGTTGATGTACAAACGGTTGTCCTGTTTGCTGTCCCTCTTAGTACCTGTGGAAAGACACAAAAAACTATTGTGCTTGTACTTAAAAACGATAGAAACTACTTTTCAATAATAATAATAATAGTATTCATATAATTAATGGATATGATACTCCAAATGACATGGCAAATTAAAAACATAGGTCTAACGATACTTTAGATTTCTAAATTGCATAGGTGTGAATAGAAAGCTTCTGTGTCATTATCCTTGTGGGGAACATTGGCAAAATAAAGGTGCCCTGTGGAGTTTTCTTGTAAATAAACAAACTTATATTTACATTCAGTGTGTCTTTCCCAAACCCTTGGTGTGTATCCTTGAGGTCTAACAAAGTTACTTCCTCATAAATAATTTCCAAAGCCAATTTTTTTTATTTAAAAAATGTAAAACAACTTAAGTTTATTTCATTTTGAAACCTGCATTGTTTACATCCATGTTCACTAACATGCAGACTTCCTCTTTTATGCTTTTTATTGGCACATTGCTACATTTCTTGGTACATTACTGCCACTGACTGTTGATCTTTGCTGGGATAGCCTGAAGCTGGTACCAGGCAAGCACATACATAGGCGTTTTTGTGGGTTTTCATACGATACAAGAAACAAATGGGTGACCCACTCACAAACACACTGCTCAATAGCACTGCTAGTGGGCAAATACTCCACAGGGTGCCTTTAAAAGAAAGTGGAGGAGAATAGTGCTCTGTCTGGAACTGAATTTTTCTTTTTCTAATAGGCTACAAATCCTTTTTATTAGAAAGTACCAGTCATTTGAAGTTTATTAGACATGGGCTGTGTCTGCCTCACCTTTGCTGGGCTGGTTGTCCTGTAGGCTTTGAGAGTCCAGAAATACGCCACTGTCACTTTGGAGCTTTTCTCCCTCCGGAGATGCTCCCAACTCAGCTGCACGGGCCTTAGAAAGAGCCCTCTTCTGTTTACAGGATCTCCAGCTGACAAGGGCCAAAAAAACTAATGTCAGTAAAGCTACACAGAGTGAGCTTTTTTTCATCGCAGGGCCAATCTTGTTATCTTCATTACATCCATTTAAGGATCAGGACCCATGCCTAGTGAAAACTCACCATTTATAAGCCACATAGAGAAGCAGACCCAGCACCACGGCAGCCAGAACAGAAACGTAGGCCAGAATGTTGTTGCTGCCTCCCTCATCCTGCGGTGTAAACTTGTCCGTTCCCGGGGCCGGACTGGTCTCCCCCTCCTCAACACCTGGCCAGCGAGGAGCATCAGACCCACCCAGAGGAGGACGAGACAGAATGTGCAGCTTCTTATCTATTGAGAATGAGAAAGGGAGAGACATGTCAGGGACAGTGTCATTGCATCTGCACACCAGAAACACATTTGGGCTGCAGAAATTAGGGCCTGAAATAATTCCATAGAAGCCTGTATGCCTGATGTAATGATAGCCTCAGTCATCCTGGTCCCCTGGGGTTTTGAAACCTTTCATTGTCCCTGTTTTCAGCCTCATTCTCCCTCCTGCGGTCTGACTATTTTAGGATCAAACACTACACGGTACTGTGCTGACCTCTCGGGGGTCAAAGGGTCGTGACATATGGACCCAGAGTGTGTACAGACGACCTTACTCCTGGAGAGCGAGTGTAGCCATTTGGGAGGAGGCGGACTAGTTGTCAGGGTCAACAGCCTCCCTTGGCCTTCAGGTTCTTGGGGGCAGTTAACCTAAAGACCTGTCAAGCTCATACCAATTGGATTACAGCACTTAAGTGGGCTCTTTTTTCACTGCTCATGTTTCTCAGCTCAGAGAGTTCAGATGAGGAGTGGATGCAGGTGTTGACCACATGTCCTTGTATTCTCAGAGACCCTCCCACTCCCTGTCCCCCTCCCTTTGGCTCATTCTTTTATCTTTTTATCTTTAACTATTGCTGATTTTCCATGCATAAGATCTGTAAGGGATGAGCCTGGCACTTCTACTGGAAAATTCCATTAAAAAAAACCAAACCAACAATGCCTTAGTCCGTCCAGTAATTTACTCAAACAGCAGTTTTTAGAAAACATTACTCAAACAGGATAAAATTGTTTGTTGGAGACAATTTTCAGCTGCATATTTGGTGCGCTGGTAAGAATTTACAGCAGCAGGACAATGACTGTAGAATTGATTCAAATTAACTACAGTGCCCGTGTAGTTTTTGGACAACATTGGAACAATGTTATGGCACAAAGGCATGAACTATATCAGGCTTTGGCTACACAGAGAATACTTGTGTGTTTGTAGGATCAATGTATTATTGATGTTTTGTGTGTTTTCACTGGATTTGTTGACACAATAAGACAAAAATAAAACATAACCAGACTTGGATTTACAAATTCAATGTATTCATTACAACTCACCCATGCACAGTGAGTCAGAGTTGGGCATGCAGTGTCGGATTTCCACTTCACTGTCGGAGCACTGGGTGCAGGTCTGGCAGGGTTTGGTGCTAATACGCTCCTCAGAAAATGTTCCCGGGCCACAGATCTGGCACTTCGTGTCTCCCTGGGGACCACACTCCCGGATAACACCCTCACCACGAGTGCATTTGGAGCAAGGCGCGCACAGGCCGTGGTTGCTCAAAAAGAAGAAGCCGTTGTCACATTCACATTGTGTGTCTTGAGTGGCAAAGCAAGAGGCCACCATGGGAACACTGAGTGGGCACTTCGCACAGGGAAGGCAAGGACCGAGACCTTCGGATGAGGAAAATGTCCCTGGGAAACAGATAACAAGATCAGTGTCAGTCTGGAGTCTTTCTCTCACAAATATCAGTTGCAATGATGATACGTGGTGCCATTTAAATCTTCCAGCCTCTTGAACAGATGACAGAGATAATGATAAGGCAGGTAAAACATATTCCACATTGGTGCAGTAACATTAGATTTTAATAGCTTACCCTGTGGGCATGGTGTGCACTTGGTATCCTCTTTCCAACAACCTGCCTTCGATCCAAAGCCAGCAGGACACAGACTGCAACACTGCCCTGATTCAGTGAACTGGCCACTGGCACAGGCATCTCCAAGAGCAATCTACAGTAAATAAACGACGGTTAGAAAAAAACACCACCACTGTGTAGCTCAAAAAATACTATTTCACTTCTCAGGCCAGTAAGAATCATCAGTTACAGGGTTCAGGTTCAGGTTGTTTTTTTCTTTGCCAAGAAATTTTGTTGCTTAAACAACATGCAGAAAATAAAAAAACACATCCCATCCATGTGCAATTGAGGAAGTACAGGGAACTGGGCGAACTGAAAATTGCCTTTTTTTTAATCTCTCTATAGGCCTCAGTTTTCACCATTAAAGTGCTCCGAGTCCTTATCTGCAAGTGGGTAATGGAGAGCCCAGCTTGAGTTATGACATGAGGGATAGATCAGACATTCCTAACGGCCTGTGCAGCGGGGCTGGTGCCTGTCAGGAGTGGGCTGGCTTTAATCAGATGGCTTTAGACCAGTGGAAAGAAAAAGACATGAAGGGGTGAAGAAAAACACTCAGAAAAGGAGGAAGGAAGAAGTAAAAAGAGCTTCCGCCCTCCCACTCATTCCAAATCATCGTGAGTGACATTGTGTAACTGCGTGTGTGCATACAGTGTATGTGTGTGTTTATTTCTTGACATCAGAAAACGGGGGGGGGGGGGGGGGGGGGTGTAGTGCAATATAAAGGAGACGGTTCCAGCCCCAGGCAAGGGTGTCAGTTAACCAAGGCTGCCCAGCATGCAAATGTCTGTATGGGTGAGATGGGTCCTTTGAAGTTGCAGGTGTGTCTTTACGAAGGTCAGTATTTCGCTAACTCACTCTGCACAGCGGCATCTAAAACATGCACACATTTAAGGGAGATTGCCCTACTCGGCCTGAGGGCCAACAAGGGCAAACAGATGTCTAACAACTAACCTCCTGCAAAGGGGAAAAGTAACAGCTAAACAACCCACTGATGTCTCTCTTTGTCTCTGAAGTCTGCCAACAAACACAGGCAACGTGTGTGAACCTGTAGAGCCTCCAACAAAAAGCCCACCAGAAACACACACACACACACACACACACACACACACACACACACACACACACCATGCCCCCGGTACAGAAAACACTGAAATGTTCCGTGCTGATACTACAGGAGAAACAGCTTTGAAACGGAGCTTGATCACCTCGTTCCAAAAACAACAGCCAGATTTACTGCAGCACTTAGAGGAGTCTGATGATATCTACGCAGCAGCCACAGAACCAGATCAGAGGTATTAGGGTGTCAGGGTGGTAGGATCCAGCAGGCAGGACCAGCAGGATGTTTGGACTTAGTAGACTGTGACCGAGTCTGGACTTGTAGCACGAAGGCTCCCCGGTAACTGGTTGGTCCACTCCATGTGAAAGATGGAGCTCCTCTGCTAACACTAGCTAACCTTTCAGCCCTCAATCTATGCTTTGATAAATATTTGGTGACAGTGGCTCTGTTTTATTTTTACCTACAGCTTGGATTTCTGTCATCTCACAGAGCCTGGTGTGAGTCAGGGTAGCTCTGTAAGCCTGCCTGGAGGGCAGGAACTGCCAAATGCTTGGCACTTCAGCCACTGGTGCCCGGTGTGCAATAAAATATTTAGTCCGTGCCCCACTAGAGACGAGTGGGAACAGTGATCTACTCAGTAGAGGTATGACTAAGTCATTATCTACTATATACAGTATACAAAATAGTACTTTGGATACCACTTAATGTTTGTTGGTATGAGAAAATATGTCAGTGTGCAATTAATATCTAAAACACTTAATACCGTAATGAATCAATACAGTTTGCACTGTCTGATTTCAAACTAAATTATCATTAGACATAATTACCAATAAATCTGCCTCATAAGAAAACTCCTTACTTTTATGCTTTTTTTTAGACTTTGTAGCACCAGTAGACAAAATCAAACTTTACTTGTACATAAATCAACAATATCCTACTTTGCTGTTGTATCCAATTTTCAAGCAAAGATTTATTTACCTAAGAGTATTCAGTCTTCAGAGAGTCTCAAGGGGAGGGGGCTGCAGTTGCTTTTTCCATTTAGGTAAGAAGTTGCAATCTGAAGGGATTCCCCAGTGAGAACAGACGGACCACCGAGCAGCACTGCTCAGTGCTTTCAATGTGGCTCTCAACTCCACGGCTGCCGGAGTCACTCAGTCGTCGCGGATCACACACACACACACACACACACACACACACACACACACACACACACACACACACACACACACACACACACACACACACACACACACACACACACACACACTTCATTTCAGCCTGAAACATTTTCTGTGCCCTTTTGAAGTGGGACCACTTTGGAAGCGCGTAGGCTGAAGTTTCCACAGTTAATCTAATCTGCATGAAAATAAACACACAAAGGGATGCTCTCTCTCCCTGAGAAGACAGCGACCCCATGAGCCTTCATGATCTGGCTGTGACGACAACAGGCCTTTCAGCAGACAGCCTGAGCTGAGGGAAAGTTGTCAAAGCTGCACCCCATCTGCACTGATTACTGTCATTAGTATACAGGGAGCATAAGGGACAAATTAAAGGACATGGGTGACAGAAAGACAGAAAGCTCACCCAAAACTATGATTCTGAATCAAACAAGACAGCACACAGTGATATGTTAACCTTTAATCTACTGATTTTTCAACACACACCACAGAGTTAAGAGGCAGTTTAAATTCCTAAATTATCATGAAGTCTGGCCCCCATAGAGATCTGCCTAACTAGTCTATGGAAATTCAAATGACTGTGGTAATAAACTAAACTACCCCCCCCCCCCCCCCCCCCCCCCCCCCCCCCCACACACACACACACACACACACACACACACACACACACACACACACACACACCACAAACTGGGAGAAAATTGTGATAATTGCTTTGCTCCGGATATCCAAACTCTAGCTATACTGAAAGCGAGGCCAGATTTTTGCCAGGAATTGTCGTAAGCAACAAACATGGCAACATGTAAAGTAAAGTACAGGCAATATGAGCCTAGTAGACATTCATGAAGACTGTGCTCACATATTGTAGGATACAATCGACTTCTTCACTAGATCATCCAGGGAATAATAAGATAATCATTTGCCAGCATAAATACTTTTCAGTGGGCTACAGAAACAAACTTTAACTCACTGTGTTAGTTTGAGAAACAGCATCTTAGATTTCAAAAGGACACCTTTTTGATATCACACCCTTATAATGAGAGAGAGAGAGAGATACATATCTTTTTAAGAGCTAAGTTTTATCTAAGTACTTTGATCTAACTAAAGTGTTTGACTCTGAGGAGCGTGCCCAGACAGGACTACAAGCCCCATGGGCTTTTTGAGGTAGATGAGTGTCAAATTATTGTCTGCAACTGTAGAGGCAGGAGCCTTCTTCTCACACGGATCCTGGCTTAATAATATGCTATCAAACGCCACTGAAACTATAATCTGTTGATAAAATACCTCATTTATCACTGTGTGGGTGCATAATCGTGGTTAATCGTGTGCTACTGTGTTTTGTTCTCTCTGCGATTCTAAATGGTTTGGCTCATTCTCGCCTATAGTCTGCACGTACTTCCAGGATGTTTTGTGAAAGTCTTCATCAGCCAGATGTGCAGCGGGTAGGCCACAGTCCAAGGCAAGCAGCATTAAAGCAACAATAAGCAGTAGTTTGACTTCACTCTTGTTAAGTCATGAGAGACTTTAAAAGAAAGACAGGATGAGATGTAATCTGATTTGTTCTCTCACTCTTTCCACTGATATTTGCCAACTATAGAATGGCAACAAACATAGTCACCAACAGGGGCCGTGTGACACAGCCTTAATGAAATATGGCTCGGTGGTGTAAAACACATTTCCTTTGGGAACAATGGTGCAAGACTGAACTCGGTGGTTGAAGCTTACAGTGGCTGCTAGTATGATGCTATGATGATGAGAGTGAGAAATACGACTCGACAGATTGTGAAGGCTGTTGAGTAGTAGAGGTGTGTGTGTGTTAGTAAAGCAGTAATTAACAATTGCTTACTTTTAAGAGCACAAGCGCGCAGATGACAAACGCTCTCATGTCGGCAGTCTCCAAAATCCTCCTCGATCTAAAGCGAACAGTTTGGTTCGTGTCTTTCAGTCTGCAACCTTCAACAATCGCAGAAAAAGTGTCATCGAAACGTCCACTTCTTTAAATCTGAAACGCGTTGGTTCCGCAGACGGGAAAAGTTTGCTCATAGTCCAGTGATAAGATGTTTTTACGCACGAGAAAGCGGCTTCAAAACGCAGGCTGTGTAATCCGTAGATTCTCCCATTTGTTTTTTTCAATGCATTCCCTGCTGATACCGTGTGAGTTAACACAAAGTTTCCTCTGTTTCAGCAGGCAGGATGCACGGTCTGCCACCTCTCCCGCAGCTCTGAAACAGATGAGACAGGAAAAAAGCTCCTGCAAGCTCTCCTGGGCCTTTTCTCCTCCCATCTCCTCATCTTTCAACGTGGCTTCGTGATTGGCTGCATCCCTGCGACGCGCTGCTTGCTTTAGCAATGTAATGTAAGAACTGCGATCAAGTCTTACATTATTATTGCATGTGTGTGTGTGTGTGTGTGTGTGTGTGTGTGTGTGTGTGTGTGTGATTATGTTGTCATATGACTGTTATACACTCATACCTGCTAGTGGAATCAAACAAATATGTGAACATATTACCAAGCAGGAAGAATACATTCAACACTGAATGAATAAACGGGACATAATGACGTAAAAACAAATACAAGAATAAACACAGACAAAATATCAGTGGTGGAATGTAAGTACATTTACAAGTACAAGATACTAGTCTAGGTACTTTACTTGAGTATTACTATTTGATACCACTTTTGTTCTTTTTATACATTAATTTGTATAGTTACTTTACATACAAAACGTTATTATACAAGTATATTGCATTGTAATGTATTATTATTAAACTATCTAACCGTGTATACAATAGTTAAACTACTACTTAAACACTAACATTGACCATTTTACTGCAATACTATTACTTTTGATACATGTTGCAAGTATACAAGTATTGCACTTAAGTAAAATATGTAGGTACTTATACTTTACTTTACATGTTATGCTACTTCTCTACTCCACTATATGTGGAGGCAATATTGTTCTTTTCACTCCACTACATTTATCTGACAGGTTACTTTCCAGATTCAGAATATTAATACAAAATATAATAAATTAATTACAATGTATTTTTTATGGATTAAACTACCAAACATTACATAAAGTACTTCATAATAATGTAAGTTACATTATTCTGAAATGGACCATTCTGCATAATGATTACTTTTAATTTTGGTACTTTAAGTATATTTTAGTGCTAATACTTAAGTATATTTTAGTGCTAATACTTTTACTCAAGTAGCTTTTAGAATGCATGGTTTGTATGTGTAACAAAGTATTTCTACACTGTGACATTGAGTATTTCTTCCGCCACAGATTGCTGAGACCTCTAGGTTTCCTGTTGGAGGATCCACGAGTTCAGATGTATAATAAAGAATTGGAATGATTTTATAATATATGTGTTCATATTAACAAAACCCTCATTAAATTGAGCTCTGTGACACGACACCATTTTACAATCCAACAGGGATAGTTACATGGAGCTGTGATCAGTTGTTATCAGAAACAAAAGAGAGCATGTGAATCAAACAAGACGCTCTGAAGAAGAAGCATATGTTTGATCTCAGCAATTCAAAAGATTAGAAAACCAACGCAGGGTAAATTACACACCTTGTAAATTCTAGTGAATGCATCACAGCAGGGGCTGGAGACTTCAGAGGAAAACAAATGGAGAGATCTCTCAGACACAATACTACTTGCACTTCAAAGCCTGCTGAGGGATGAGAGGAGACAGACAGGATGTTCCTGTTCTGATTAAACGCCAAGCCTTATTTCAGTCACATGGAATTCTCTTTTCTCTCATTCATACACACAGACAGGCAAAAAACATAATATTGTCAGTTTATACTCCCTTAATAGTAAGTATGCATGGCTTAAGTGCCATCCTGACACTTGCCAAGTGTCGTAAGAAGTCTTATTTTGATGAAAGCAAGTGAGAGAAAAACTGTTACTGTTTTAATTTGATGTATTTATTTGATCATTTATTAGATGTTTTCACCAATGAACTGTAAAAATGTCCATCTTGCCAAGTAGTTTTAGTCCATTATTGGGTTTTGAAATGTTTTATTTTGACACGTTTCCAATGCAAATCAACTTCAACTTTCAAGATTTTTTTTTTTAATCAAGTGTATATATTTTGTATTCTAGTGCAGCAATCTGCCTTCATCTGGTTTGCTTCAAAATATTGGTAGTTTTATTTTAAAGGCAACATGTTGAATTAATCGTATGACACTGGTTCATTTTTCACTTGTTTTAAGAGAAAAAGCAATCAGACAACTAAACAGTTCCCCTCCCTTCTTTATTCTTTGCTTGGCTACATCATCTCTCTGTGGGGCCCAGCCTCTTTATCTGAGGCCCGAGTTCCTCTGTGGTCATACATGGGTGGAAACGATAAGGCAGCTACAAAAAAAAAACATGATTTTGCTGTCCAGAGGCAGAGGAGAAATCAACCAGAGGGGGAGAGGGGGGAGGGTTGAGGTCGTTGACGGAGGCCTGTATGAGGGTTGCTGCAGTTCTTGGCAGGAACAACTTGAACAACACCAAAATTGCAGCATTCATTTCACGACATCCATCCCCTCAGTCTGCTCTCGGGTCTGCAGAGGTCAGAGGGAGATACTGCCAATAAGCAAGAGCAAGGTGTCAACCCCTCCCACCATTGTCAATGGAGACACATCAGAGTGACTGCCTCCCTCTTCACCCTCCCACTCCACTTCCCTTATTCACTATTCTGTGGTTTGTATTTGACTGGGGGTCTTCAGGTCGGTTTTATCACCCGCCTCACCCCTCCCCACCCCTCTGAATTGTATCCCTGGAGGTGTTTATGGGGAGGCTGACAGGATGTTCGGCCCACCAGGAGATCAAAGTCTCCTCTTCAAGTAAATGTGCTGTTGCTCACCGTGACCTTTTCAACTCTAATAGAGTTAACATCACAGACACATGTGAGACTGGGATTACAGTAGAGGAGCTGGATGATCTACGTTGCAGCAGCAGATCAGTTTCCTTCCTGCTGTGGTTCACAAACAAGAATCAGGGCTCATTTTTCAGTAATGGGCGACCATCCTCAGGATATGGGCAGCGGTTCATAGAAAAGAGGATTCCTGAATTTAAGTGTGCAGTCCCAATTATTGGTAATATTCGGATAATTTCAAGAAGGAGCATTAAGACTCAGACAGACGCACAAACAGTCACGATTCCCACTGTTATGTTTAAGGCACAGACTGCTTGATTTTTAAAAAGCAAAGTGTATTTTCGACATCTTTAGAGAACACAAAAGCTAAATTATAATCCAAATTCAAGGCAGTGCTGACCTCCAACAGCCTTTTTTCTAGAATCAATTTAAAACTAAATCTAAATAAAAAAATATTACCAAAAACATCACAACTTCAACTTATTGTTTTGATAGAGGACTGTGATTGTATTTAAGACCCAATGCTTAATTTATTAAAATAAAGACTGTTACTGCATAATCAAGTGATATATTACATTAATAACAACTAGTGTAAACTGGAGCAGCGTTATGAATCAATATCATTATGCACAATAGCAAATTATCAAATGTGTGCTTGAACTGCTTATGCAAACAATCCTTTAGATTCACAGACAGTATCTCATCTTACAGTTGTACAATTGGAATAAAATGTGATTTTAGACAGCCTCAATGTCCTGACTTTGTGTATTTCCAGAGTGGAAAGCAGATGAATTGATAAGTAAACAACATTTAAAATATAGTCTCCTCTTGCTTACACTTAAGGGTATTTTGAGCATCACTTACAAAGACTAGGTAATTTGTATGTGTGCGCCTTGTTATGGGTATTGCATTCTCCCAAATAGTTCCCTTTGTCTCTGTCCCGTCATGACACTGCATAACAACCAATTTGTTCCAACCACAGCAAAAGAAGCTGGCAGGAAGCGAATTCCTCTGAAACTCACTCATAGACTTACGCTCACATGTTTCAGAGTCATCATTGTCTTCAGATGTTTCAGCGCTTCATAAAACAGTACAATACCAGTACAGACAAGTATGTGCTTCCAGCCAACAGTTTATGTGTTCAATAACAGCATCTTATCCACATCTGAGTCATATAGAGTAGTACGGTGTGTTTAAATCAAATCAGCAGGGGTACAGTCTGACATAGTGATCGCACATAGAAATAGATGATCGGAATTCAGTGTTTATAAATGGCTCAAGACACAAGCTAAAAAAGGCACTTTCAGATGAATTAAAATAAGGATAGTCATGTCATGAACAGGATAATAACAAAACTCTTACAAACGCATATGTAAAGATCTTCACTCCGTTGTGTATAAGGAAACAGAAGGCACTCCTTATGAGTTTCATTGCATCCAAACTCCACAGTTATGATAAAAAAGTGAATATGTTTCACATACTTGACCATTAAAGCCGTTATTGCTTTAATTGTAACAGTTTTACATTGCGCAGAGCCTGAAGGAATGCAGGATTACACACTGTGGTATTGCGGTGCACTTCTGCTGCATGGATCAGCAAATCTTTACCACGACCGCTGAAGATCACAACACAGCATTGGTTCACTTCAGTGACCAGTAACTCCCCCCCCGTATCTTTCTTTTACAAAGTCAACCCCCATGTGGTATATAACAGTATTGCAATGTGGAAATCTTGAGCAACACCTACAGCAGTTTCAAGTTTCCAGGAGTTTTGTAAAAAAGGTGCCATTTGCCAAGACAATGGGTTTGGGACAACCAACAGTACAGGGATCACAGCTGTTCCTCTGACAAGAAAGAAGCCAAAGAACATGGAGCCTGGAGAGTTCACAGCGTTGCTTCTCTCTGTGTCTGATGCTGCATGTGCATCAGCATGAGTCACATCCCTGAAATGTGACTCACTGTTCAACAGCGGTTCACAACCTCAAACACTGAGCTTTTCTCCATCCACAAAAACAAGGCCACTCTTTGGAAATATGCTGATTAAAAACAGTACACAACAGTAAATGAAATACACAATAAAATATAAAACCATTTAAGAATAAAAAAAAGTGCACAGTGTATAGTTGTTCTCTCAGAGAAATCAGTGGCTGAGGAGGATAGTTTCCCAGCTTGTAAAGGGAACGAAGGCCTTGTTGAGTCTGGCGAGCGTCTTGGTGGTGCACTTATCTGCAGCCTACAAAGTCCTCCATCGTTGCTCATCTCATTTACCAGCATTCCCAGTGGGATTATACTCCGTTTCACCCGCCGACACCTGAGAGATGCGGCGTGTTGAGCCCCAAATGCGTCGGGTGAGTTGTCCTGAGCGAACCTGAGAACAGAAGTGGAAGCATGTTAATCTTCACTTGAGGGCTAAAACGGAGATGTTAGACTAAAGATGCTCAATTATCATTTGAAAAACCTGGTTTTCAACAAGCACTTAGCATATGATTACCACCCCCTTCTCCTCACACACTCACACATACAAACATACACTGCCACCCAATTGCCGCATCTCACAATCACTTGAAGTCTTGCTTCTCACCTCCTCTGGCTTCCCTGCCCCCACCACAATTAACTTCCCGTCCTCTAGTCCCACTAGGATGTGGCTGCACTCTTTGGTGACAGACACACTCCTCACAGGAACTTTCAAGGCCAGGGGCGTTACCGGAGCGTCCAGACTGTGAATCAGAGAAGAGTTAGAATGAGGAACTTTAGATTTAAAGTTGCTATACATGCTGCATATATGCAGCTATGTTCTCAATGTCTTTACCTGCATAACTCTCGTATGTGGAGGCTGCCCTCCACGGTACCCAGGATGATGTGTTCAGACACCAGGTGGAGAGCGGTCACCTTCTCCTCCATGGTGAGGGAGGACAGCAGACAGCAGTTTACTGAGTAAACATGAATGGAGTACTTGCCCTGTAGGAATAAGCATTATTTTGTTGAGAAACTTGTTTGCGTGTGCGTTTGTCCATACACTGTATCGTGCGCATTAAAGTACCTTTCTATGAGAGCGTTCCTCCAGCGAGGTTTGTACCACAATGTGGCCCTCCATGCCCACCTGGAGCTCAGAGATTATGGCAGGTACACAGCTATCACCAGGAGGCCGCAGCGTTCGCAGGAACTGGCCTCGTCGAACAGTGTGCACTATCACAGTCCCATCCTGGCACACAGTGAACAGCAAGGGAGGGTCAGTGAAGGCGCCATGTAAACCGTTCTCTCCTTTTTGTGCTTTTTTTGTGTATGTTTCTTTTTAGTTTCCCAATGCGAACCAAAGCCACATGGACCACAAGTAGCTAGTTTATTGGAGTCTCGGCAGCCCGTCAACTTTTGGCAACAGAGTCTTTAATAGATCAATGTAAAGCCCCTAAAACTACAGCTAGGCATAATGGACTTATATGTTCCAAGTCTCTTCTCTAATTTAACTGGTTTAACCAGTTAGGAACACATGAAAAAAAAGCTCAAAATGACAGTCAGCTGAGAGTTTGCCCTTGCTTAATTTAGTTACACCACACTTTTCAGGTTCGAACAACCGCTGGCTATAGGATGACAACATCCATCTCAGCTGGTAGAGATTACAGTCTCACTTCTAATGAGCAACATCACAGTTTGCTTGGAGAACATCCAAGTAGTGTTTTCAACCATTTTGAAATTATTTACATTTATTTCACACCTGCACAACCCTGCAGACCTCAAGCAATATGAGAGAGAATGTTTTAAAAACACTTCTTATATAATAGTTTACTACAGAGCGGAGAAGGTTAGTAGAATTAAAGAATGATACAATTATAGAATAATAGATATTAGCCTTTTATTGTTATATTTATAACATAAACTGATTAATGAATAATGAAAATAATCATCAGTTGACATTATTACTTTTTGTGCATTTTCTGTGTATTTGTATCAAGCTTATAACTGTTCATAGTATGTGATTGCGCTGACCTTTGACCCTGAGACAGCCATGTCCAGTTCAGTGCTGATGGCCACACAGGTGACCTCCTGGTCATGGCCACAGAGGATCTGCACTGGCCGAGGAGACAGACCGCTGGAGAAGCCGCCCTGAAAGACAAAAAAAGCAGAATCCATATGTGAAGCCACAGCTTTGAGCGCAGCCTCTAATCACGCACATGTGTGCAAGTGATTTGAAGATGTGTACCTGCTGTAGAACCTGCCACACTATACAGGATGTGTCCCTTGAACCAGAGATGAGGTAGATGCCACAAAGATCCAGAGCCAAGCAGGTAACAACATCTTTGTGGAACACATACAAATTTAAATAAATATGTGACATGGAAACAAAGAATATACAGTATATACAAGTCAAACATATGTAATTGAGAACTCACCAATGTGCCGGCAGATCCTGCCCACCAGCTTGCCCTTCCCCAGCTGGGTGACACGGAGACTGCAGTCCCAGTGTCCTCCACTGAACAGCAGGCGGCCATCATTGGACACCACCAGCACCTGAGCGCTGATCTCCACCCCGGGAGAGAAAGGGCCGCTCAAGAATCGCTGCGTTCTGCACCACAAAGCGGGGTTGGAAAGATCAAAGTTAGAAACAATAAATGAGAGTGAGCTGTGGCCTAAATGTGGAGGAGATTTATAATCGGCACATTAAACTGTCATGACATCTGCAAATTACAACCTACGTGAGTGTTCAAATCCCTCTTATCCTGATTTATGTTGCCTTTATGGGATCCACGTTCAAGGTCAGTTTAGAATAAGAACCCAATTTAAATTAATTAAAACAGTCTTTGAAGCTTCACAGACAATGAGGGATCGTGCTTCCACCCAGCGGTCAGGAAAGTTTTATGGATCTTTTGATATGATGTGAGGTAAGCAAGTTATCCCTGACTCAGTTGAGGAATTCTGAGTAAAAAATAACATCCATCAGAAAAGTACTGATAAAGTTGTTACTGTTGTTTTAGAGACAGCTTATGACATTCCTAGGAGATTTTGGTAAAAAAAAAAAAAAATTGAACACACTGTCATTTTAGATATCATAAACCAGAAAAACTTAAATATGGGCTTCACATCGGCGTATGTTTTCTGAGGACGCTCACTTGGGATTAGTCATGGTGGGGTCCTTAGTGAAGGTGAAGTAGTTGACGATGTTTTTGTCATAAGGCAGCCAGCTGTGTGTCCCTATCAACCCGTTTGAACTGACAGTCACCTGGAGAGAAAAAGTGGCATCAAACAAAACCTCAACTATTTAAATCCAATGTTTTACAGTTGTAATGATTGTGTTGAGTTTTACATGTGGCCCTTGTGAAAGTGTTTAACTGAACAGTACCAGCATATCTGAGCCCTGGATGATGAAGGAGCGATTCTGGCTCTTTGGTACCACTGCCTGGACCAGAGGAAGGCCATCGCTTACCACCTGAGACAAACACACGAGTTAACACATACATACAAGTCAACACAATAGGAGTTATTTATTTAGAGGAATAATAAGATCATGATAGAACCCACCTCCACAAATGGCCGGAGTTTGTCGAGCTGCTCAAAGATATTCGGAGGCATAGTGTCCAGGCGGGCCAGCCGCCTAGATGCGTTCTGAGCTGACATCCGAGGAGGATGAGGCTCCTGGTTCAAGATAGGAATGTGGTATAAAATTGCTACTTTTTAAACAGAACGTAACAGCATTTTTTCGATAGTCAAGAATTAGTCTGGGAGTTGTACCTTAAGGAGCTGACAGGGAGTCTGTCCAAAGTTGCTGATGATGCCTTCCAGGGCCTTGCGCTCAGTCTCATTGGCAATTGCATCCAAATCTACTGCACCTACAGGAGCGCCAAACAAGAAGCAAGAGGGAGTCTCATATAAGAACACAAAAAAACACTGTTCATGTGTAAAGACGGAAGTGAAATATGGGACATCAGCAGCTGAAGACAATACTGTTGAAAATAAATCTTCACAAGATTAGCAGGTTCCATCCATCACGAGTTAGAAAGAGTATTCACTTCTGCCTTACCCTCATAAGTGCAGTAGTAGAAGACATTGAGGGCGTTCACTGCCTCATCGCCTCTCTGCTTGTAACCAAAGATCAGGTCAATCCACTCATGGAGGTGGCTGGACACATGCTCGCACTCCTAGAGTTTAACATACAAGTTGTTGGAAAACAAGTGCACGATTGACAAGCAAAGTTTGAAGACTGTACAATGTATGTGCAGACTCACCAGGGCCTTCCTGTGTTGCTTGATGAAGTCTTCTCTTGATGACGCCCAGCGAGGTAGCAGAACATCCGCCACTGGGTCCTGAGATATCTGCAAACGTCCCAGGTCAAAGCCTAAACAAAAACGCTGCATTAGGTTCTTTCATAAAAAAATATTTGGAAGTCGACGCTGCTTTCAAGCTGTCAATTTGCCCAAAGACTCAGTCTTCCTCACCGTTTATGTTCTGCAGGAATTCTGGGTAGTAGAAGAACTCCGGGATGAGCTCTTTGACGTCAGCTGGACTCTCCATGCGAGCCTGCCAGGCTGCTGCCACCGAGTGGAACTGTCTGTCTGCGCAGTCAAACCTAAACAACGGCGACGAAACGTACCAACATGAGACCGCAGTGTAAATTTTATGAAATATAATGCACGAGCCAGCGTCCCCACCTGCCACTCTGCAGCTGGATATGCAGAGTTGTGAACGGCTCCATGCGGATCATGTAGTGCATGACTCCTGCTGCATTAGAGTAGTGTGTGCCATAGTGGAATTTGTCAATGGTGCCTGTTGAGTCCTCAAAGCTCTCATATCTAGTGACAGACAGAGATAATAAATTTAAGAAGGATACGGAGGGTTTAGCATTACTACCTCCTCATCTATAAAATGATGCAACCTCGGTTGGCTACACATCTGCAACCCTTTTAGTACAACCAAAATCCCACTGTCATATAACCGCTTACTTTTCTCTGACATTCTGTGCATGGCGGGGGTTGACCACACCTACGGGTTTGGACAAGTCTCTGAAAACTGACGGGTCCTCCAGATCCAGAATGGCAGAGGTATAGTCACACAAGATCCAGGGGAACTAAAGAGAAAAAACACAATTACAACATAATGCCTGTTATTTTGAATCCGTTTGTAATAAAATGATAAGAAAGTAAATATATATACATAAATATAAGTAGTGCACACTGTCAGGGGAGCTGGAGTGTACTTACCACAGGATACTGAGACAAGTCGTTGTAAGTGCGTCCAGAAATGGTGTTCAGTTGCATCAAGTACTCAAAATTGGAGATTTCTCTGCATACCCATTTCTGTTCAACACATCAACATCAGATTGGTCCAACACAATCAGCAACATTCAGATCATAACACTTCATAGAGGAACTGAATTTAATAACTACCTGTGTAAGTCCAGATGCCTTCAGTAGCTCTTGAGGGGAGCGAGAGCCAAAGTAAAACAGGTTGGGGGGCCGCAGTCCCAAGATCCTAGAGTACACTTTGTTTCGTACCTGTGAGGGCACATGTTAAGAATTTAAAAACATCTATTTGATTCTAATTATAGTGCAGAAGGAGTTAAATTTGATCTGAGCATCACCTTCTTCTTGAAGTTAATGAAGTAATGAGACTGGTCGATGAAGAACAGCTCCAGGGCAGATCGTCGCAGGTTGTAGCGCCTCAAATGTACTTCTCTGAGCTGAGACAGAGGTCTCTTGAAATCAAACCCGATTCCTAATGACACAGGCATTATTCACTTCCGTAAGAACCTTTTGAAGAACAGTAAAAAAAAGTTAGGTGTGATGTTCACAAGAGCATATTTTCTTACCTTCCTCTGTCTCTTCTTTCTCACTGCTGCCATCATAGAAGTACAGATGGTGGGTGGTAACCTCCAGACGACCCGGAACAACTGCCACGATAGTGATGAGCTCACAGTCTTCAGACAGAACCAGTTTTTCTTTCTGGCTCTCGTCTTCTCCCTCCACCCTGACAGCATGGGAGAAAGGTTAAACCGTTACATATTCAAGGACTGTTTGGAGAAATACTTTTTTTCCTTTGTGTTTATGGCCCACAGACATGCTGTAAGCTGTTGACACCGGCATAAAAGTTAGGCAAATTAAAGTCTCACTTGTTATCCAAAAAGACGAGGTCTTCTTCTCCTAACTGATCATCCTCCATGTCGCTTACTTTTGCTTCCTTTGCAACAGCCAATGGGAGGGGTTCAGAGCGAGGGCTATCAGCTCCTGAAGATCACAAAAAAAACATCTTTGGTGCATTTTGCTTAGATTTAAAAAAGAGCGGAGACAATATGTTTCTAACCAGTGACATACCCATGTTGTCCCTCAGGGCACTGGCCTCACTGTGAGGATCATAGTTGTAGTTGGGCACAAGTTTGAGACGCATCTTTGAATAAGTCTCTGCATTGGACAATTTCAGCTTCACCTCTGGTTGAACTCTGGCAAAAGAAAAACTAGAATTCAGCACATTCTGGACAGCTATGAAATGCAAAAGGACATTATGTTTTCAGATAAATGTTTTCCTCTCATAACGAATTACATCGTGGTCAGAGAGATTGTTTTTGAAAGTCAGATGTTGTCTTACTTGTAGGCCCATGCTCCTCTCTCACTAGTCAAAAGCCTGCGGAGAGCTCTCCAGTGCTGCCACACCACCCCCTGCTGACTGGAGCTCTGCTTCTGCCAACTATGGTACCTGTTGTTCTCAATTCTGACTCGCTTCAGGTAGGGGTCCATGATCACTTCCTGCTTTCACACAAACACACAGAAATGTGAGATCAGGAGAGTGAAAGGTTTAACTCTGCATTCTTAGCAAGCAGTTGAATGATGGCTGTTGAGGCGTGAAAGTTTTATAACCTGAAACTTGGACTTGCTGTCTGATCTTTCTTTGTCCCGTCTAATGGCTGTACTCATCAGGTCATCGAAGCATGAATTCCAGAAATTGGACATGATGTCATGGCTCCTCCCAAACGTGTCCAGCTCATACTGCTCCATGGTGGGCTGAACCTAGAGGTGGGCAGAAGTGGACAACTCAAGAAAGTCAAAAACCTTCATGCAAGAATCAGGCAAAAAAAAACAAACAAACTCATTTAATGTAGAAAAAAAAAGTACCAAGTAAAAACAAATAAAACTAAAAATGACTAAATATAACTAACATAATATGCCAAAATAACAAACTTACATTTCTGTTACGTTTCCCATAAGCCATGATTTGACATTTACATTTTTGTGATTAATGATAACTTATACAATTCCTAAAGTAAAAATACTGCATGTTAGATGCATAAAATGGGATAATTCTCGTTGTATAAATGAGAGACAGGACTGGAAACACACTTCCCCATTTCTTTAACAGTTTCCCCTTATCTATTCATTATATTAGGAGATATTTTCTACAACTACTGCACTGGTTAAAGTCACCTGTTATTTTTTCCTTCCTCCTACTGCTGTACCACTTCATGCTAAAACCATGAAGTTGTATGAACATACAAAAACCTATAGAACTACCCCAAACATTAAAACAAATAGCGTAAACTGCATACACATACACACTTAGACATGCATGCTTGAGAAATCAGCCTGGGCCAAGTTTCAAAACGGTCATGGCAGCCAAAGTTATGCCACACTGACTAATGTATTGCAGGATCTGTATACAAAAGCAATCTAAACAAAACAGATTTATGAAGGTGCACTGTCACACAGAGCAATGAAAAATCCACCTCTCAGCTGGATATGAGTCTGGCATCAGTTTCAAGTCTGAGCATAAACTGGTCTCTGCTTAAAATACATTGAGGGGGCAGCTAGAAAGCAATTTAGGGAGTTTAAGGTTGTTTTTTTCTACTTTCTAAAGTTGTAATAGCAGTTTTAAAAATTTGGATTAGATTTCTCAGCCAGCCACCATAAGACTAGGAGGCAAGATTGCGTAAATCCTGAATGTACACTAATGTGACAAGGAACAGAGCCAGCAGTATCTCAGAGAGTCATACAAAAGACTCTACAGACTCCCTAAACCAAAAAAAATAAATTACATCTATTTTTAAATGCACAGCCAAAACACTGACCTGCTGCTGGTAAAACCCTTGCCACTCCAGTGTGTGACAGTAGGCCTTCAGGTCCTGGGCGAAGGTGGTGCTGCCGTTAGTGACGGGCAGGTTGGGAAGTAGGTTTTGAAGAGTGACCGGGTCGGCATGCTGGTCGAGCAGTGTGCGCACAACGGGCACAAGCTGAGAGAAAGTCTCTTCCTGTCCAGAGCTGGTGCTGTCCACTACACCTCCTGGCCACAGGGGGGCGCCCAGCTGCCCCAACAGGAAGCACACCTCCTCCCAGCTCAGACACAGCACCGTCTGGAGGAGGCTGTGGAGCTTCACGTAGGCCATCACGCACACCTGAAGAGGGGAAAGAGGCAAATCACTTGCTATGCTTCTAACTCAGTGTATACAGTTTATAAAGAAATATGTTGAAAACACATTTATATACAATTGTGTTTTACTCAGATTTCTAGATCTACACCCCTCATGAGAGAACGTCTTTATCAAGCAGGACTTAATCAGCAGGACCCTTACTTCGGTAAAAGTAGAAAAATTGCATTGTAAAAATACATAACTACAAGTAAAAGTTATACTTAAGTAAAAATAAATCATAGATCAGAAGTAAAAAGTACTCATGCAAAAGAAAGTTATCGGTGCAGGAAAAGAAGATGTATAAACAGGTGCTCCACAGGGAGCAGTTAGAGAGCAACGAGAGTATGTTAAGAAAAAAAGTCTTTTAATTCACTCATCTGGTATTCCTGACCCCTGTGACAGTTATATTACATTATTTTATTGAATTTAATACTTAATCTACTAGCAGTACAGTACTGTACAACTTTGGAGATGAACTCAACCAGCAGTATGTAATGGAATGCCTTATGGTCAGTTCATTTAAGACTGCTCTCTCTATCTCACAATCCTACAGAGAGAGCAACAGCAGCCATAACTCTGAGAGGAGCTGCCCTTTCATACAGAACACTCCCTAATATGAATGACTGCAATGTCTTTGAAAAGAAACCCATAGAAGGAATGGTATTTTTAAACTGGCTTTATCTGAGTTCTCTTATCAAGTTAAATAAACACTGTACACCCATTTTTTTATTTATTTCCAGCAAAGTTCAATCACACAGGTGTTTGGGTTGTGAGAGACATGTACAGTGAGAAACAGTTATGGTTGGTGTACTGGCTCGGTGATGGACAGGTTGAATGTGCAGCTGACCTGTGAGTGCTGCTGTTTGATATATCCAGTGATGATACGCAGGCCAATCTGGGCCATTTCCTTCAATTCGGTGTTCCCAGGGCTACCAGGGGTGCTATGCCAGGCCTTCAACTTGTCCAGCAGGTTCACCACCCCTTCAAATATCTGCAATACAACAAAAAGCGTCAACAAAGGATTCAACAAAAAGGCTAGACCTGTTTCCACACCTTGCAGCATCTACGACAACCTAAACCCATTCAGGGCATCATATAGAGCTTAACCCACATTTAAAAAGATGATTCAGAGTCATGGTTGGATGCTACCCAACCATGACTCCCCACCCTTCAGTAAGACATGACTGGAACATCTTCCCTGACATTAAACATAGTAACTAACAACAACAACCACACCCAGATGTCCCAGATGTCCATGTTTAATGTTTGACATACGTCTCTGATGTCTTTAATATCAAGTGTTAATATTACCTTTACTTATCCAATGTAACCAACAAAATTCTATCATCACATCCTGACAATGTAGTCCGACATTCAAAGATTAATTTTGTATCATAATCATTTTATTTCGTAGCCCAAGCACAAATTATTACGGCTTCTTTAAATACTAAAGTCGATTGACACCATTACTTTAAAGACAACACCCTTGATTGTTCTGCACACAGTGTGTGCCATCAGCAGGAACCTGGTGCATTGCTTTTTTTGGCAGGAGGAGATCAAACTGTTGCTCTGACTGGACTGAACACTTATAATTCATCAGCAATCTAAATTCCACAGGTGTTGAATAGGTCTATTTATAGAAAGCAAACATGCAGCCTGCCTTGCACTGGAACATAGTAAGCTCCTACTACCAGTACTGCACTGACAGAGAAGTCTCACGACTGCTTCTCTCTCACTACTGTACGTCATTTTCAAAGCCTAATGCCCAGCATGGTGGAAGTTTGTGATCAGTTACTTGCTGCACTGTATGTGGACAACATAAGGTTAAAAGCTGGAGGCATGGATGAGGAAGTAAATTCAAGTGAAATCTTATATTTTAGGATTTCATTTGGGCTACAACTTGGTAGGTGTTAAGTCCATGCTGCTGGAATATCATCAAATAGTTTGGGTTCTGTTTGGTTTATTAACAATGTTCTTATATAGTTGTAAGATATAATATCAGGCTTTGTCAGGGATAAAGGGCTTATTTACTCCATTGTCCCTTGTGAATTCAAAGTCGACCAACCTTTTTCAAGATGGAGCAGTTCCATAATCATAAAATTACCCAAACAGAATATGTCAGTGGTCCATATGTTTTCGATGGGATAATATGTGATATACCTTTTCACTCCACAGCGTTTGGTTGTCTGTACCCTCAGCAAACAGGAAGTCCTGCAGCAGCCTGAGGAGCCGAACCAAACTGGGACAGAAAGGCAGAGACACTCCCTGGGCGTCCCTCAGGTCTGACAGAGACGACTCCAGCATCATCTCCAACAGACTGGCACACAGAGTGGCAAACAGACTATGAATACATTGCCCCAGTGTGACACAATAACATATTTGGATGTTCACACAGAAACATGACACAGCTGTAGGTGTGGCTCAATTTGTTTTTCCATTGCCAGACGGCTTCAATGTCAATTCAATGTGCTGGTTAGGTGAGGGCAAGTCAATTTGAAATCACCTGCGTTTGATGTCATCGGGAGGGCGAACAAGTTGACAGGAGGAGCCCTGTTTGGTGAGAACAGAAAAGACCTGTCCTCTCTCTCGCCACACCACGTCCTCCGTCGCCTCCGCCCCGCCGCGGCTCCACAGCACGGAGAAGACAATGTTGGTTAGCAGGTTGCACAGCTCTTCCTCAGGGGTCTGCTGTAAAGCAAACAAGACTCAGTCCCACATCCCAGAAAAAAAAATCTTAGACATTATACTCTTAAATAAGGGGCTTGATTGACAGTTATTGTCTAAGCTGAGGAAGCAGTCATACCTGTGGGTTGGACGTATTGGAGATTGTGTCTCCAGTTGGAGGGTCTGTCCCATAGCTGGTATCATCCAGCACGTTGGACAGACTGGAGCTCTTCCTGGGTCTGGCAGGTGGAAAGGGTTTGCAGTGCTCAAGAGGAGATGGTGTGTTTGTTAGACTACCTGCAGGAGTGTGTGTGCCAGTGTCTCCCATTCCCCCTAGCTCCAAATCAAACGGGTTACTAAAGGGAGATTGGGGCTGGTAGTCTTTCCCCTCCTCGCCTGGGCCAGATGTGGGGATATCAACCACGTTGGAGGTGGAGGACGAGTGACTCCCTTGGTCCAACGAATCAAAAGACTTAAAATGGAGGGAGCCGGTGAAGGTTTTAAGTGGACCTCCGCCTCCACTTGGAGGTGACTGGGATAAATCAGAGAATCCCTCAGAGATGTCCCGCCGGCCAACTTCATCCTCCTCCTCATCCTCGATGTCCTGCGAGGTGTGGTAGCTCAGGAAGATGTCAGAGTGCACGTCCTCTATAACCAGAGCCTGATCCCTGCGCAGCGGTGGCCGGTAGTTTGGCTCAAAGGAGCTGTGGGTGCTGGAGCCTGCGATGCTGGCAGCGTGGGACTCGTAAAACTCTTTCACATAGAGCTTGGTCAAAACATCCTGCCAGCCGGGCTGCCTTGCAAGCTGCTTCACATAATCTTCGTTGGAGTAGATCAGATGAAAGAGCTGGGGAAATATCAGAGAGGATCAGAGGAAGAGGTTGTTTTCATTACAAGGCTGTAACTTCACACTCAAAAGTTGACTATGGTTGTTCTGGCAGAAATGTCAATAAGGTAAGCTGACTGACCTTGCGGCAGACGTCCAAGCGGACAGTGAGCTCAGCTCGATGGGATAGACAGACCACAGCCAGGAGATCTCGGAAGTTTGGGGTCGCATCTGTGGGATAGCAGCAAATTTGATTTATATTTTAAAGTCCTTTGGAGCCTATCTCTTAATCAGCTTTCTGCTATAGATTATGGGTCCTTTATAAACTCAAGAACTATGTAATATAAATAATAACAAAAGTAAACTCAAAACAAAGTTACGAGTCTCTTATTCTTATCAGTTTAGTTGTTGTGTTTATAAGCAGCTGTTGATTCTTTTTGATTTTTTTGTTGCCAGAGAATTATCCTGATGAAGCAGATGAGTTTTCAACATTAAAACTGCTAACTTGACTTCTGACTTTTGCTTATTTAATGTTATTGAGAAACACTTAAGATTTGATGGCAACTTTTTAGGTGCCGTCAATTTCAATATTTCAAGCTCACTAGACCCGAGAGACATTACCTGTAGCAAGGACCTGCTCGTACAGACATCGCACAGTGGTCATGGTTACCGGAATTTCATCAAGGAGACAAACCAAGCCAAGATATCCGAAATCCTTCAGTTTGATGCGCTGCTTGTTGCGCTCAGAAACACGCTCACTTTTGAGGATTTTGTATAAAACCTGCAACATTGAAGGGGAATTATGTAAACGTTTTTTTTTTTCTGTTTTGACAATACATAAATTGGAGTTTGCGGTGAAAAGCAAAAATGTGTCAAGTGATAAGCTGAAGCATTTTAAGAAGAGGTCAAGTCTTTTGCTCTCACCCTGAAGACCCTCTCTCTGGCCTCGTCTCCGAAACTTGGAGTGAGCAGCAAGCAGTACAGCTGCTCCACGCCCCAGTCCAGCAGCACGGCCTGCACCTGCTCACGAGGAGGGCTGGTCTTCAAGAGTTCATAGAGCACATCCAAGGCTCTGACAGCCTGATAAAGAGAGGAGAAGTCATGAGGAACGAGGAGAGAAGTGAATGAGGACGATGAAATACCATGAAATATGGATTTAGGGAGGGTTTAAGTTTTAAGAGGTCACAGGAGTTTGAAAGTACGGAGATGCCAAAACATGAGTAAAAAAGGTAGATCAGGGTTCATTTGGCGATGGAAGTAAAATATCATGCTAAAAAGGTCAAATGATAACAAAATTAAACTCCCTAAAGGAAGATAGATGAACCATATGAGCACTACCTGCTTCTCCTCTCCGACAGTCAGAATGTAGGCGAGGACACTGTGAAGGTCTTCTGGTGTAGGAGACTTGAGAAAGTCTTTCAGCAAGGCGAACAGAGCATTTTGAATAGTCTGCTTCTCTTCAGACAGACTCCTGCCACCTTTCTCCACACTATGGCCAAAGACATTAGTAAAGAAATAAATCAATTATCTTCTTGTGAACAGTGAAAATCATGGTTTAAAATAGATAGCGTTAAGTATGTTTGGACTAACTCTTAATATATGTATATCTGTGTCTTATTTTGCAACCACATTATGAATGTCAAAGGTTCACCTGTAGAATGTGCGAATGGTATCCAGAACATACTGGACCCCGTACTTCCTCTTAATGCTCTGCTTGCCTTTGTTTATCACAGATGCCAGGTACTGCACGTGGGCTTTGGAAGAAAGAAAAACACTTTTGTCATCTCTCTCCCGTTTTTAGAAATGTCAAACCAATATTCGAAGTTGCACCAAAGAAGTGCATTCATTTACAAAACAGGGTATCAAAGTGTAGCTTGAGGCACAGATCCTCTTTTAATCTTTGCCACTGCCTGAACTCAAAACATTAATGTATTCTATCTCTGCTCTCTCTGCTTTCAGCCTCCTCTTGCTCCTTTCAGTCATACATATAAAAAGGGACACAAACAGCTTCGGCAGACATGAAAAGGTACACAGGTGCAATACTCCACAACACTAGGGCCGCTTGTGCCTTACCCAGACAAACAGCAAAATGGCTTTTAGTCCAGATGCGGAAATCAAATAGAAGGTGGTGGTAGAGTTGCTGTAGAAGTGTGCTGTTGCCCTCGTTGAAAACCTGCTCCAGCAGCAGCTGACAGGCCATTAAAACGTTCATGTCCATCATACTGTCAGGAACCTGCAGGAGATGAAGAAGGAGGAGTGTTTAAGTTTGTTTTCATTTATTTGGATTTATCTGTGCACACGGGTTTGTGTAGCATTCTATTTTTAGTAACACTTGAGGCTGAAGAAGTGTTGCAGTCAGTTGAGCATATTCAGTACAAGTGTTTGTCTTCAGTGTATGCCTATGTGTGTTTCTGTCTTTGCCGCTCTCAAACATGGAAACCTCGTGTGACTATTGTGACATAGTTTCCTTACAGGATGCTCCACCTTAACGTCATGTATTTCAAAATATCCTGTCAGACTAAAA
This sequence comes from Cebidichthys violaceus, assembly GCF_023349555.1. Classification (NCBI taxonomy): domain Eukaryota; kingdom Metazoa; phylum Chordata; class Actinopteri; order Perciformes; family Stichaeidae; genus Cebidichthys; species Cebidichthys violaceus. The sequence continues at coordinate 15,325,128 of NW_027176927.1, read as the reverse complement.
GCACGTCTGTGCTGCACCAGCGTAACATCCGATTGGCTGCTACCATCAGAGATTCACATTAACACTGTGTGACAATGTAAACCACTGAACTCAAACACATGTCATCAGTTTTGAAGAAATCATTGCTATCATATTGAACTAGGCCTACTGCACCTTTAGAGGGCTCAGCCAATCAGAAAAACTGTGTTGCCCATTACAAAGCAATGGAGGTTTGTCTATGACGTGGCTCAGCATCAAACACAGCTAACATTGTACTGCCATCACTGTGTCTACTATATATACAGCTTTCTCCTAAATTCCCAACATTACTATTGCTACTATATAAGCCGCAAAAAGCTAACAAGATGGCTCGTTATGCCTGTGTGAGACCCACTAAGCAGTTTGACATTTATCAGCAAAATATTACACCAAGAACTGAGAACAGGAGTAACACTAGTGTATCACAATTCATTGTGAATTCCATGTCTGTCATTTTTCAATTTTGTTTTAATTTCCATATCATTTTCCTAGATTTTAAATTTCAGGCAACCGATTTTAAAGCTGATATTCTTTGTTCGCAGTAAGCACGAGCAAGCTGGGCAAACTCTGCATAAATTTCCCCACACAAGCATGTGATACTGTCATTTTTAAAGAGGCACAGCTATTTCAACAACACCATACCCACTCATTACACTGCAATTACACAGCAGAACTACAATGGAAAAGGTCAAATATTCACTCTCATATGCTAATCCTTTCTTCTCGCAATTAGTTCCCACTTGCTAGAGCGAAACGACGTGCAGGGAGCTTACTTTGCTGAGCATGGCTCCTATTGTGCTCGGCCCATGGCAGTGCAGCAGGCTCTCTTGATTGACAGGGTGATGACGAATCAGGTTCTTCACCATCAACAGGAAGGCTGCGATGCTGTTTCTCTCTAGTCTTACCTCTGAAAAAAAAAAAAAAAAGTGCAAAACAACTTTTAAGATTTCCTGTGTAACCCACAGACGTATTTATGCATTACCAAGCATTTTACTGAGATTATCATATCTCAAGATGAGCCATTGCAAAGGTATTTGTCTCACTTTCGTTATGCCGTTTGTTCCATTTATCTCATTTTGTTCATTTATCTCATTAGACGTGTGACTGTCTAGCACACCCTGTTTGTCCTTGCATCATGCATTGTGTGTAAACTCTGACTCGCTACCCTTCATAACATCTTCTGACTCTGAACTGCACTGAAAAAAATATTTAGCATTTAGCACTGCAAAAATAAACAGGAACAACAACACAGAAGAGATAATGGATTTATGATACTTGAATTTTGATATACCAAAATTACAAAAAAGCTGACCTGCAGACTTGTCCAGTGGCAGCAGCATAGCAGCAGGGCTTCTGGGGGAGGTGAGGTCTGGTCCCAGCAGATCTGAGATCTCCTGACTGCCATTGCAAACCTGCTCAGTCTCACATACCTGCTCAAGCAGGGGCAGCAAAACCCCGATACCTCCCACCACATTCACAACATCCTGCAGGAGAAAAAAAACTACCATATTATTCCTATTTAGATCAGAAATAGAGTCAACGACAAGCACCTGACCAAAAAGGAAGCAGCATGACAGCATACAACATGACTGATGTTAGACTGATCTGACACTTGTCATATCTAACCTTGATGTCCCAGTTCACTACCCTGTGTCCTGTAAACCTGCCATCATATTGGTGATTGGGCGACAGGTCCAGACATATTTGGCCCTTGAAGGCCTGTAGAAAACATATGCACAAATGTAAACAACAAATATTTTGCTGGTGTTGTTGGTTATTCACATAATGAAAGCAGTGTAATAAAATGTGCAAGTTTTTCTGTGTTTCAGTGGGGTCACCTGTGGAGTGTAGTAGAGCAGAAGCTTGCTGTTAAGATCAGACAACTCTCCCTCTGCTTTGAATAAGGACACGTGATTGGGGCCTGTGATGGAGAGCAGAAAATATTGTCGGCCATTATGCAAACATTACTTGGTTTACATGAAAAAAACAATACTCTAAGGAGTATTCTGTGTTTTTGTTTACTACCGGTTCCTTTACATTTGATTGTTGGGTGAACTCTGCAAAAACTGGGTAATGTGTAGAATAAACAACATTTGCTTTGTAGCAGAGTGTGACTTACCTGCAGCATGCAGAGCTCTTGTCTGTGTCTGCTGCAGAGCCTCATGACAGATGAAGGCTGTGCCCAGGAGCCCATCCAGAGACGTGGGTGTTCCCCACTCTGTGTCTTGCAGTCCTGCTGGGATGGTGTGCACTGGGGAGTCTCCCAAAGCCCCCCAGCGGCCTCCGGCAAAGGTGGCTGGGAAGGACTGGGAACGCATGAGGGAAGGGCCATAGGAAGGGAAGGCAAACTCAGGCGATGGGTTGGAGTATGAGGACGTGAGCAGGTTGGGGGAGGTGGTGGTGGTAGTGGTCCGATGGCCTGCAGATCCAATGCAGCAAGAGGTAAAAGGCTTCAGGAGTCAGGTTCAGGCGGGGAGAAAGAGGAAGTTGGATTAATAAAGGGGAACTACTCAGCTAGAATACGACCATGGCCAGGACACATAAGATACAAGCTTCAGTTACCTCACTGAAAGATGGAAAGCGAAGCTGAGCAGTTTTAAACGGCTCTCCGTCGATGTAGATGGTGACCAGGTTCTGACCAAATGGACGACGGCCTGGGATGTGGACTATAGCCACCGAGTGCTGTGATGAGTGAAGACATGAAAGAGCACACAAAACTGAAAAAAGCAAATTTGGTGCTCGACGTTTGGTGCTTACAAAGATACATCTTTGTATTGAGGAACTAGAGCAACACAGTCTAACAGTTGACAGCTTTAATTTAACCTATATTGGTTGACCTCTAGCTACTTATCTCTTTAAGAGGTACACTCTACAATTTCTTACAGTAAATATGTTCCAAGGTTACATGCCCAGACAGCGCCCCTCAGTAAATTGATGTGTGATTTTATCCTTGATCGAATCTATTTTTATTTGGGACAGGCTAAACAAGGACAAATGTTGGCCAAACTTCTAGCTGTACTATGCATGTCCACACTCACCCAGCATGAGTCAGCTAGTGGGTGCTTTGGCAGCGCGACAGCCATGTAGTCTTTCTTAGTACAAACAGCCACCACCAGCACTCCCTCCATGGTGAAGAAAGCCTCCAAACCAGTTCCACTTGCTGTGAAGAAACTTCACAAAAAAAAACAACACATTCTGTCACAAAAAAAGTGTACAATGCAGCCATATACATATGAAAGCTTGTGCCTTCACTTCTCGCAAATGTACCTGTAGAGCTGCTTCCTGCGTGGTCCCTTTCCCATTTCATGCTGAGCCCCTGTACTAGAGGTGGCAGAGGGTTTACGGTTGTTGGAGAACTCCATGTTGAGGCAGAGCCAGGCGTGAAAGGCAAAACTGCTGCCTGGCCAGCGTTGGACCGTGGGAACCATAATACCAGCCATGGGGGGCGTAAGATCAAAGTACTGCAAGGCACTGTTCTGGCCTTCTCTGGCCGCCATGGCCGAGAGTACTTGAATGACGCGAGCGCAGTAAGGGTGCACCTTCCCCACCACTGCGCCATTGTCCTGATCCACCCTGAGCAGTCTGAGCAGGCTCTTCAGCTCCTCTGGTCTCAGACACAGGGAACCCAGGTCTTGCAGGAGGCCCAGCAGGGTGTCTGCACACTGCCTGTCAAGATTCTGGGGCTGTGAGAGCACCTGCAGCAGAGCCCCCACCATGTCCGCCTCCACAGCCACTGTGCGACAGGATAAAGAGCCACCACAGACCGTAGCCAGCCATTGGGCCACCAGCAGCTGAAGGTCCCTCTGACCCGACAGGTCAGGCAGCCACTGCAGGAGCAGCAGCAAAGGCTGCTCGTTACTAATGCCAAGGTGATGGGCATGGGCATGCTCACCCTCCACTGCCTGGAGACAGAGAGGAATAAAAACAGTGAGAACAGAAAATAAGGTTAAGACGTGGCCACATGGTCAATAACTTGCACCACAATTCAAATAGGAACAAGGTCATCAATAAGTGCTAATTGACTTCTACTATCTCCGCACTCAGTGGGGATAATAAGGAAATGAGTGTTTCACCATGTTCATCAGCTCCTGCAGAAGCCTTTTGGTGGGTTGACCTTGACTCTTCAGCACATCAAACAGCTGGGAGTAGCCAATCCTCTCCTTGAAAACCTCCTGAGGGGGAAGGAGACAGAAATAGGCTGAAGAGTGGCTCCACAGGGGATAACTAGTTGGCACACTTCCATAGAATTACAATTCAATTTCCTAAATTAATTTTTGCTGGTGTTGTAGTCATCATAACATGATATGCTTTATAATACATGTACAGAAGAATGAAGGATGTATGATTTAACCATAGTGGATCACAAAGGGCCTTACCTTAGCAGAGGGTGAGTTACTCATTATAGCTGTGAGGACTCCTAGCGCATGAACTGTAATACTGTCTGATCCTTTCACCAAAACCTACATCAAAATAATGATTGTGTTAAAATAATGTAACCAAAGCCCCAAAAAGTTGAACATTCTAACTGCAAATGACCAAAAATGAAAACAAATCAATTCTGAGGAAATCTCTCACCAAGTGAATGAACGATTACTCCACACCGCAATTATTATAGCACACTGGGTCGAAGTAAGTGCACTGCTGGATCAGTCACTAAACAATCGCCTCTTTGTTAATTACTGATAGATCCCAGCATGCAAAAACCAAAGCCAACCACCAAGAAAAAAAAAAAAGGCAGAGGTAATCCCCAACTATTGCTGGAAATTAGGAAACATCAAAACCCCAGGACACGAGCCAGGTCTTTCACACAAGCACAACCAGTCACACGACAGAGCAGCCAAAATACCAGGAAAAGAAGGAAAGACATGCATTTCAAAAACAACCATTTCATGCACTATGAAAAACACAACATGCTCTTCTTGCCGTGTGTTGTCAACAGGGAATTCAGCCTCTAATTACAAATGTGATATAAATCAACACTCCCACACAAGCAAAGATTAATCCTCTCGCTGATAATTTGAATCTTAACTTTTCAACGTGCACAAAGCTAGCACGAGCTTTCTTTTATTTCAAGTCGGATTCAAGTCGCCCAAAATAACAGTAAATCACATACAACACAGGCTGTAAGTGGATACTTCAGATGGTCAGATGCAACAGATTAAAAACGGAACACCAGACTACAATTATCACATATAGCCACACTACCTGCTTTATTTACAAATGAGTGTAAGTCAGACTTCCTGCCCAAAGCTTCCTGTTTAAATAGCTCAGAGCAGCTAACGAGTAGAGAGAAGGCTGAGTTTCCTGCTGACAGACCAATATCAACACCGAGTGGGGAAGTACCTGGTCCACTTCGACCTCTGACAGTAAACATGTAGTGGGGTCAGAAACAACCTCACGCTCCGGTCTACGCATGTTGCTCTGAAAGAGCTGCAGAACATACACACACAGGCACATACACATACACACAACACAAAAAGACAGACAATTAGACAAAAAAAAGTAATCTGTCAGGTGACAGGTTTGATCCTGGTCTGTCAATAGCCGCAACATATGTTGTAGCCATGTGGGGAAAACATAAGCATACATTTTTTGTGATATTTCACATTGAACAGCAGATGTGGCATCCAGGCAAATAAAAGGAGAAATAGAAATGACAGAAATAAAAACAGGTGACAGAGCAGACAGACACATTTTAAATGGACAGGGGTCTGACCTTGCTGTTCTGAACAAGCCTGAGTATGTGTTCAAAGCAGTTGTTGTTGAGGAACACAGCCTGCAGGACTGGCCTGTCAGAGCACTGCAGGATCTCAGGAACAGCAGCTAAAATTGACAACAAGGAGGATGTTGACATGCCGGGAAAATCGATAATTTGGCCTTCATACTGATTGAGAGAGATAAATAAAATAGAATGCTGAATGCTAAGCTAGATTTGAGACCTAGTGGACATGCTCTTACTTAGCATTTGTCTCTGGAGGGAGATCAGGCTGTCCTCCCAGCTCTGCCTCTCTAGCTGCTCACTGATTAGTGGACGGTTCCAGTTGAGGAGCTGGAAGTAGCTCTCTAGGATCGTCTTGATCTCCACCTGCCGCTCCGCAGGGCTGCTGGAGTGCAGGAGATGGATCATCGCGGTCAAGCACTGCAGGGTCAGCTGTGAGAGCCCTGTGCTCTTGGGTTCAGGGGAGGTCCGGTTGCACCAAGCTCGCAGAACAGAGAACAGGTCATCAACAGAGTGAGGGGTGATGGAAAGAAGGCCATTCTTCTGGAAAAACAATATGGACACAGTCACCTCACTGTAATTAGTTCTAATCTGCATTTGTAGTGTTTTCACAATAATTAATGACAAAGAGGACAGCAGACCTTTCCTCCACTGATGACAGCACCCTGGAGAAGAACGAATCTGAGTGTGAGGAGCTCTGGGATCTGCTCGCTTTCCTGGAGACTTTCTGTGAACATGTATTCAAGCACAAGGAACAATGTCATGCAAAACCAGCTTTCACTTAACCACAATACAGAAAACAGTAACACAGTGCTATCAAAATATAATGTTGGTGTGTTAAAATTAAGAAAAATAAGAATAAATGTAAAATGTTCATTGTATAATGGCTGAGCAAAAGCTTCCCTTGCAAGCCACGTCTATCATTGAGTTACGTGAAAAAAGAATAGCCAACGCCTTGCTAATTGGCTAGGTATTACACAATTAGCTCTTAACATTTCTAATTAAAGCATGCTATTACAGTTTAATCCTCCTAAAATTTGGACATACTGAAACTTGCCCAGGCTGTGATTTCCCATATGGCTTATAGATTAGTGCTCGCTAATCAAATGGGCTTCTATAATTAGAATAGCTTGAACTCTGGTGATTGAAACCTGATAATTAGATGCTGAACAATTTAAGTTTTTAGCCAAAACCTAAAACTCTTACTGACCGGACTGACCAGTTATTTTCCATGATAAGCAACATGGAAAAGTATGATTAACTAGGAGATTTGGAGAAAATAAAAAGGTCCGGGTATTTCATGTCAAAGATGACAGAACTAAGCTGTGTTTAGGCAATGGAGGGAACAGTGTGATTCTTGTGGTATGTGAGGTCTGACAGGGATCACAGTGAAAGAGCAGACGAAAGGGAGCGTCTCACCATGAAAAAGAGCAGGCAGCTCCTCTGGCAAGGCCAGCGGGGAGAACTTATACTTGTTCCTCTCCAGCAAGCTCACCACCTCCCTGCAACACACAAAGCCTCGAGTTACCGCACTGACTCACATCACGCCTAGTCAGTCAATGACTGCCACGAATACTGCCGGCACTAATGAGGTTTGACTTTAAGGCTTGGAGGCAACAAGCAAGGTGGGTTACACATCACACAACGGTTGGGCAAGATGTTAAATGCACACGATAGTGTAAGGGTATTGTGACTGAATCCCACATCCCACACATTCACACAGTGAATCTCCAGGGTGAAGCAGCACACACACTCACCCTGCCAGGCGTCTCCTCCATGTCTGATAAGGGTCAAACAGGCTTTCACACAGCACGAGTCCATACTGCACAACCGTCTGCAGAGAAGACTGCTCCCCTTGTCCCTTCTTAAGCTGTCCAAAATAAAACGTTTGGACCCCCAGTCACACATGTGTAACGCATGACCAGCACAGATACACCTGTCTTTGACATTCCTCATACAACAAATGCAACACATTCCAGTACATTGAATAGAAGGTGACACACACCCATGTCTCTTTTCAGTGTAAACTAGTTTTGTTACTTCTGTGTGAGGGTGTTACTGTTCACTGTCTCTCTGCTGTTTGGCTTTAAGAGCACTAAATAATCTTTGCATGCTTGATATACTGAGCATGCAGTGGAGCCAAGCCCTGATATAAATCATTGAAATCTGTGTCCTGTTTGAGCTAACGTTTGTAATGGCCTTACCTGGTCCAAACAGAAATTCAAAAGCTTGATGGCTTCGAAAACAAAATCAGGGGTCTTCTCTGGGTCGATGTTCTCCATATTCCTAGAAGTAGAGAGAAACTTGTGCAATTGAGTGTTAAGAAAATGTACCCAATATGACCATTTTAGGCACAAAAAAAACCCAAATACAAATACACAGAATGTACATGTGAGGGACAACTTATTGTGATGGAGTTGCAGCCCATTTGGACAACCTGTATTGCAATTTAATTAATGGAATTCAAACTGTAGTTCATCTGGTTCCCTTTTCTACCATTGTTTCTTTTGTTATAAGTAAAGATTTAGTTTTAAATAAAAGAAATTGATACCTAATTTTGTACATTACCTCAAGTCAGGTGCATTTTTATTTACTTAAAAAACAGTAGTCCCATTGGTCTCTAGTAACTGCCTGAATATAGTTTTACTATAAATAGTACTACCACGAGGCATATACACAGCAGGCTGGGCCCTCACCTGCAGATAATGATGAAGAACTTGATGAGGAGCAGGGGGTGAGGGGTGGTGCTGTTGGGCTCAGCGTCGTCGGAGAGGTGCTCTGCACTCTGCCATAGCTGGGTGCCGAGAAACACCAGGACCTCCCTGGGGAGCAAGGGCACCTCGGAGCTGCACTCCTCCGGCCTGGAAGATGGCAGTAGCATAGAGGCAAAGAGCGTTGTAACAGGGGCTGCGTTTACACATAACATAAACATGTCAAAGCGGTATCTCTACAGAAGGTCAGAGTTCATCTTGCTTTGGGGAATAAAAACCGGTGGGAGCTTCTGGCAGTGTAGTTTGTTACTACTACTCACCTCCGAGGCTCCAGTGAATGCACATCAATGAGCCTCTCAAAGGACGCCACGAACGCCTCCAACCACTGCTGCAGATAGTCCACGTCTTTCTGCAGAAGGGAGGAGAGAAGACATGAGCAAAGAAAGGGGCCTTCATGCCTCCAGGCACATTATATGCAGCATGCAGTGTTAGTAAATAATAGTGTGTGTGAAACATGTGCACGGTTTCACAATAAATACCAATGGAATATGTTCTTTGCTTACTCTGAAAAGGTTGAGCGTTTAACTGTGACACACTGTGGCTGAAAACATGGCACTGACTAAAGCTTATGACCTGTTTTTGTAACAGGATGTTGCAAAGAGATGTAATTCACAGAGAGGAACACATGAGCCAATGCTTTCCTTTTTCAAAACAGGGAGGTTAAAATTTCAGTCATAAGTTCCAAACACTCAGTACATACAATAACAACTTCTCCCTGTACGCATGTCATTGTCATAAACATTCCTGCATTATTGCGTCCTTATAGTATAATAGAAGATGGTTTCAATTATACGGGTATGTTTACATACAAACAGTCATTATCACAGCTTTAATCAGCCTCTGCAGTGCAACATATCCTGTCACTCTTCTCTCCTTACATCACGCAACACAAATGTCACACGGGTCAACTTTAAACTTAGACTTTTTTTTTTTTTACTTTTTATATAAAGCCAGATTAAAAATTCCTGGCGATTCAGACAAGCGGTGCTACTCATGGGAACCCAGTGTTTCAAATCAAATTACAAAAATCAGAGACACCTCAAAATGTTCCTTGATGTACCGTGTGATGGAACCACCGGAACATTTTGATTCGCTGAGTATGCACAAAGTCACAGTTACTTGTATTTGAGGCAGCCTTTGTAGAACAGGCAGCATGATGGAAGACATGAGTTGTCTCAGACTGACTGACTCATTGTACACAAATAGCATACAGAACAACAAAAAGCACAACAATAAATCTGGTACTTCCCCTAAGCCAACTATAAGTCATAAATGGAAATCTAATGCAGTTGACCCTGAACTAGTTTCTAATGCTGCATTAATGTCAAATGTACATTACCAACTGGCACTGAGTTATGAGCGAGTCCATCTCTCATTGTATGTGGCTGAGCAGGGTGCCAGGTTCTTGTGAACCCAGTCTCAGATGAGCCTTCAGTGTCGTCTCCAGCCAGCAGCTCAGAAGCTGAACACCGCTCCGTCAGACTCGCTCTTTTCTGGTCTTCCAAACGTCAAACGAGCAACCAGGAAATGACATGCCACTCTAACCGTAGCTTATTTCCTTCATTCGCAGCCTCCTCATCAAACCCCTTCCTCTTTTGCTTTTACTATAGTTGTGAGCAGATATGAAGGAGGCCCCTATTAAAAAAAAAAAAAAAAAAACTTCCCACAGCAACAACTATGCACTTGAACTGCGTTTACGCTTTCTAAATTTAACACAGAAAATATATGTTGCAGGAGAAACACTGAAATTCAGCTCTCTCAGTTGGAATAGTTGTCACTGACTGAGCCACTGAAATGTGACAAGTTGAGGCAGTGAATGTCATAATTTACAGAATACTGTATTTCTAGTTGGAGAAAAATCTGTCCAATTGCCTTTACCACGTCATCAAACGCTTTAGATTAAAAATCTGATTAGCCAGCTATTGAAAAAATAACAAAATGACATAAAACATAGCATCTACAGGAAACCTAACTGAACAACCTATTATTTTCTGCCTTCAACATCTGGACAATCAGGTATGGGAGACATGACTAGGAGAGGCAAGGACATATTTGCAACACTCCTTCAGCTTTGTTTTACTTTACAATACAAGATTCAGTAGCTGAATGACTGAATCCTCCCTAACATTACTCACCATGCATTAACTAGTATTGTTTTTATGACTCTTAATCATCCAGTGCTGTTGATGATATGTCATTAATTCTAATTCTGCCTACTGGAAATCACAATGTACAAGGACACACAATAATAAGGGTCAATTAAGTGACGCAATTTGTAATTCATGAGGTCACAAACTGTATGATATGACGACAGCCTTCCTTAGCCGTATCTGCGTGAGACAGTAATTGTTTTCACGTTGTGATTCTGTGCGTATGTGTCATTCTGACAAAATGTGGTCCTGGAGACACCTGCTTGGCGAGAACTAAACAGTTTTAAGTACTTTTACAGGTGTTTATTGTCACAAAATGGCTCTGGGAATATGGGGTTATACTTAAAACCAAACATAATTTATTAAACTAAGGTTAACTCACATGAACAACGGAGCGTGTAGATCAGCAATGTTAGCAAATGAAAGCAGTGCATGGATGGGTGGCATATGCTGTGGCAGTGTTGAAGGTGTAGCTATAGAAAGGGAAAGAGACCGCTTTTACAGCCTAGAAAGCCCAGGTGAGCTTAATCAAGCTAACGATCCTGCCAACCGCCTGCTGAGGGTGGCCAGGACAGCCTCTGACAGATGGGAGATGTTCCCTAAGTTTTTACACTTAGTATAAATAAATGTAGCAAGTTAGATTTGCTTTCTAGTTTCACGTAAAAAGGAAGTATCATTTTTTCTGTTCCCTGGCGATAAAAGTAGCTTTTTCTTTGTTGAGGTACACTCAAGCTGCATGGTGTGACTGGCACCGCTGGATTTTAAACGTATAGTAAAAAATGATTAGATCACAGATAGGAAGTGAATCTGGTTCGCTAATGAGAAGTAAAACCAGTTAGAGCCCTTCTTCATGTCCGCGCCCTTGATCTATAAATCCTCCCTTACAAAATTGATCAACGCCTCAGAAGAAATACACACCCTTTGCTCTCGGTTGTATTAACTTCTTTCCCTAAACATTTCCAAGAGCAATTAGCTCAAGGATTTGTTCAATAAAGATGCTATTAGAACTGATGTCACAAACCAACCATGAGGTACCGACCCTATAAACTGTGCCATTTATCTCTGTTTTCTCTGCACATGGCCAAGCAGCTGTGCCGCTCTCTGCTGCTTGGCATTCTGCTTCGCTCCTGCTTCCTGCACAAGGGAAAGCAAAGAGCACTTTGATTTTCCTGGTTGGTCCTTCTGTTGGTAAACAGGGGAGATCGCGGCACACAAGGGAATTCAATTACAAGGCTCACAGGATGGTCAAAGGGAGCTGCAGGGGTGGCTGTTGTTGTTGCATCTCTCGTATGGATGTGACTCATATGTGATCAATAAACAGCAAGGTGACTGACAGCATGACGACAAAAGCAAGGAAATGTGACTTCTCTTCATAGCGAGCAGAGGAGCTGATTTCACAGCTGTGTGGATGGGGGAGAGTCTGGTTGTTACTGTGGTCCATCTCTACCGCTACAGGCTTCAATTAGTCCCTCTAACAGTCTCTCAAGCTAATAATCACAGGATAATCACACACTATTTCTGTACCAGCCGTACATCTTACTGCATCAACACAAACATGCTGCTTCATTTCTCACTTTCATCCAGAATAATGCTGTCTAGAGGGTCTGTAGTTTACCTCAGTGTGTCTTGGGTCACTTATCTCTAGCCGGAGCTTATTAAACATAAAGGCTGTCTCACTGCATCACCGAGTCATATATCCTGCTTACTTAAAAATTGTGAAAAATTTCCAAACAGCCCAAGTTAACTTAACTTTCACAAATTAAAAGCTGCAACGTGGGATTGTTTTGATTCTTTGCTGAAAAATTACTAAAACAATTGATACATTTTCTGTAAAACAACTAATTTATTAATCAGCAAATTGTTTCAGCTCTTCCTAAATGTTGCATGTTGACACATGATTCTCTAACACATGAAACCTTCCACCAGCTTTTTCAAGAAATGAGACTTCATTTAAATGCAGTCTCCCGCAACCATCGACAGCTGAGTTGATTCGTTGATTCAACTAGTTGAACAATTTGTCATTCATTCAGGTAAAATACAAAGTTTGTTTTTCTCAGTTATTTATAAATGTAAATTGAATACAATTGGATATTTTAGCAGTTTTGGGACAAAATAAACAACATGAAGACATAACTTTGGGCTCTTATAACCTACCATGTCATTAAATTGTTCACAGGTTTAAATTAAATAAACTATTAAATGAATTGCTTAAGTCCTCCACAAAGTTGTCAAAGTACAGTCTAACAGTATTATTGTCTTTATCCAAAAACAATACCCTCTGGTTGTCTTCAGACACGATCTGACAAGTTAAGTTACTCCCTCAGAGATTATCACACTCTTCTGGGTATGTCCATACCTGTAACCAGGAACGAGCATTTATGATGGTCTGAGTAGAATTCTCAGATATGAGATTATGAGATATGGAGCTCTGAAATTGTGCCGGTAAGGTGGTTTGTAACTAATTGTATGAGAGTCTTGATGTGCACTGAGCATCGCTCTCACCACACTTAAAACTGCAAAAACCTGATAACTAAGATTAATTTAATGAGTTAACATTGTATATTTACATTGTCAATAAAAAAATGTTTTTAATAGATTTAGGTCTAAGATAAATGATGTCTACGGTGATATAATGTATCCATACAGTGTTGTCTCAATTATAGCAAATAATCAACTCTGATCAATAACAGAAGCTCTTATCCATAAAACTATAAATATATCTATCATTGCCTGCCTGTTTGTTTGGTATTTTTTGCAAAATATGTTAGGAATACTTAAGTAAAAAGATGCTTCTATATCACAATGACTTTTCACTCCTAAATCTCAGCTGTTCTAAAGATCTTGCAAGGGGTGTGTGATTTCTTGCACAATTGGAGGAAGCAGAGCTCCTTTATCACCGACAAGCCTGAGCACGTTTTGTCTTTCTTATTGCAAATACAGAAGATGGCTGAGATACTGAATGTACTCAAACACGTTGGAATTAACTGTTAGGATTCATTGCAGCTTTATCATATTCTGTAACTCCCATCATCTAATTTTCTAATGAGTTTACTACTTGAATGAAGATGCTGCCAGGATACAGAGGCTGATGAATGCAGGAAAAAACTTGAAAAAAGTCTGAAACCAATATATGAAGACATCTGAGGAAAACCTGTTATCAACAGAGACGTACAACACTGAGATATTTACAGCTGCCAGGGTGTGTCTGTTGTCCCTCAAACAGTGTCAGGCCATTGCAAATAAGAAAAGGCTTGTTTGCAACACTAACAAAAAGCCTATTAAATAGAGTGAAGATCTCTTGACCACTTTGGCTCATTTGCAAAGGTCAAAACTTTCCTTGACGTGTGAGATGGGATGTGTTCAGTTAAAAGAAGATATGTCTGTGCCAACTTGACAAACAGGCCAACAACAAAAACATCATGTAGATTTCTATAGGAGAGGCAAGTGATTGTTCTCTGAAGTGGTTCTGCTGCCTTTCTGCAGCCTATTGTGTTCCTCTGAGTCACATAAGGTGGTGGCGTTGAATACTACCAGGCTCAGTTAAATCCCTAGCCGCCACCATCTTTCATTGCAGTTTGTCAATAAGGGCAGGTCATTTGCACACATGCAAAATCTACAAGAACGCTTGCATGGTTGTGCCATTCACTGGTGGGAAATGTGGAAAGAAAATATTGTAAACTTTGTTCCTTTAGCCTTCAGGACAACTAATGAGAACTAATTGAGAGCCAAGAAGCAGCTAGTAAATGAGGAAGTGGTCTTGCAAATAGAGATGCCAGACAGCTGTCACAGTCAGATTCAAAAGGCACACATACACACACCGATGACTCTCTCTCTCTCTCTCTCTCTCTCTCTCTCTCTCTCATGGTTTATGTGTGACAGTTTTTTTTTAACTTGCTTTTGTTTCCAGAGAAGTAACAGGGCAAATCACAAACACACCAAATTACCTCTTTAATAGTAGATGCTGCAAGAGGTGTGTCACAGATGCATTTAGAGCAATTTGTAGTTATTCCAGCTTTGACTTCTGTCCTGTTGACAGCATTTAATTTTACTAGATTGAAATCAAGCCTTAATTAAAGCAACATCCAATAGAGATGTGTAAGGAAAAAGATCCTAGTCTAGGACTAGACATTATTCTTAGATCCTTAGATCCACTGTGATAACAAGAGATCAGTCTTTATGCCCCACAGTGAAGAAACAGTGCATGCAATCTTGGAAATAATCTTGTTTTCTCTGTCCTCAGGCATGGGAGCAGATTGCAAACACATTAAATAGTGATCCTTAAATGTATTCACTGCCAAACTGACTTTCTCCTTCAAGAGGACAGATGACATGAAAGCATGAGCAATATACTTTAACTATGAATTTGTTTCATAGTTATTACTTAGATGTTGCACAGCCAATGGAATGAGGTGCAGTCACATCCACAGAGGGCAACATCTGAGACCTAAATATAACACAAAATAATTTGACACTCCTTTTCGGATATTGCCAAAATAGTTTTCACATCAATTTTGTTTTTGTTATGTATATTAGATATGTATTTAATATTGATAGGCCTATAGAGTAATAGGCATTGTGCTGCTGGCACCAAGTCAAAACCATATGTTTCAGTTGTTTCCTGAACAATAAAACAGGATCTATAACAACATTATTGCCATTATGGTTTACATGTGACATGCTTAACTCAGGAACAGGAAGTAGCCTCAGTGACACCTGCATCGCAGGTAGGCTGCAGAATTAAACACACTTCATGAATTGGGCTAATATGCTTCAAATAGCCTACCATTACTGCTTGTGTTACTGATTTCAATAATTTAAATGACTAAGTGGCACTGGTGATAAGCTACAATGGCTCTAGTAGCCCAACCACTCGGTAAAATAGCAGCTGCTGTACAAACAGAAGCGACTTCCTCGTGTAACCGTTTACAACAAACGACAGAGACATGGCTTAAGTAACGTTACACACACACACACAGACACACACAGACACACACTACGGTCGTGTGTTTTATCGGGTCATGTTACAAACTTTAGGCAGAGGACCTGCTGGCTGCAACAGGTGTCACCGTCAGGTCTTCCACACTCACCTTTGTGTAATATAACATCCACAGCTCATACAGCCTTTCCTTCGATGCCATCCCGCCGCTCTTGTGGTTGCTCATATCTCCCTTTTGTTTTTGTTAAATCATGAAACGGGTGAGCTTGGTCAAAGCTGGGGCTGTTTGAAGTTGTTTCCTAAATGCAGGAGGACGCGCGGCACGCTCCTGGGAACCATTCCTGCAAAATTCAGGCGCAATAATCCACGCAAAAGTGCTTTCTGTCACGCAAAGTTATCAGAGTGGCATAAAAAAGCAACACATGACGGTGTGAGTGTTGCCCACGGTGCGATCGCTGTCGAAATGATCAAACCAGGAACAAAATTGCGTGGAAATGCATGTCTGGAGGAACACCCATGTCCGCATTTACAGCGAGCTTGTTGCTAAATGATTCCTATTGGAGAGAGTTTCCCACGGAAGCGACCGATGCCATCAGCTCAAGACCAAGAGATGACTGTGTTGCCCATGTGGATTCAGTCAGCAGAGATGAACAGTCCCGTGGGATGAGCAGCAGCTCATTATCGTCAACTAGTGTCTCTGTAACAAGACATACAGGGAAGAGTTGACTGTAGATCATGCTCACAGGTAGGCTGGTATTCTTAAAGACACACACACACGTAAACACACTGACAGCCTCCTGCAGGACTCCTCTAACGAACTGACTAAAGCGAAGTTTAAAAAAAAAAAACCATTCTGTCAAGCAACATTGAGTACTGATAACATTTAAAAAACACTGAGAGGCCTACATTGGTACAGTTGATCGATTATGAAAGTAACATATAGGATCATAATCAAACTATACAGTAAAATTGTTAAATTATGTGCAGTATAAATGTACACAAGTGTTAAAATAATTAAAAGTCCTCACTTTGAAGAATGCCCCCCACCCACTGAATTTTGTTTTTTAAATGTTTTAACTTAGAATTTGTAAATAAGAAGTATTTTAATTTTGTTTGACCTCACGCCATATGCTGTAAACATGCATGGTCTGGCAGCAGCTCACCCATTTATCTGAAAGCTACTAGAGAAAATTTGATTACCTAAAAAAACTATTATGTTATAAGACATATATACTGAATACAAACCATTGTTTGTTTGTTTTAAACAAAGTTGATTAAAATAACAGACACTTTTTGCATAAGGAGTCAGGATTCATTGCTTAGTCTAACAAAGCATTATATTTTTAGCATATATTTTTATTTGTAAATCACCTTATCAGTTGATTGTAGGATTAAATTGTACTAAACCAGAGAAATGCAAGACAAGTGGTGTGTCTGTTGTACTGACTTTAAGGTATAGACAACTTTTTCCCTATCTGCTATGGTAGACTATGTAATCTATAACAGGAGTTAATTTGTCTCTTGATAAATTACAAACATGTAAAAATGCATATGGGTATGGTATTGATTTATTAGTATTATGATCTTAAACTTTGTTAGGACCTTTAACACAATTAGGTTTGTGTTGTCACACACTTGGTCATTTGAAGGATGGACACAGTGAAGGCAGCTGTATTACCATGGAGATGGCCTACATACCTAAACAGGACCTGTTAGCGTGACCATTAACAGGCGGCACAGTGTGCCAGTCTATCCTATGTATTCCCTTAATCTGTAGGTCTGCTAATAGTCCACATGTATGTTTAAATATATTCAAAATAGCATATAGCTGCTGAAAGTTAAATCAATTCAAGTAGGATAGTAGGCCTATTCCATGTGCCAATACATCCAACATAGACTATAACACCGCTACACTGTAGTTTGTTTGCTGTTGGTTAATCTTTGCACTACTGTTTAGTTAGTTTATTTAATACTATTCTATTTCATTGTATATACTGTGCATTTTTTTATATTTAACATGTTTTACTCTGTTATTTGTATTGTATATATTGTGTATTTTTATACTTAATATTTTAATTTTTTACTCTGTTATTTTGATTGCTTAAGTATATTTTTTGTTGCTGTAGCGAACAAATTTCCCCTTGCGGGATGAAGTATCTATCTATCTATCTATCTATAGACCCAAACATAATTGGTCTGTGTTTAAATCCAAATTTGAAAAATCCCATCATCCCTAAATAGGGATTTGATTTTGTAAATATTCAAATGTAATCTAATTCATGATTTTGAAGAGATTTGTCAACAAAACAAAACAATATCACACGAATTGGCAGCGGGCCACTGCAATCGATGTGCTCGACGGTCGTCTTTACATCCTCAGTCAGGACCGTTAATGGATTTCAGAGAGCATTGAGCGGCGTGTAACGTTAGTAGTAGAGATAAACATGGAGCGAAATGTTGGGTCACTGCAGGAGCAGGCCCTGAAAAGAAAGGAGAGGCTGAAAGCACTAAGAGATAAACAACTTCATGTAAGTGTCTTGTCTGCTGATGTCTGGTTTCTGATAAATGCCACAGGGCCAATATCGTAGCCAGTTTTGTTGGTGAGGTAGCGTTAGCCGACTTAGCTTGTAAGTTAGCTAACAACGTTAGCACATGTAGTTAGCAAATCAATCGTAACTTTGGTTCTGGGCTTTTTTTCCCGTCCTGTTAGGGTGTGGGTTTGGATATTTATTTCAAATCGAATGTATTTAACTTCAATATTTAATTATTACAGTGCGTTTGCAGTTGTAGGTCTGGATTGCCTGTGCAGCTAATTTCCGAAGCTAACTTCTGAGAGAGACAAAAACAAAGTGATTGAAGCTCTACTCGCGTCTCTAGCGATAATTTTATATCATAGCTACATCTTATAAAATTATTCTTTCACCAATGCACTTGATAGTATTTTATTTATCAAATCGTATGCTTCTCTACAGACTGGTGAAACCAGAGCTGAAGTAGCAGATGTATTTCCTTGTATTTTAGTAGATGTGCATCAATACATTTAATAGATGGGGCCTCAGTATCTTGCTGACAAGCGGAGGTAAAGGATAGAAGGTGGCTGCAGGGAAGAGAGCACTGACACTCTGTATGTGGAATGATATCTGCTTCCTTGAAGTGATAGGAATCATTTGAATAAAAGGGAAAGTGTCTGTTAAGTATTTAATGACAAAAGCACAGTTTTTCTGGAATGCATCATACATATAGGATTGCCTTTCACTGTAAATGTCTTGGTGTATAATGGAACACAGATAAATATTTTTCAGATGGGGGCATCAGAGAAAGTCTGAAGATATCAGGGAATTTCCACTGAAACGTAGTTTCTGAAGAATATAACGTCTCTTTTTCAACTTCTTTCATAAAGGTATTGCATTAAATCAAGCTGTTTTTAACAGCTTTCCATACATTGCTAACCATTGAGAGGCTCTCACACAGTTATAAACTGGACACTGGCAGTAAAAACACACGTATAGGGAAAGATGGAGCAACCTTTTATTTCTTTAAATGAGGATTAGAATAAAGTATAGAGAAAACTCAGTTGCACAAAAGGTGAAAAACTGTTGATCTGTAGAATCTGTGGGGACAATGTTTTAAAGTAGGAATCAAACTCAGCATATCACAGTTATTCTGTGCCTCCACTGTAGCAGCCGTTCACTTCTGGATTTGAATTTTTCTTGCAACAGGAAACCGTGTGGAGCCACTGTTTCTGCAGTTAAACCGGAGTGTTTTTCGCTGAGCTTGAGTTTGGCAGTGGCATACTGGACTTGACTAGCAATGTCTGATAAAAGACTGTTGACATTCCTGAAGCTGTGGGTTGTTTCCTTTTTGTACTACACTTCAAGAATGAGTCAGTCCCCTGAATTGTTCTAGCAGGTGGACAGGAAGGCTCTTCAGGAAAATGCAAGACGGGAGGGGTTCAATATCCTTTGTTATCACATTTCACTTGGGGTTGATATAATTTTTTCTGCATTCCTGCAAGCCCATGTCATCATTTATTTACCTGTTATTTATGTGTGATTTTAACAGGGGCAAGAGCAGGAAGA
Organism: Cebidichthys violaceus; assembly: GCF_023349555.1. Taxonomy (NCBI): domain Eukaryota; kingdom Metazoa; phylum Chordata; class Actinopteri; order Perciformes; family Stichaeidae; genus Cebidichthys; species Cebidichthys violaceus. The sequence continues at coordinate 15,305,455 of NW_027176927.1, read as the reverse complement.
TGGGGAGCCAGAGAACAAAAAGGCTTCACTAGAGGAGGCTACTGAAGAAAGGCACAGGTTGGTTCATCACACTACACACATAAATGGCTGTTTTTTGTTGTTGTTTTTAATCCGATTTATCATTATTTCTTTCATTCTTGCTCTTGCTTGCTCACCCCTTCAGCTGAATTTTTTAAAGCTGCACAAACGGAACTGAAACTGATATAGCAGCACATGATCGACCATTTATCTGCCCTTTTATCTGATCACCATCTTCTTGTAACTGTATTGCATGTCTCAGTGCAGGTCAGAGGTGCAGTGTGTACACTGGGCTGGATCACAGCTTCCTGCTATTAGCTGCTCAAATATCCTGCAGCTTACTCAACTTTGTGTGTTAGCCGGTTTGAAGGAGCAGCAGCCATCTTTCCTGTCCTACAGGACCTTTTTTCCATTGTTTATATTTAATGACGGCACTGAAGGAGTGCCACTTTATTTCCTCCAGTCCAACAGGACAGATCTCTTATGAGCATAAAAATAGCTGCAGACTTGAAATGCTTGATTTGGACATTTGTCAGGGAAGTGAAAAGTTCACTGTTGAATGTACTCAGTTTTTATTTAATCAATGCGTTGCTAAATCCAAGATACACGTTTGTAGCAGGGTGTGAGTGTAATGTATCTTATATTAATATTTCATAGGAGATCCAATTGCCAAACCCAGGCATGAAAGAACTCAACAATCAACATGTTTACCCTAAAGTTATTGCTACTCAAATGAATGATCCACAAGGAAATAGTAGAACTTGGCCAGAGAGTTTTTCAGCTTCCTGTGTGTTATCATACATTCCTCCAAGCATATCCCACAAAAGGCACCAATGGGCACCAAGCAGCTTTTCCTGTTCCGTCTTGTTAGGTGTCGTCAGGGCTGCTGTTCTTTTTATTTTAAGATAGACCGATAAGCAAGTCGATTTTAAATTCTTGGAAATGGTAAATTACATTCAAGGAAGTTCAAAAACCTCTAAAATATCGATAAGACTAATAACATGCTAGCTTTAACAATCTCATGTGTAAATATAAAAGGCTGATTGTTTTTGGAAGATGTGTGTGCTCTGGTGAATGGAGCAGGTTGCTGATATCAGTGTAAACGTTTGAACACTGCTGCACCCACTCCTCAGCCACAGTTCACTGTAAACATTTTGAGAGAGCCACATTTGGGTCTGTGCTCTGAATTTATCACTGGCTCTCTTTGATGCCACAATCCGCTTGAAGTGGAAATGTGTAAACACACTTTAAAGGTTTGGACACATCAAACTGAGACACAGTTAAGAAAAAAAAGGAGTTAGGTTAAACTTGGCAGGCAGAAAGTGTAGTCGTGCAGTCTGTGTATCCAGCTTTTTGTTGGGCTGTTGGACAATAATGGTCGCCATCAGGTCAAAGATTAATTTTGACACCCTACTTATCCGTGATAAGGGATCCTAACAAATAAGCCGCAGTGTCCATTAAACTTAGTCCTCAAATGATGTTTATTAATGTTATGTTTTGTGACCCCTTGACCTTCCGTTTCGTGACACAATTTTCACACAAAATGTTAAAATCTAAAGAACACATCATCATCATCATCATCATCATGTTTGCACAACAACTTGCTCCCAAGAGGACCGTTGTCTATTTCATGTATTTGCTCTTTCATCCAGCACCATCTTTTTTTAAATGTATTTATTTTTTTACAAAAAAAGTGACTTCAAGAATTCAATAAAATGTTATCTTGATAGACATTGTTCTCAGAAGATGTAACTTGTTGATTTTAGTGATTCTCTGGTCTGAGATTCTCGTGCCACACTTCTACCAAAACATTCACACGTTATATTGCGTAATGCAGCTTAATTGCAATGAAGCAATAGTAAATAATAGCTAGGACTGTTCTGGGTACATTCATGCTTCCTGGAAGAAGAAGTCTTTAAATGTGTTGATTGAATTTGTGTCAACTTTATTTATTTCTGTTTTATTTCATCACATTATGATCTATTGAAGGCTGATGAATGACTGTAGTTAGTTCTGGATGGATGCCTTCTGGCTACTTTAAGCTACCAAACTCGCTGTCAGCGTGTCTTGACTTTGTAATGCTGTGGAGCTTAGGTTGGCAAAATTATTATTTTTAGGCCTTGTTTGACAACGATTGATGCACTTTCCTTCTGTTTATTTAATTAATTGTATTAGTTATATAGACTCAGTTTATATGATATATTTGGTTTTACTTCAAATAAATGTAATAACTTGTCTAAAAATCCCACATTTTATTATTTAATTATTGTGACTTCAGTAGGAGAATTCAATTTAAGGATGAGATTGCTAGAAAGATGTATTCCTCTTTTGGAGAGATTCAGGAGGCATAGGAAGAGATGTAGTACGAGTGGCCCTCAGTCAGCCAAAGGCAGAACATGACTAGCATTCCTGCCCATACCCTTACAAGGCATCAGTCTGTCTGTTGGCAGCAGAGGTTTGATGAACATATCGAGAGTGTTCCCTCGAGCCTCATCACAAATCCATGTTAAGCTCAGAGCAGCTGATAGGTCTCTTGGTCAGACAATAGTTTACCTCTGCCTCTGGACGTACATGTGTATAATCCGCAGGGATGTCAGGGAATCTTGCCAAGAATTCCTCTGTGCAGAGATGTGATGAAAGACTGCGTAATTTTAACATCAAGGACAGCATTCCTCAGCTGTTTGCTGCTCTCCGCAAGTCTGTCTTTAGGAGCAGGTGGAACGTGTTAATCAGACGTGCTCATAGGAATAAAGAGGGACATTATACCCGGCCTCCTCTAGACATTATGTGTGCAGCTGTGAAGGGTTTGCAGATGCTCTTTTATGCTCCTTAATCTCTGGACAAATTATTTGTCTACACTGCCACCTCCTGGACGGTCACATTAGTGCAGCGAGAAAGAAAGAGAGAGCATTGATGACTGATAATGCGTCTCGATTTCTGTCCTCAGAGAGCTGAAGCTGAGGAATTACACTCCAGAGGATGAAGAGCTGAAGGAGAGGCAGGTGCCCAAAGCAAAACCTGCATCAGGTGAGAACTCTTCAATCACAGACGAGCTTTGTAAATATCACATTGCCTCTAGGAAGGTCGTATCACATAGTGAGCTGCTCGACTCCTGCTGCTAATATCGCACATCATTTATGAATGATGATGAATATTCTTTGTTTGCAGTGGAGGATAAAGTAAAAGACCAGTTAGAGGCAGCTAATCCAGAGCCCATCATAGAAGAAGTGGTGAGTACCCCTTTCTGTATTGATGTGTTTTGTTGAAGAAGCATAGTAGTTATAGTTGCCTTATTCGGCTGTTTTCTTTCCTCAGGATTTGGCCAACCTCGCCCCGAGAAAACCAGACTGGTAAGACGTTTTTGAAAATGATTTACCAACCTGTATGGCGCATAAAATCTTGGTATGATTTAATACTTTTTATTATGATTCTGAATCTAGGGATCTAAAGCGTGACGTTGCAAAGAAACTGGAGAAGTTGGAGAGGAGAACACAGAGAGCGATCGCCGAGCTCATCCGTTAGTATTTCCTGTTTTTGAGTTTTATCCCCAACTTTTCCTGACGCCACAAAGACAAACATGTCTGAGCTAGGTGTGAATTATTAGGCTAATTGCTTTGCGGTGTCCAGATTTGACAGAGCCTTGAGGCATCAATGGTGCGATTCCTAAATGTAAAGGTTTTTTCCCCTCATTTTAATGTGCGACATTGAGAGCACAGGTAGCCATGTTTTGTGTACTCACAATAACCCAATTAGTATTGGTTTCTACTTGCATCTTAACATAAACAGCAGTCAGTGTGCAAACACAGACAGCATTACAGCTACATTTTGATGTAAGTTAAAACATGGCAGTGGGCTGAATTTACTGTTATTGTAAAAAAAAAAAAAACATTGTTCAATTTGCTCTGTGTTGGGAGTAACTCTGCAGTCTGCCAGGAAGTCACTAGTGCACTCAACCTGAAGAAGACCTTAACCAGAACTATGGCCAATCTGGAGCACTTACACATGAATGTAACTAGTGATCGGAGAATTCAGTGAATAAATAAATTGACCGTGAGTGTTTGTGTGTCCAGGGGATCGTCTGCGAGGCAGCGAGGACGAGTTGGCCGGAGTGGTGGGAGCCGTAGGATTGGAAGAGGGAGACTCGGACTGAATCCAAGATGTGAGCGATTTAAAAACAGGAGACTGCAGAGGGATTGCCTCGGTTTACTGGGACTGTGTTGTCACATCTGTGTTGTGCTCAAAGAGACGGCTACTTTCATCGCTGCAGGGAGTAAAGTAATGTTTTCAGTCAGGTCTTCATTTCCCCTTGTGAGTCCTGCCTTGTATCATTGCAGTATTCCATATTAATATGTAGTACATTCTGTGTATGTGGTTTATTGATGTTGCAGTGGTAATGCAACATCAATATTTTGCTGTAAGTTTTACATTTTCAAGTAAAATGAGTTTTTCAAATGGCTGATTATTATTTTCATGCATTTTGCCTTTATGGAAGTAGGGGTGGGCATTATGGATTAATTTGTATATCACAGCATATGTGATCATATATTGTGATATAGTACATTATGGAAAATACCTAATCACACTGATGCCAAAATCCTATAAAAATAATATTTAAAGTAATTAAATTACTAATTATTTTGTAAGCATCCAATAATAGAAGACACTTTTAAAATACATATTTATTCTGAAAATTCACTCTCTAAACATCATCAAGTGACCCCTATGCACTCATGATAGTTACTGCAACATTAATGTCTTGCTACTGTTGAATCAAGTTAGTTTCGATCCAATGGGTGATAAATAGAGGAACAATGAACAGATAAGACGTTTTTGGTATGACACTCACTAGTGATATCTATTGCAAACACCTAAATACCTGTTATGAACTGAAATGTTCCTAATCTTTCACAATAAAGTGCATCGTCTGTCTAGGTAGGCCCAAGCTGTCCCCTCAATAAGGAGGATATTGCACAGTTCGTTATAGTACCACTCTTAATACAAGGCCAACTGCTTCTTCAAATGCTTTCCTCTGTTCTCAAAAGGCAAATTATCAAGACTCTAAAGAGAAACAACGCATTCAAACACTGCTCTTCTGAAATTCACAAAAACTACACAAATATGTGACTTAAGTGTCGTTGAAATGATTAATAGCCCATACTTTGACTACAAAACAGATTCTCCTACACACTACAATCTTCAAAAATATACACGATTGGAGATGAAGCTTACAAAGTACAGACATTTATAGCAAGATGATTAATACTGTAAAAACAGAAGTTGTTGATATTGTGGCTCTGGAAGCTTGTTGAAGCTGTTTGAACACGATGCTGCTCAAAATACTTTTGTGATCAGCGAGAAAAGCTGATAAGATAAAATCCTGGATTTTGGTATTTAATAAAAGGAAACTGAGATATTGTAGTTCAAGGAAGCGTCAAATCTTAGACCGTGCTGGGGAGTCAGAGGTTGTTTTGGCACATTTAGAGTGGAATAATAAATACTCCTGCATGCAGATTAGCTAATGATAAAGAGTTATCACTTGTTAGAAGCAGAAAATGGCAACGAGGAGGCCTCAATACCTAACCTCAAGAGGTTGGCATTTGGATGGCCCGCAGACCTCCACAGATTTAGCCCTTGAGCAGGATTGCTGTTGATCTTGTTGATGCTGCAGCGTTATGATAGGTTGGTCGGGTGGGTGATAATCTGACGGGTGCATTCATGGCTACCTGGTGATCACTGGGACCAGGAAGTGGCTGATTCGAGGCTATCAGTCGCAATGTCCTCCACCAGATTCTATCTTCCTGGCTGCAGGACCCAGTTCCACCTTGCACACCCTCTGGGCAAACTTCAGTGAGCACAATGTCTCTCCCACATTACTCTCCAGAGCAGACACCTTTAGTAGAAACAAAATAAAGGCTCATAACATAAAAATGTAATTAACTGCAAATGTGTCACATTTGTCCTCTCAATATATATATACGTATATACATATATATACATATATATATATATACACATATATATGTATATATATATATATATATATATATATATATATACACACATATATACGTGTATATATATATATATATATATATATATATATATATATATATATATATATATATATATATATATATATATATACACACATATATACGTATATATATATATATATATATATATATATATACGTATATATATACATATATACGTATATATATATACATATACACACATATATATATATATATACACATATACATATATATATACATATATATATATATATATATATACACACACACACACACATTTAGAGCAGTAATCTCACCTGCACCACCATGACAGTCTTGCTGCCTTTGCCCAGGGAGTCTTGTAATAAGTAGGTAAGGCGGGAGTTCCTGAAAGGGATATGAGTCTGGCGAGCTCTCAGTGCCTGTATGACGTCCCCCAGTGACAGAAGGGAGCGGTTGATATTCTGGGCCTCTTTCAGCCTCTCTCCCTCCGCACCAGACTTCCATACCCTTTCCGAGCCAGCCAGGTCCACCAGGTTCAGCTTGCCTGAGGAAAGAAAAGTTTAATCATAGTAAAGGTGGAATGAAGAAAATCCTCTCTGGATCCACATGTGTCTGACTGAATCCTGATCAAAAGCTTCTCTTTTGTACTATTTCTCTTCATTCACTTTCTCAGCATTCCTTTTGCTAAAAAGACATTCACAAGGACATCCCTTGGAATATTTAGTTTTTGATTTAGCATTATGCAGTAGCTAGACCGCACTCAGCCTAAATAAAAAAAAAAAAGAGGAATTCAAGGAGGAATGCCAAAGTCTGATTCAGATCTATAGCAACTATTAATTCAGAGCCTTTTAAACACTTTTCTTGTAGCAGGAGAAACACACGTGTGACTGACCAGTGGTTTTGGAGCCGGTGGCGAGGTCAGTTCCCTGAACGGTGATGCAGAGCAGAGCATGGGAGCGGGAGCTATGCTGGTTCATCTGAGTGCCGAAGGTGATCCTGTTCCTTCGGGCCGTTGACAAAATCTTAACAAAAACAAGAATAATTAGCATAAATGTAACAATTTATTGTTATGGTTATTTGTAATTCAGTATCCTATCAGTATGGATTGTTTAAAACACACTGTGTCACCTTTTTGATGTGCTGAAAGCTCTTAACTTCGATGACCCTGAGGCCCGGCACATGCAGCTGTCCTGTTCCATCCGGGTTGATCTTAATGTCCAGTTTATCTCCATCCTTACTCAGCAGGTCTCTGAGAAACACAATATAAGGACAACAATAAAACAACTATTAGTAGGTCTAATATATTGCAGACTAAAAAAATATGCGCAATATTAAGGAAGGCGCAGCATACTGTACCTTAGCACCTCGTTGTAGATCTCCACAGAGCTGACAGTGACCGTGTAAGACCACATGTCCTTCCTCTCCTCAATCTCACTGAAGAGATGTTTCAGGGCTCGCTGGTTGATGCCTGGGTTCTCCACACTGCCCTGAAAATCAAATGATACTTAGCCTGCAGCCTACATTATGGACCCGATACTTATGCTGGTATGTTCAGTGGCTACAATATCTGTTATTACTCTTTGGCTCCAATGATGCTGTAAAACTAGAGAGTTTACCTCCATTGTGTGGGTTTTTCCAGAGCCAGTTTGTCCATAGGCAAATATGCAGACCTGGTAGCCATCGATGCAGGACGTCACAAGAGGCTCAATCTCCTGAAAGATCTGAAGAAAACAAACAAAGAGTTAGAGGTCTCGTTATGATTGCATTTCCTGCATGTGCTGTTCGTTTCCATACCTCTTCCTGTGTGGCCTGTGGGTGGAAGACCTTGTCCAGTTCAAAAATGCGACTCTTTCCTTTGTTGAGCACATTGAGTGAGGACTCATTGTTGGAGTCCGTCGTCACCACCACAGACTGGCCCTCCTCGTGCTGGTCCTCCTTCAGCACAGGCTTCACACGACACAGCACGCGGATGTTGCCTAAAAACAGAAGGTCACGTTAAGGATACAGATTTTATTTTCCGCAGTGTTTTTTTTCCTACGTCTTCTCTGCGTACCCTTAAGCTCTACCAGCTGCTCGTGGTACTTTCTGCGCAGTGCCACCTCCTTCCTATATTTCTCCAGGAGATCTTTGTTGGCCTCAGACATTTCACTAATAGCTGCTGAAATCTGAAAAAGCCAAAATACAGCAAAAAAAGTTCTTTACTAGGCTTGTCGATTTGGTCAGATTTATCACTCATCTAAATGCACTGAGTTAACATCATGGTGTGACATCATGGTGTGATCATGTACGTACCTGTTTTTTTGCGTCACTGATAGCTGCTCCGTAAAAGTCTGAGAAGTTTCGAACCTGGCTCCTCAGACTGGTGTAGTCTGTTTTCATGGAGCGTAAAGTTGGAGGGAGTGCAGTCAGACGCTTCTGCAAGCCTGACAAGAATAAATTGAAAGAATCAAACTCACATAGGGGAAAGAAATAGTAAAGGAAAAGTTTAAAGGAATAAGTTATAGTTAAAGTAATAGTTTGGCATGTTGGGGGATGAGGTTATTTGCTTTCCTGCTGTGAGGTAAATGAGAAGATTGATATTACTCTCCTCATAGAGAGTGGTATCCATTTCCCAAAATGTTGAACTATCTCTATAAAGATGTTATTGTTTCTTTCTTCTCTCTCTTTGGAGGTTTGATTATTTGGTGTAACTTACTGAAAAACTGCTCCTGCAGGTTCTGAAAGTGTTCTGCTGAGCAGGTGGCTGCAGCCTTCACAGCCTCCTCCTTCTTCTCCTCCAAGTGGCCAATCTCTTTCAACAGGTCCTCTCTCAGTTTACTGATTTCTCGCTCATACGCTGCGATCTGTAAAAGGTTCAGCACAGCAATTTGTCAATCTGTCAGCTCGACTGGTCCAATCTGTGCAGGCTCAGCTCTGTAATGAGTTCATCTGTCAATGAAATTGATCCAGGTTGTGAATTTCCGGCAGCTATGTGTAAACTTCCTCCTTCTGCCTTTACTTTTCTCTCCTTTCATCATCTGTTCTCAAAACAGAGTGTGGTTTATTTACCCCTCTGGACTTCTCCAATTCTCTATCTTTAATTGTATTGAATCAGAGCTGATGACATCAGGAGGACCATTTGGGATTTGTTGCCAGTTTCCTTGCCTCCTAGTGGCCAGCAGCCAACAGTAATAACACATGTGCTGATGGTTATTTAGCGTTATTATGGAGCACTATTGTCAAAAGCCCACCTTGCAATTCATATACAACTTGTTGCTGCTTGAGACACTTTCAAAAATGGTGTAGAACAATTACTTTCTTCTAAAAATAGATCACCCAAGTCTACAGTTTTATACTGCATGTTAAAATCAGTCAATCAGTCAATCTGTGTATGAATACTTACACCAAACTGGTTAATTAATAATTAGTTTGTTACCTTGTGCTGCAGATTACAGCTGTATTCATCGGACTTCCTGATGTGTTCCTCCAGCTGTTTGCATCGCTCATTCTGATTGGACAGCTTATCGGACAGCAGTTCATTCCTCTGTCTAGCTTTGGTCAGCTGCTTTAATGTGGCCGGTGATTCCACCTCCACATTCTGGGTGACATACTAAGAGAGAAAAAACATCTGATTAGGGTACTAGTTCGTATTAAACATTGTTATGTTTCCAGTGAACAAATCTCACTCTAAGGTAAGATTTACCTTCACCACTGGCTCCTTGCCTCTCTCTCTGTCCAACTCCAGCTGCAGCTCCCTCACTCGGTCCTCTCGTTTTCTCAGCTCCTCGCCTCTCCTCCACTCGCTTTGTTCACTCTGTCGCTCCAGTTGTGACAGCTGCTCAGCACGCTGCTGTAGGGACATCTCCAGCTGCTGCACTCTGCTGCGGAGGTTTTCATTCTCCTAGCCGAGCACATAAAACAAAAGTACATTTTAAAATATTTGTGTTTGCGGTTACTGATGGCTGCCTTGGGAGCACATCGGCGAGCTCTCAGCTGTGTTGGTGCGCCTCACCTTGATGAGCATGGTGCTGGACTGGGAGGGGATGGTTGACAGCTGCTGCAGGAGGCCTTGGGTTACGCTCAGGTTCTGCTTCAGACTCTCGTTCTCTGCTGACAGACACAGAACCCGCTTCTCTGAGTCTGTTGCCCCCTGAGGAAATGAAACATGAGGTTCAGCATAACAATGAGAGATGCATCAAAACCAGAGGTCCTCACCTATGCCCTTGTAGATGAGATGGATTTATAACGTTACACACGGTATGCAGACTGTGTGGCATTTGTACAGCATGGCATTTCATAGGGTGTACATGGGCAGCTGTGGCAGCTTTGCTGATGACGTGGAAAGTGACAAAGACTTGACAAATGATTAAATCAATAGTTCACAATGCTTACGGTGGCTGTTCTCAGTCTAGACAGCTCCTCCTCGCGCTCCTCTATGCAACTCTTGAGCTCATCGATCTGTGCAAGAAATGAGAAGGGTTAAAACTGTAACGGAGGATGCTTTTTGAAGATTTAGTTCCATTAAATTAAATTTGAACACAATAAACTCTACTTTTGATCAATTATTAATAGAGTGCAGGTTGCACATTTTTCCTAAATGGATGTAGCATTTGGGATATAATCAATATGAAGCTTACCTGCTGTTGAAAGGCTTGTATACGCGAGTGTCTGTCCTTTTCGTTCAGCTCCAGCTGTGAGTGCAGCAGGCGGAGTTCTCCTCTCAGCTTACTCCTTTCACCCTGCAGGCCATACAGAGACTCAACCAGCCTGTGAACCCCAGCTTGTGTCCCTGCATCACTGCTGGACTCGCCTGGGGGACAACAAATAAGCAAGACTATAATCAGCCTCTGCATCATCACCATCAGCCTGAATACTGATGCATAGCTAACAGAAAAAAAATAACCATAATCATATTCTGTCACCTTCTGACCCATATTCATATTACGCCACTGAGAAACAGAACCAGCCAATATCCTTTGAACTTCTTCTGACCAGTTTTCTATATGTTTCCGGTTGATGCTTGTGCGTGTGTAATATTAATGGACGTTAGAGCTCTTTTACACACCATGCAGTCACCGTGCATTGCAGTGAAGTTAACATTATCATTGTTATCCGTGTTCCCACTCTCACGTCTCCTGGGCATCGTAACAGATTACGGCAGCTTCCCACGTGGAGCCTGGAGCGAAGAGGAGTGTTAAAACCAAACAACCTGCTAAAACTCCTCTATTGTTCATCAGGGACCTGAATAGCATTCTTAATACTTTCTTCCTCCTCAATTATTTATCATCTGATTTTCATGGCAGGGCCTTATTCTAATTCTATCAACATGCCATGTCAAGTTTGCTGTGTCACAATGGTGCAGGGAAAGGTGGTGGTTTAAGGAAGATTTATATATAAAAAAAAAAAAAAAACATGGAGAAGTGGCTAAAGCGGAGCATCAGGGGTGTTAGAAGAAATATGCTTGCAAGAAACGTTAAAAGTCTGCAGAAGCACTAAGATAGCTTTGTACGTTTTAAAACAACAGCTTGAAAATCTGAAAAACGTACTTCCTCCAACTGAAAAACAGATGATACAGATAAAAAAAAAAAATGGGATTTCTTGTTACATTTTTGATACATGACAACTGAATGGAGAAGCAGTCATTCACTAGAATCATATACCGAATAAAAGATCACAACACAGACAAAATGCCCTAGTGCTGGAAATACTGCACATCCAAGAGGCATCGCTTATGCCTGCAAGTTGCATTACAGTAAACAAACAAACCAAACAGCCTCGTAACACTTGGGACATGAACTTCAGGCTATTTTTAGTCCAACACGAGTACACGTGACGCCTGCCATGTGCAAGACCTCGCAAGTGCTTTTGCAGGAACTAAAACAGCACTCTAAGCCATGTTTAATTAATGACAGAGAGCCACACTAGAATCAATAGACAAGTATCAAAGACCTGCGCCGCAGAGTAATGTATCTATGTCCTGTGACTAATGAGAGTCAGTGCGCATGAGGTCCTCTCCTTAAACACACCTACACGCTGAGATTCATATAACCCTATCTGGCTATCACACAAATTATCATACATAATGACTTATTTCTCTGAGGCTGTATCCGTCAGCCTCAGGACAAGAATCTGATCTGTCTACAGCTTCATGCACTTGTTAACGCGCTGTACATATGCACAGAAAACTGATGTAGGACAGTGCAGTTGGTATCGCTACCCTTCTGGTCAAAGAACCATCTGGTCAAATCTGAAACACAGCAGATACCCACATCTAAAGCCTTCAGGTCAATCACATCTGTAAAGTGTTTGTCTGGTCTCTTGACCAACACCCACATAAATCTAATCAGCCTGCTCCTCTGCTGATGACTGTATTCTTCTATAAAAAGGTATACAGTGTGGTCCTGGTTGAAGAAAAATATAATCTATAGGGTGAACCAACAATGGACAAACCAGGACACTGTTTTAAGAATGAATGACTCCTAGTAATGGAAAATGACTGGATTTGACAGCACAAAAACTCTCATCTATATTATGTAACTCAGTGGATATACAGCTATTATGGCAAGGATGTGAAATTGACTTTCTTTATTTATGGTCTTTGTAATCCATCTTTCTCCATCCATCAGATGATCTCATCCACTCTGAAGTCTCAAATCGTTTTAAATCTACCTGTAGTCCGCAATGCCATTTTCTGCTTCTCCTTTCACACAAACCAATCTACTTATGTGTGTGGTTATTAAAACAGCCACTTGACCTCTACCTCCCTTTTTTTCATCATCCTCACATCCACCACATGGGAATGTAAACCCAAACCTTGCACCTTAATTTCACCCTCCCCCCATCCCTTCTTTCCTCTCTCCGCCTCCTTTCCTTTCGCTCCCTCACCCTCGCTCAGCGGACTGGGCGTCTGTTGCTGGCTGACAGCCTCCTCCAGGCTGCTGATGATGCTGCCCTTGTCCCTGAGGCGCTGGCGGTAGGACGCTCGCAGGGCCTTCATCTGACGGCGGTGCTGGACGCGGTGCCTCTTCAGCTGGACCCGGTACTGGTCGGCCTGCTGCTGCAGCTGCTGGAAGTGGGAGTACTGCTCCAGAAAACTCAGCAAGTGGGACATCACCGCCACCAGGGGAGACTCCGTCAACTGGGCAGTACAGAAGCACACATACATACAAAGTTTAACACAGCCGAAGCTCCTATTTGGGGAACTGCTCATTAATGTATCAGGTGAGCTGCTCAGTCAAGGTGATGACATAGTTTTGGTACCTTTCCTGTTTCCTGCTGAACCTGCGAGGCCCTCCTCTTCTCAGCCTCCTGCTTAAAGGACAGAAAAGCAGCCAGAGGAGTGCATGCTGGGATGTCTGGGCCTTCTTCCTCACCTTCATCACTCAGAGACATTTCATCGCTGTCACTGCTACTGCCTGGATGACAACAAATCACATAAACATAAAGTAATAAGTGAGTAAAGGGATGTACGTATGTACTAAATAATCAAAAAGTAGAAACTATCCCCATCACAAATGTTGTATCATCCTTCTATATCATATCACAGCCTTTATGTTGGACTATAAATAAAAGCTATTTGAGCACTCACTGGATTCACCAAGCTGAACACAAGCCTTTTTTCCCATTTTGGAGGTGTGGCCATTTTTCCTCCTGGTCCCTGTTTCCATGGAAACAGGTCTTGGCTCCTGAACAAAGCAACATACATAAGGGTCAGATGGTAATAGGCATAATATTTACACATTGCACACATAGAATGACACACAAGGCAGAACAATGACACCACCAATTTCCTCGTCCTTTAAAACAAAGCCTTTTTGTACTGTCAGGTGGTAGATGACGCATGCATGTTCCCAGAAAATATAGATTTTTTTTCTGACAGAGGAACCCCAATGATGGACATGATGGGGCTAGACCTACGTCTGAGGAAGATCCCTGCACCCCCTCCAAAGCTTCATCCTCCTCCTCCTTCTTAAAGACAGTGTAGAAGATGTAGACTAAGAGGGAGTAGAAGGCATACATCTCTACACCGTCCAAGTCCCCCTGTAAATGACAGATTCACTCAATAATCACATATATCTCTAGATCTTGCAGCAGAGACGCAGACAAAATATTATAATTCTCACCCTGATAACAACACTCAGGTCTTGACGATAATCAAAGGATGCATGAATGTAAAAACTGGTCTTGACACACAAGGACTTCTCAAGAGACTACATTCTTTTTCTATTTTACACGTCACCCCACTCAAACATGCTGAAATATATATATATTTTTTACCTTATCACATATCTTTTCCTCTTTGATGATGACAATCTGACCTCCAAGTCATTTGTATTCCCCCTTCACACTCCATCTGTGTTGTCAATGACAAATCTTCCCATGCAGCCCTTGTTCTCAGAGCTGCAACAGCATCCCAGCATTGTGTGTGTGACTCCCTCTCTGCCGTTCTCTCTTTCCTCCCCTTTCTCCTCCCCTCCACTTTGCTCCATCTACAGGCTGCATCTGCAGCGAGCATGCTCAGTGCAGTTTCCTCATCCGCTGCAGTGGAGGGGTGATGGATTCGGTATGGAGACTAATTGAGCCAGGAGGGGGTTGACGCTGATACCAGCAGCCAGAGACAGAGGTGGATGAGATGTGCCAGTTTCCAGGTGCTCATAAAAAAACTACAATATAATGCACTTGCAAATATTGAGATGTTTGCAAGGACTGTAAAAGATACAACAATTGCACTTGAACATGAGCCAAGAGAACTTTCAAATGCAATGTAAAATGACATTACTGGAGTGATATTTTGATAAACATTTACACAATTTATTATAATATATATTTAGATGTTACGTCAATGTAATCTTTCTTGAGTGTACATTTACATTTTGTATCAACCAAAAGCAATTAAATGAGAATAAATAAAATTACATGAGACATTTCTAAACTTTTAAATACTTCCACATTGCCAAAACATACATGAACTCAATGATGAATCATTACAAAAAAAAAGCACAGGCAGCATGATTATCATTATCATGGCACCTCAAACTTACAAAGGAGTACATGATGAAATGTCCCTGGTCCCCTGTGCCCTGTCCGTCCCACAGACAGGAACACAGCCACAGATGCTTGTTGTTATACTGCAGTAAAACTGCTGAGGCAGCCAATCACATCTCTGACATCCTGAGAGAGAATCTGCAGTGTCCCCTACACATATCTGTAAAGAATATTAATATCTTGCAAGGACAACACTGTGGACAAAGGGTTAAACAGATTAGATCATTTATGTTAACATTATCACCACTAGAAACCAAGAAAGTAATAACAAAGTGTTTGAATAAGTATCAAACGAGGATGAGGTAAGAGCAGAGCCCAGAGCTTAGACCACTGCAGATATATAAACAGCGATAGCGCTGAGGCTGCAGAACAAACAGTACCCATACTCTGAGGCAGCTGGATGTTTTTGGAATCTACAACACTAAAACTGCTAGAGAGACGTGTGGAGGGTGTCGATAGCCTAAAAGTGAGCAGAGCCTTCTAGACATTCTTGGAAATGATCACACAGCAAATTAAAATGCCCATATTCTGGCCACATAATGTTGAAAATTTAAATGCATAATTAATGTCATCAGGGCACTCATTATGTCTAAAAAGGTTTTTGCTGCGTCCCAGTGACGTAGACGGTCACCATGGGCTACCAGTTGTAAAGATTTTTCACTACCATGCAGACGATTTTACTTTTCACTTTAAAACACAAAGCATGATCCTGTTTGAAAAGCAGTTATCATATTAGTTTTCCCATATATAAACATTCATATGTAAAACCATGTTATTCTGTAGTGCATGTGGACTCAAATTCAGGAACTAGTACTGCTATTAACATTTTTTTTTCTTTTTTGATTACTCTGTTGATTATTTTTTGGATTCACAAATGAATCAAGGCATCTACAAGGCATTCAGAGAGTGTTAAAAATGCCTGTAATTTCCAAAAGCCAAAAGGGCAATCTTCAAATAGGTCGTCTAAACAGTTCTGTTGCACTATGAGCTCATCAAGGCAAGTTCCTAATGTTTGTTCAAATGGCAATGGAAATACAATGAATGCAACTCAAATATTCTTCACAAATGTCCTGAAATGCTTTTTAAGTTAGGCACATTCATTTTAGCATAGGTCCATTTTGTCATTCTGTCCCACAGCCAAGATCTCTACTGGTTTCTTAAAGGCCAATGTTACATCGGTCAGTCACATCCAACAGAAATCTCTTGAGGGCCTGTGTGGAAGCCCAACAGCCAATAGACATGGAGCCCTTTAACAGACTCTTGGTGAGACCCTGAGTTGCAGCTGGAGAAATGAGCGGAGCAAAAGTGTTTGTTCCGACCCTCTGAGCCACAAGCAACGGGAGGCTGAGGGCCACACCGCCAAAGGCCCCTAAAGCATTACCGGCAAACAGGCACACCATCAGGCAGCAGGACAGGGAAGACAAACCGAGGCAGCGTGTCATAAGCGTGAGAGCATCTGCTGAGAGCCAGTCACTCAATCCCAGCAGCAGACAGGAACCACAAAGGAGAATGTGTGCCGTGTTGTGGTCTTCACTGAGCCAAAGGAAGTCAAAGGCGAACAGCGCTGGAGCCAAAACCTCGCCAGCCCACTCTGCTTCTCTCTGGATGGAGGTGAGGTATGAGCTGGAGGGAAGCAAGATGCAAACTGCTGCAGAGAGTCCAAGCAGGAAGAGGCCTACTGAAGGAGCCCTGTGATCCTGCAGAGACAGAAGCAAAATGAAAACGTGAGACATTTTAACCATTGAATAAATGATCATCTATTTTCTAACTAAAAATAACATAAATCTCAGCAATGGGGTGACCAGAATACACATTCATTACATATTATAAATAAGCAGTTTAGCTGCAAAATACTAATTAGCTTACCAATTATGTTCCGTTACCAGTAAATAAAATTGATACTAAAATGTCAGAAAGTATTGAAAAATACCCATCACGTATTCCAGAGCACTAAAGTGACAATGAAACGGCTTGTTTTGCTAAAAAATAAGTTCAAAATCAAAGGATAAACATTAATAAGAAAATGTAGAACATTTTTAAGAAGCTGGAACCAGAGAATGTTTAGCAACTTTGCTTGGAAAAAAGAGCACTACTTTATCCAAATTATTATAGAATATTTTCTGTAGATCGACTAGCGTTAATTGCTAAATCGACTATGGTTTCTAAAAGTTTTATAGTAAGTTTAAACATCATCTACATTGGCACTATGGTGGATGACACGTACCTTAAAGAGTCTGTAAGAAGAGTACAATGCTGTGGCAGACAAAATTATGTTGGAACAAGATGTTGTTACCCACTCTGTTACACAGGACGCCATTGATCGTGAGGACGAGTGACACTCCTGTAAACATCCACGATTTTTGCAACGTTAGTTACTGCAACTGTTGCATGTTTCTGAATATCGGATAGTAGTTTATAAAGTCAGCTAATAAACACAGAGCACAAAGAACCAAACTTTGTGCAGGAACACTTGCAGGTTTGTTTTGACACGTGACAATTCCGGATATAGCCAGTGCGCATGCTCCAAGAGATGCCTTCACAGCTCCTCGTAAACGCTGCCACTGCACCAGCGGTAATACGCGTAAAATGTACCACGAGCCAGAGCGAATTAATTGGAGTTTAGTGAAATACTTTAGTATTGATTTCCAAGATTTTCTAAATATCTAATTTATTATTTTCTAAAGCGATTTTCCTTGTTTTATATGAGACTGTGTTTTACAAATAAATTTGAACTTAAAATACGTTTACAACCCATCTGTATTTTATATATATATATATATATATATATATATATATATATATATATATATATATATATATATATATATATATATATATATATAACACAACACAACTAACATTTTAAATAGTGCTGTAGCCAACAAACGATGATAAGCCAAACTTTTTAAACCGCATTACTGTTTTCACTGTTACAAGTTATTTAGTTATGCGAATTAAAGGCGCATTCATATCTAGCACTATGGCAAACCGGATTTTTTCAATGGTGTGTAAAAAATAATAACCATTGTTAGTATGAGTTCCAGCCTACTGGTTGTACGCAGTAGTAATGCAGTAAAAGGTGTCTGATTTCTTACGACAGTAACGTTACCTGAAGGCAGCTTAAGTTCGAAAAGTATGGCGGCGGAGTGTTTGACAACCATAACAGAGCAATGGATACGGGAGAGATTACAATTAAAGCATCCTTGTCTAGGTAATATTATGTAATGCTAATACAAGTAGTTGTGTCGGAGTACATACCAGTTGAATAACGGGTTAAGTCGTGCAGTTTAGCTTTTGTCAATAAAACTGAATTAGCCAGTTACTTTCCCAAGCCTTAGCATCGGCGGCTAAGCTAACGATAGCTAACATAGCCACTAGCAATTATTAACTGTCACCTGCGGCAAACCACAGCACCAGAAGCAAATAACCGAGCGCAGTCTCATTTATACATTAAACTCTTTAAACAGGTGATGTCCGCTCACTGAGCCTCCCGGGAACGTATGAGGAGAAGATAAGACGTCTGGGAAACGCACTGAATAACTTTGTCCGTCTGAAGTCTCTGGACCTCTCCTGCAATGCGCTGGTCTCCATTGAGGTAACGTTGCGTTTAAACGCTCTACCACATCCTGAAGATGAATGCTGTGAAAGAGGTCGACTATTTAAAGTCCAGTTATCCCCTTTTTATTTCCTTATTGTTATACATTGTTATGCACGTTTCTGACGATAACTGGTTTTAATAATCCCTTTTAATAATGTATGGTTTCCTCCCCAGGGGGTTCAACATTTGAAAGTGCTGGAGAGGCTGATCCTGTACTATAACTGCATACCTTCCCTTGAAGAGGTGAAAGTGCTGTTCGAGCTGCCAGCTTTGAGAGAGCTCGATCTCAGGCTCAACCCTCTGGCCAAAAGTTACCCACGATACCGTCCTTGTCTGGTGCACGCCATGCCCAACCTGCGCAAGCTAGGTAAGATATAGCCATGTCGCCCAGGTTGTACTAACCACGGGTAAGCTTTGAACATAACTAAGTGTCCTCCCCTTGCCTTCTAGATGGTTGTTCAGTCAGAGACACCGAGCGCAAAGCTGCCATAATGCAGATGTCCTCTGACCTTCTACCTCTGCAGAAGAGCTCGTCTTTGACTCAGGTTGCTGACCAAAGGTACGCTGATTGTCAGATGCTTCGGTGTAAGTGTTTCAGCTCAACTTTGACTTGGAGGGCCCACCAAGGACCCTGAGAACATGGGAAACAAACAAAACAGATTGAAATGTTTGCTTTTTCTTGAATAGTATGAAAAAGGACAAATGTTTGGGAATGTTTCTATAAAGTTTCCCCCGCAAAAAAGGGAGTGACTCAGCTGCTTAATTATAAAGAAAGAAAGCAGTCACATGTAGATCAGTGTGGAGTTTTAAAGCCACAGCGTTGTCCGGTGTGGCTGTTGTCTGTGTTTTCGTCTTAAATGTAACATTTGGGTCGCTCCAAAAATGTCTTACTCAGTGTTCAAATTGTACATAGCTACACCTTCTTTTATCACTTCCGGTTTAAATAAAAAAACAAGATGGCAAAGGCCAATATGCCAAACTCTATGCTTCAAAACCGTAGTCCACAAACCAATTGGTGATGTCACTGTGACTACGTCCACAGGTTAAAACCTCGGGTGCCAAAAACACCCACTAAAAATCAGCATTATCAAAATGAATTCCTTTCCGACATGTTCTGGAGTTGTATCTTTACCGTCTTGCTTGTGGTTCCCAGAAGCAGTGATCAGAGACTGGCTTTAGTTGACCACTTAACCAAGAGGCTCTCTCTCCTGACCGACACCGATGATATTGTGTTGAATTTTGTTGCGACGAATCACGGAGACCAAAGTGCAACTCAGGCCCACTCAGTTCTCAAGGAGGCAAAAGGTAAGATGTCAAAGTATAAAAGCTAAGTCAAAACCAAACCAGTAGTATTTATGTTTTGTTTTCAAACTTCTATTCATTCTGTCTCAGAACCCAAAGAGGAGGAATCAAAAGACTTTACAGAACAGAGGTGTTCTACTCCAAAACAGGTGATTTTTTTATTTCACAACAATATTATCAGTTATACATTGACATTATAATATATACTGAAAGTGCCCCTCTTGTTTTTTTTTTTTTAAGGAAACCGCTAAATCCATCCTCAGGTATCCTCCTACAAAATATGGTAAGTTTTTGCAGCTATCTTTACAGAGAGTCAGTTGGAGATAGAGAGTTGGAAAAGTGCTGTAATTTTTATTTGGGGATTTAAATAGGTAATCAGGGCTGGGTGAACACAGGATTAAATACGTTATTTAGAAATGGAAATAATAAAGAGCACTAAATAAGTTGTACCCCGACCACTGTCCTGTCTTTTCCACTAGGGGGAGACAGAAGCCAATTATTTATTTTTATAATCATGCACATCTAGGGTGAATTAATATTAGTTATTTATTATGTCATTTGTAATTTGACCAGATATCACAAGGTCCAAAGTGCCACACATGAAAGAAGCATCTCATAAAAGAAGCTCTACCTCATCAAAAGTCACTGAAAGACCAAAGGTGTCCTTTGGCCCCTATGTAGAGAAATGCAGACCTGTGCCTGGAAAACAAAAGCAAAAGGACTTCCCCAATCAAAGCAGGCAGGCAGCCAAGGGACATTACACCCCTAATCCTGGTAAGAACCATGTCTGTACTTAATAACATCCTTTGTCAGACTTCAATATAAATCCACAAATACACGTTCTTTGCATGTTGTTGAATGTGCTTTTTCAATATTTGAATGCAGATCAAAGTCACGGTCATAGTTCCTCATTAGCTAATATCCGGCCTCCCAGTCCACGTCGTCCTGGTTTGAATTTGTCTGACCTCTCAAACCCCATCTTACATCCTCCAAGACTGACCTACTCCAGCCTGAACAAGACTGAAGGGGGCTCCAGCCAGCCGCAACAAGGGGAAAAGAAAAAAAGGGTGGGAAGTGAATTCCGTCTAAAACTGAATCATTATTATTTTGTTCCTACTACTTGTACACATGATATTTGAGGTTGTTTTTTTTCTCATGAACTCATCTCTTATCTCATCTCTCAGGGTAGCTATAGGAAACCCCTGGAGATGCTCCTCAACCTCGTGGACAAACACTGGACCGGAGAGAGGTCACTGCATCATAACAACAACTTCCTGTGTGAGTTGGGAGTTTGGTTTGGGGAATGTGGTATCTGATTACAGAAGCTTGAAGATAATGTCCGTCATCATTTGTATTTTTGGCTCTAGCTCGGGCGGTCCAGATCCTATCTATGATGGAAAATGATATTTCCAGTCGGGAGGCTGAGGTCAGGACCTTACAACGGGAAGCTGATGCACTAAGCTTTCAAGCGGCTGCACGAGAGGAAGAGCACAAAAGTGAAGTCCGTAACCTCTCTGCTCAGCTGGAGGTAGCCGGCAGTGGTGTTGTGAGTGGATTCAGCATGAGAAAACAATGTTGATCTTAAGGTGGCCATGATGGTTTAGAAGAGCACACTGTATTTATTGTCTTTTCTCTAACACAGGGAAAACTAAACGAGCAGCTGAGGATTGTCTTGGGGGAGAATGTTGCTCTCCAGAAACAGCTCATCAAGTTAGAACGACAGTATCTGAAGTCTATGATGAAAAGTTCACCTGTTACTCAGATTAAAGGTCAGTGTGAATGCCAATGGGAGACATGTACATTGCCGTGCAGCATTCACCCCCCTTGGTGTTTTTCCAATCTGAATATGTGCACAAACCACATTCCATTTTTTTATTTTTAGAGTTTTTCTCATTTCACTTAACCAATTGTGACCATTTTGTGTAGGCCTATTAACTTAAAATCAAAATAAACAAATCATTTAAATTCCAGGCTGTAATGCAACAATAAAGAATACTTTTGCTTGCACATTCTCAGAGGCTCAGACAGAAGTGGAGGAGCTGAGGAAAGAGATCGAGGGGTTGAGGGTGAAGGTGCAGGAGGCTGAGAATGTCAAGGATTTGTCAAATATGCTGCAAGAAAGCCACCGGTAAGAAGTCGGGCCATTTTAGTGTTGGCACTTGGTTTTGCAGTATTAACCACAACCACAACAGTGATGTTCTCACACCTAAACCAGCCCTACTTTGTTTGTGTCTGCGTATGTACTGCAGGTCCCTGGTGGCTACCAACGAGTGTTTGCTAGCGGAGCTGAAGGGAAGTGGGGAACTTTGAAGAGGAATTTTAATGAAAATATCAAAGCAAGACTATGCCAAACGTCATATTAACATTGCTTTCACTGTGCGAGGCCCAGCAGCTACAGACTGTTTTTTTAAAATATTTTTTTACTTTATATCACTGCAGTGTACATTTAATTTATGTGTGTTCCTTGCCCTTTTGAAAATGTTTCATTATTTTAAAAAAAACACACAAAAAACTGAGTTTGGTTGATGTAAACTGTAATGGGGAAAGGCAATTAATTCAAGGAAGTTTGTGTATAAGTGTGTGACAGGGCTGTTATGTTAAATTAATTTAAGGGGGGGAAAATGTCAGTGAGAAGGTCATAATACATTTCCTGGATCAGTGGCAAGATTGTGTCTCTCTTAGCTGCTTTCACTTTTTTTTTTTTTTTTTAGGTCACTTGTCTCCATCTGCTTTGTACGCTGCAGTGGAATGAATGCATCTAGAATCCAGCTGCACTGTGACTTTATTTATACCTCTGCCTTCAGGGCTGGAGAGCTACACACACACACACACACACTGATGCACTTCCCTCTCACAAACACTAATGCAAGACCTGGCAGACGTGGATGCCCCTGCATGTACTGAGTGTAGCTATTGTTTTTATGTGAATGCTCAGGTCAATGGCCGTTGCTACTAGTGGGGAGTTTTGATGTGTTCCCGAAAAGCCATAAGAATATAAAACATTGTATTTTGACTGACACCCGGTAACCGACTAAGCGGAGGTTCTGGGGTGTGTTTTTTATTTTAAGTAATGCATTACAAATCATGAACACACATTAAGAGATCTATAGAACAAGAACAAAAACACACTGCATGCACCGGGGCACAATAGTACATTAAAAGTTATTAAAAAATAAGACAATATTGTTCCTCCACATTAAAGGTGCACAGTATTTGGCATTAAGCACAGAAAACAGATCGAGCTACTGCAGCAGACAAAACAAACACACTAATAGCTGCTAAATTTGTATTGATGCATGATTCTTCATCAGCTGAGGCTACAGGTAGTGTGTGACGCAAACACTGTCAGTAGGTTGGAAAAATATTCTACAAAAGTATTACTTGTTTGCAATTTTCACTTTTATCTCATACAGAATACGACAGTAAAAATCTGCTTTTGTTTTCATTTGAATTTGTGCCTTGGATGAGAGTACCTCGCATAAAAGGTACTCTAAATCTTTACCAACAGACAAATATAATAGCATTGGAGCGTAGCTGACTTTGTATGTACAAGTTGATACATATTGATTTCAAGCAAAACAAGATTTTATCATGATCCTACGATTTCATCACTCACTGTTTTTTAGCAATAAATCATTTAAGTCTGTCCAGTAGTCTGTACTCACAGCAGTTCAGATAAGATATGACACACTCCTGTCATCTGTATGCTTCTGAATCAAATGCAAAATACATAAACATGCACAAAGTACAGCAATACAGAAAAAAACAACATAGGAAGTCAGTGTTATAAATTAAGCCATGTGGCTATAACTTTTTCAGAATATACACAATCTCACCACAAATATATTAGAACTACTGTAGAAATCTGATGAGGAAATATAAGCAAAATGTTAAAAATACAATCTTGTACAACTGAGCTCATCTATTGTGGTTAGAGCTTCCTTCTTCAGCTAAATACACCAATTTAAAAATCTAAATGCATGTTGGCAAAATGGTTTGTAGTCTGAATAAAGACAACGAAAGAGAAAATGGATTCTCCTATTGTATTGTTTGTTGAAGTGTTGTAAGCAGGCATATTTAAAAGGTTTACATGGTAGGGGCTTTTTTGTGTTACATATTCACAAAAGTAAAATGATACGGCAAAAATCTTCAGTCACAGTTCACTACATTGTGTCTTTGCAAACATTTTTTTAAAAAGTTGACAAACCCCTTAATATATTTTCTTGGTTTGAGCTGAAGGCAAATTATTCAAATGACAGTGTGGGCTTATAAAATAAAATGAACAGCAGAAATGTATAAAGACTTCACTAGAAGGGATGGGAGACAGACAATTAACACGGGACAAATTTAAGTTTTCAAAAGAAATAAACATTGATAATACAGTATCTCTGTCAAAAATGTGCCAATTCTTACTTAAACTTGCATTTCTTCAGCTAAGTATGGGATTAGAAAAGAATTTCCATTAGAAAGTGCAATGTTGTTAATTACTCAAACTGTTGTCCCACTTTTGTTTTTCTTGGCATGTTCATTGTGCTCAATAAATAAAAGGCCCTATCATAAGAACAAAGCTTCAATATTCATAGCATAGCAGGTTTTTGTCTTGTACTCTTCAGTGTTTGGCAGTAACTTGCATTCAGACAGGAATGTACCAGCTGGTGATGACTTGGTAAAAATAGATGTAAACAGTTTTCCAGTTCTCACACTTCTCAAAGAGGAACTTAAAAACATCTCTCTCTCACACACACACACACACACACAGACACAACATAGATGGGAAAATATATGAAATCCTATTCTTTTGTGCTTTCTTTGATTATTCATTTAATAGAAAATTATCCTAGTAGTTGATCGAATGTTTATTTCCTTAAGCTCGCCCTCACATGGGTTTGCCCTCGGTAGGCTTATTCACTTTCTTTTCGTATGACCCTCGATGTTTGTACCCCGAGACGTATCCCGAAGTGTCAACCATGTCCACTCGTCCCGCCTTACCCTTCCCGCGGCCGGTGTTGTCGAAGCGCTCCTTGTGTGACCCTGTAAACTTAGTGGGGTCTGTCAGACGGCTCACTGTCGGGGAAGCCACGGCTCTCTACGAGAAAGTTAAGAAAACATTTGAGTAAATTCTGTGATTGCTGGTATGAAAAGTCAGTAATATTTACGCTTTGAGTCTTACCGTGACTCCTGCGATGACAGGTGTTTTCCCTTCAATCAGCTTGAAGACCTCGGCCTCAGCCTCATCTCCAGCCTTTTCTTTATATTTCTTCCTGGCCAGCTCTCCGAGTGCAACCTTGAACTCGTCGTATGTGATGGTGCGACAGGATTTCTTCCTGAAATGTAGGTGGAAAAGTAGCTTAAGTATGGGATAACACCGAATAGCACATAAAACCCCTGCAAATAATGTATCTCAACTGTGTCTCCGGGCAGAGAAACGCTGTATTTAGGCTCGCTGTATCAACTACAGCCTGTCAGAGTTTGAAAGCCTAAAATGAGAGCGGACAGTAGTGTACACAGAGCCATGTGTGATCACTTCAACATGGCAGATGTAAGACACAGCATGGAGATGGTATCCTGCTGAGATAAACAGTGAGAAACCGTTCACTGTTTGGATCTCGTCTCCCTGTACTTCACTGTTGTCTGAGCAACCAGACAGACTTATACACACGCACCTGTGGGCTGTATATGTGAGTGTGTCTTCATATCATGTATCATATTGTGTCCAGCTGTATAGTTCAGCTGCAGTAGTCAGGACTCAAGAGCCCTGATGGTTTTAATTCAAGCTAGGGACCTTTAGACCTGCTGAATCCCTGTATTTTCATTTATAAGATCAAACTGTTGTAACAGCTGACAATACGACACCACAGATCATCATCATCATCATCATCAATTATTCTCCTTCTGAGAGTGCTCCAGTTGTTTAACTGGCAATTTGCACTTCCATGTAAAAAAAAGTGCATAGTAACACAAACACAAACAGCTATTGCCGTGGTGATAAATCACCTAAACAACAGCCTATAAAGCCTGCAGTCTTCCTAGGCAACCTGCTGTCATAGCAACAAGCTACAGTAAACAGGGATGTTTGGGTTTATTATTAATTTGACTCATCCATTGAGAGGTTTTGTTTGGGCGATCCATCAGTGTTGAACATTTGAGAGCTTCATTCCTTTGCGCCTGTTCCATGCTGTCTATTGTCAGAAGGGAAACTGGACTTCCAGCTGCTGTTTCTGTCTGGGGAAGTTAACTGTGTGCCCTGTGCAGATCTCCCCACACTGAGTTATTTCACTCTCCAAAGTATTAAAGGTTAAGCTGTGTAAATACACAGCAAATCAAATTCTGAGGAGGCTGCGACAAGGTTGAGAAGGACAAAGGTTAGAGGGCGAGTTGAGCTTTGCTTTAGTCCGGGATACTGTGGTAGCTGACCTGCTGTTTCTTATAGTTCAACCATCTGCAGTACATGATCCATATGGATCTGACACAACAGTAGTTGTCTGAATCCGTTTCATGCTATGATGCTCCTTCACTGCCTACACCTATGTTCAGTGATAAAGAAACACAACCGAAGCCACCATAAGACCATGCTAGTAACTAATTAGTCCACACCAGATTTCTACCTCATCCATAGTTTACGCTGTGGTGTTCTGGCTCCAAGCAGGCAGACAGCACAGCAGAGACTCAATGTGCTGCAACAGACCTCCATATACCCACAATAAATACGGATTCATTCGGCCGTACTGTGATTAGCCAGTGCTCATTAAGATGTTTAATTTTTCGTGTGCAAGCAAAGAGCTTTGACACTGATTAAAGGGAAAGTGGAGATCTGCATCTTTGGCATGGCAGCCCTGCCAGGCTCAGTCATGCCTGGAGTCAGAAACCACATGAAAACGAGCCCCTCCCCCCCCCCAGTATGTACCTCTTTTTATCCTGTGGCTGACTGAAGTGTTCGCACGCTACACGTTTTGTTCGAATTCTACTGTACAATCCTCCTCAGCTTCACAGCTGTGGTTTAATATGCAAGCATCACATCTGAACATCTAATCTATACAACATTGCTCAAATTGACCATATTTCTAAACATTGCTCACCAATGGAGTGGGATGTTATCAGGCGTAAATCCTGCAGTTAGCTTTAAGTTCCCTCTCTAGTATTTCCAAGGAAAATATTCACAGCAGCAAACATGAACGCCCACTGCCATGCCAACTGTGTGAAGGTGCTGATGTGGGTGACTCACGGCCCTGGAAAACAAGGGTGCTCCCTTTGTTTTACAAATGTAGAAAGATTTGTCAAGTTTACTGTAAGACGTCATGGCTAAAATAATTAAGTTTGCTTATTATCTTTCAGCAGTAAATTCAAATATGTGAGTCCATGTAAGTCTCTAGCATCTGAAGCCACATGCATGTTTGGCTATAGCTGAGGCCTGAATCTTACCACTGCCTTCTTGTGTATCTCCTTTAACATGTTTTGTAAGTTTTTAATTTAGGAAACTAACATGCATTATCAAATCCATTTTATAGAGGAACGATTCATTTTCAATACCTTCAAATATCTTTCTACATGATACACAATAAATCAGGAATTACAAAGATTACAGCAATTTTAGTTTCTGCTGTACTCTATGTCTGTAATAGTAGTGGTAAGTAAGTCCTAGTTTTGTGAAGTTATATTTTCAGGAGCTCCTGGTGCTGCTTTTTTAAATATTGTATTTTACCTGTACACAGTTTCTTTTTAATAAAGACAGAAATAAACAGTTTCAAATTGAAAAATCACACTAAAACCACTTTGGAATCTCCTGTATATAAGTGTGTACACAAAAGTGACTGAGATTGAACTACAGTTACACACCAGCGGGAGATGGAAAATATACTAAATCAGTGTGAGATTCACACTTCTGATGACTTGATGATGAGTGGCTACACTCTTCTATCCTGGTTCATAACTTTCAATGAGAATAAAAAAGATTAATAAAAAGCTGCTTTATGTATGAATGAAGAGAAAAAAAATAACCACGTGGGGAAGATATCTACACACATCTGTCAATATGTTATCAGCCCAAATACATTCAGTACAGTTGGTCAATGTAAGCACAGTACAGATGAAAAGTTGTTCTTCTTGAAGTGATATTGAGGTCTCAGCTTATTATTAGATTCTACTTCACTTAAATAAAGCAGTAAAGGATGAATCAAGCTGGCCCAAGGAGATACAGGATGAGCCATCATGGCCTCTTGCTCTGGCTGCTGCTTCTGATTTACAGCCGAGCCAACTTGATAAATAAGAAACAAAGGCATCTTCCAAAACAATTCCTGAAAACATGGAATTCAGTAACTATGAAATATGTGCCTCAGAGCTGTTTCTATCATGCTTATGCCAATTTCAGTTTGACAAACATTATTGTTTGCTTGATGTTTCATTGGAGCAGGCCCTAATGAAACAGTTGACACCTTAATTAGGTATTATTAATAAGGTTGGGGCCTGTTTTACTTGACTGTGTGTGTGAAGACGATACCACAGATTCAATTCTCTGAACACTAATGAAATAGAGTAGAAACATTCCTACAGTGCAGTCCAGAGACAGTTTTCCTTTCCACTTCTGTGTACCTAACAACCATAATGGAACCCTGTTTGCACCACTTTAGTGGCCTCTCGGGCATGTTGATCTGGGTGACTAAGCCTGTAGTCATCTCAGCCGCTGCAACCGTGAAGTAACACTGTAGTAAAAGAATCCTGTAGTGGCATGCCTGTTACAAGGTCTTAGCTGGTTCAGATGTTGTCAGATTAAGTGAAAGCAAAAGACATTTAGGCAATGAAAGGTAGCTTAGATAGGCTCAAATAAACAATATTGTTTTTTCTTACTTGACTTTGCTGAAAACGATGTCAACGTCAGTGAGGGTGATGTTCTTGCCGTCAATCACGCCACAGTCCTTGCAGAGCTTGGACCAGTTCTTGCCGTGCAAGTCTTTGCCGGTGGCACGAGTGTCACCGTGGATGGCGAAGCGGCGAAACGACTCTTCCAAAGCGGTCACCTCCACTGGTGTGGACGAGCCCACGCCTCCGTCACTCGTCCCATTAGACTCAGTTGAAAGCCTTTTGGACAGCCGGTCTCTAGACTGTTCACTGTGCGGCCGTAAAGGGACCGAGCCCATGTTAGGATGTTTTGCTGTCTGGACTTTAAAGTCATCAATGTCTCTGAGGGGGGGAAAAAACATCATCCACGTGATGTAAGAGCTGTACATGGCAGTTTTTAGTTGAGGTGATGTATTGGAAAATGTAGTACACACACTGAAGCCGCTCTTTCGAACTACACAACTAAGTATTCAGAACACAAGAGGTCCTATTGGCTTTACATCAAGTAACAACATTACATAATTCTTATCAAGATTTACAGGAAAAGTTAATGGAGTTGATCACAATTAACAGATTCAAGAGAAAAGGGACATTTAATCACAGAACATCAGATCTAACGGAAAAACTCTTCAGCAGACCGATAACAGTGTGTCGTGCCTTAAGGTCAAGACACAGCTTGTCAACAAGCTACTGGTACAATTAGACTCTCTAGAGGTGTGTTTTTGTGCTCACACTGCCTGTGAATGGGCAGATGTCTTGCTTGTTCTAGTAAAGAGGTGAAGGATATAAATAGATCTCTGTGGAATTCAAAAGGCGCACAAATCAAGAACCAAGAGAGCAGATGGATATTTGAACAAAGACACGAAATGTGAGGTGAAGGCTCATAACATGACTTCTAAAAACTTACTTCTGGTCTGCCATGCTTGTGCAGGAATTTGGTTCCTTCTGTGCAGTGCTTGAATTAGCTGACTTTTGTTTTCTCTTTGTGCTGTGAAAAAGATGAGAATGGAGGTGAATACTGTGAGAGGATGTGTCTGCACATATGTGAGTGCCAGGGAGTGAAGGGAAAAAACAAATAAAATCAAAGCAATTAACACAGCACAACTAAAGGTACATTACACATACAGTATATGCTTGTTACTCTTTGCTCCAATAAAAACCCTATTATTTATGACATAAGTGAATAATAACGACAGAAAAGGAACAAGATCAAAATCCTCATCATCATTATTAACTTCAAATTAACCAGATAACGTCTGTCTTTAAGCTATTGTTTGTTGTGACAGATTCTTAAAGGTTGCATTTGCACACTGAGCAGCATCGTCGCTTTCCTCTCCTGCTTAAGATGATTTCATTCAGTCTGACTTTAGGGATTCCTCTCTAAACACATCATCATCCTGACTTGCATCTCTTTGTATAGAGCAGCAGCATTTCACCATCAACTCAGCCTCACACTTAAACCACAACTGAAGTGCTTGCATTAGTTATTAAGGTAACTTTACTGCCCATACAAAATAGCAAAAAGCCCCTCTGCTATTATTAATAAGAAAATGTAATGCTGAACTATATAAGTGATGGTGCTCTGCTCACCTTTCAGCTGTCCCCATACTTAGCTCAGCATCCTTAAAGGACCTGTGTTGCCATGGCAAAGTACACCGTCCTCAACAAAGTCTCTAAAACCAGTAGCTTGCTTCAATTTAAACAAGATGCTAAGAAGATGCAAACTAGAGAGAGATGTCGTGTCCTGTGGACCTAACCGTCTGCTCCAGCTACCAAAGTTTCAAGCAAGTCCCTCAAGTCGCCAATAAAGACTTTCACTCACCCCCAGTGGCCTCGTGTAAAGCGAAGGGTTGTGAACCCTGTGGCCAACAATTACAAATGTGACCTTGCTAAGTACAGTTGACACTTGAATGGGTACAAAAGGTCCAAGATTGACACTGCATAAAGCCATTATAATCACAATGTCAATTCTTAGAGGGAAAAAAAGGAGATTATTAATGTCTATGAATAATGGCATTCAGAGCAACAGACACTGGGAACCCATTGTCCAATGCTAGTGGCTTCTGTCTGACCCATGCCCATTTCTTCACACATACACGCATGGTGACATCGCAGAGTACCACTATTGATGGAAGAGGTTTTGTAGTCATATGTCATCGAGGACTCAGGCCAAGACAATCCAAATAGAGATATTGAGGTTGTTGATGCATCAATGTTTTTATTTATCTAATATACATACCATTAACAAAGTAAACGTAAAACCTGGTTACATATCTATATCATTTTGAACTTCCTATGATCGATCTTTGTAGCTGTGCCTATTTTCAGTGAAAATGTGTATATTTGCAATCAATGTTATGGGTATTCTGTGGTTACAAATAGGATGTTACCATGTTTAGGTCAATCATTTTATAACAGTAAATTAAATTTACAATTTAGCCCATCATTTTCACTTTAAGCATTTCAATATTTAAAAGAAAACAACAACATTGCTTACATGTGAAATGAGAAAAAATAACTTAAAAAAACCCTTAAATATATCTGAATAAATATTCAAGCATCAAATCTAATTAATCATTTTCTTTTCGCTCAATCATTTAGTCTATAAAATGTCAGGAAATAATCTCCACAAGGTAATATCTTTAATGTACATGTTTTGTACAACAAACAGCACAATACCCAAAAGAAATTCAACTTACAAACAATATATAATTTGAAATAATATAAAACATAACCAGACAATGTGATACTGGAACCAGAGACCAAATATTGGGCATATTTGCATGACAGAAGACTTATTTAAAGACAATTAATTGATTATCTAAATTGTTGGCAATTAATTTTCTATTGGACTAATCAAATAATTCCCTTTAGGTCATCACACACATTGGGGTTTTTCATCAAGTAGTTCACATACAATTATCTGTTTATGTGGGAGATTTACTGACTTATAATCAATAGAATTTCACTGTAATTCCAAAAAGGGAATCATATTATTTCAACTAATATTCATAAAAATAATATGATACTGAGGTTTCATCTAATACTAACTAAACAGTACTTTCAGTGGAGATCCACATCCTTTCAAATAGAGTAACTACTTGCTGTGTGTTTTCCTTTGTGCTTAAATGGATCTTTGTGTTAAACAAAGGAATCGTTTCACTCTCTCTCTCCTCCAATTTATAGTCAGTAGTTTCAAGAGTCCAAGTCCTCAGTACAACAAGCCTCCTCTAACCACATCATGTTCAATACATGAAGGAGAGGTCATTAACACAGTTCAGTGGCCTGAAGTAGAACACATATGGAGATGAAAGCAAATGTAGTGCTCTGATAGAACATTAACCCATTATAAACTGTATAGTGTGGAGTAGAGACCATTTGGTGCTGTAAAGCTGTACTTTACCAATACAATGAATTTTGATTCCTACTCTGATAGGTATTTTTAAAACGAGACCAGTACAACCATCATAGTAGAATGGTTTTGTCCTGTCTCTTTTTTTTCTGACCCACTTTTCCACATACTCACGAGAAGCCATTTGGTTAAGGGCAGATCTCCAGAGACAAATCTGTAACTGGATGACAGCATGCTTACATACACTCGCCTTCTGGCAATACACTGCACAGATGAGTGCTTTAACCATAAATTGACCCATTTTGAACTGCATCTATTCATAGCAACAATACGCAGCCATGGCTGGAACATTCTATTCATTCTCAAGGGAGGAGATCAGCCGGTAGACAACATGCAGGCTGGAATACCAAAAAACAAAACTGTTTTTTAACTGTTAGTTTGGCAGATGGCGTTTCACCCACAAAATGATGACACTGTTGTCAGTGTGATGTGAGTGTGTGTGAGGAGAGAGTTTGACAGAGGCCTACTCCTCCATTGTGGTGAGTGGGCATGCAGAGATCCCATCTGCTTTCTATCTAGATCAGTGTCCTTTCCAGGCAGCTGCTCAGGAATGTGACGTGTCAGTCAATCAAAACGTAAAACAGAGACCATCGTTACTACACTGAAGCCCCCAGTGTCCTCAAAACGCATCTCCATCTATAGTCCACCATATCTACCAGTTTTCTGCTATGTATACTAGTGACTACTCCTCTGTGCCGTACCTCCATTATTAACCTAAAACTAGTAAAACACATCAGTGAGCCATAGAGCTGCAACGATGAGTAGTTCTCTTGAATACCTATGTTGAATGCACTTATTGTAAGTCGCTTTGGATAAAATCGTCTGCTAAATGACTGTAATGTAATGTAATGTAATGAGTGGATGATTCTATTAGATCACCAGACAATAAATTGCTAACTATTTTGATCATCGATTACTTGCTAACGTCATCATTCAAGCAAAACTAGCAAACATTTGATGGTTCCATCTCTTTAAAATTGAGAATTTATAATACAATTTATATTTTTTCAGACAAAACAAGAAACTAGGTGACATGTTCCTTCATTACACTGAAGTTGTGTGCGTTGTGGTTTATTTTAACATAATTATGTGTGTCTGTGTGTGTGTGTGTGTGTGTGTGTGTATGTATTATATATATATATATATATATATATATATATATATATATATATATATATACATACACACGCATCTAAGGTGCATTACTCCTCTGCAGAAAATAGATCCCAACAAACCTTTGCTTAAAACTACAGTGCCCAGCTGTTTAAGGAAATTATTTGTCTCTTTATAAAAATAAAACAAGATATTGTGACCCTTTTTTAATATTTACATCTTCAGTAGAAACCAATGAGTGAGTACCACAGACAGCATGGCAAACATACGGAAGCCTTATCCTTCAACATGGTCTGTTTCAGGCACTGACACCACTAAATAGAACCTCTTAACCATTTCCTAGTTTGGCCACAGTCCCCCACCCACACTGTTCCCCCAAAGACATAAGGAGAGCGAGTATGACATCAGCATGCTGCAGACCGGGTCTGAGGTCACCACCACGCTGTCTCTATTCAGTCCTCGCCTCCCTAAACCCTTTAACTGCTCGGTGAGTCAAAGATCTTGGCAGGCATTGTGCAGTAGAAAAACAAGATGTTTGAAACAAGCAGCTACAGTGGTGTTGGCAGCAGCAGCAAGCCAAATAGAGGTATAAGGCAGTGTAAAGTCAGCCGTGGGGTCCTTGTGCAACCCCACATTTGTGAGGAAAACATTATGCCATAAACATCACAAGTGTCCCTGACATGGCTCAGATGGAGAGAGGTCTGTTGATCCAGCAGTAAATTAGCTCTGAGTCCAGTTTAAGATTTTTTTAAGCCAGACTGTGTTGTATAATGTCTCTCTTAGTTAATCAAGTCATTTTTAAGTCTTTGTAATGACAAAGAAATGCCATGTAGTGTCTTTGTTAGAACAATATCTTCTCCTGCAGCCACACACACACACACACACACACTGAAAAACAAAATTTGCCCTATTGTGTAGTAAAGAAAATGCTGTCGGACTGCAACACCTCCTTTTGCCCAGAAGCATCCCTTTATTTTGGAAACCTGACCTGAATTTGAGTCACCATAAACAAAATAGGGTAATTTATACTCTGAGATTAATTGTTTGTGACAGAACCCAAAGGCTCTTGGACCAATGCAATGAAACCTAGGACAAATCTGGGACAAAGTCAGTGACTGTTTTTTTCTTCTCATGCATACCTAATTTAACCTATGGGGAATGCTGCTACAAAAAAAATAAACATACCTTCCTTAGATGTACTGTCTTTGAAGGGCCTCCTGTTATCCTATTTATTATCCCTAAGAGCAATTCACAGTAGATCAGGATGCTAATAAAAGAGGGCGTCATTTTTTTTTTCCATGCATAATTATGTAACTACCTACACATGTAAGCCAGCAGCTTGGCATGAAAGCTGCAGCCACATGCCAAATACATTCTCATTCTTTTTAACAAGTAACGGTGCTTATTGCAGAAGCCTTCACTCTGGCTCTCATTGAGCCCGCTTTAAAAAAGATAAACAGAGGAGGAAAAAGCTCGTGTTTATGTTATTAGACATGGCTGCAGCTGTGTCAGTGCGAAACATGTTACATAAACTTGCAAATGCCAGATTCACACTGAGTCCACGTGATCAGGTTGTTATTGTCAGCCCCTGATGGGTGTCTGCCAATGCAGAACATGGCATTTTAAGAAAATACCCTTTCAAATTTGACTCAAGTATGGGCAGAGCGTGCTGCCACACGCCCTTACAGGTTCAAAGGTATCTTATGTTGCGAATTCAGTAGCATGTACAGGAAGCATGCAAAGACATGAAAACAAAACAAAGAGCACCTTCTGGAATCAGCTGAATTTTGTGTGGGCTGTCATAGTCATCGAAATCTCCATTTGTCATAATGTGAAAACATGCAGGTGTGGCATGAGCCAAAACAAGCAACAATTTAAGAAATGATGGCAAATTAAGTTCTAATCACCTGGTGATGTAATCCTCCCCCTCCTTGTCAAATTCACAAAACCATAATTGTGCGTCGCGAAGTCCTGAAGTCTCTTTCGTCCCCGCTGCCTGAACTCAAGTCTGCTCGACGGTTTAATTCTCTCCGAGATGCTGAAGAGAAACCAGCGCGCTGATTGGCTGCCCGCCGTGTGCAGCGAGCTGTTTTCTTCTTGCCTCGGTGTTGTTGGCTGTGATGGTGCCACAGTGCTCAGTGGAGCGCTCATAAACAAGCGGTCGGAGCTCGGAGCATCTTTTTGGTGCTTAGAGAGGTGGAGAAGGAAGATGTACACACAGGACGTGGATGGTTTTATATTGAGGATCATTACAGATGCATTAATTAACAAGCAACCAGTATGAAGTCCCTGTGTGTGTGTGCGCGTGCGTGCGCGCGCGTGTGGGTGTGTGCGCGCGCGTGTGTGTGTGTGTGACCATGAGTCACAGAGGGTGGAAATTAGGGGCCAATGGTCACATACAGTAGCAATGAAAATATTTGTAAGAGCAGTGCACCCTGATCATGGCTTGTTCAAGCACAGGATGTTTTAATGTTCCGGTTGGCAGTTGGTGGCTCGAGGGAATTGACTCGCAGGACTTTATATCATGATGGGAAATTATCTGTCGGCAAAAGAGATGCTTATCTTGCCAAGACTACCCCCTGAATCTTACTCATCTGATGTCCACTGTGCAAATGTGTTACATAACCAGTAGCCTAATGGTTGGACATGGATGGACATTATGTAACCTCTAGCCTTACTGAGGGTCCAAATAATATAGTAATTCTAAGCTCTCAGGTATACTATTCAAAGACAGAGGCAAGTGGCAAAAACATGCATGTCTATGAGCAAAATAAAGGGCTTGTATCATGATAAAAAAAACGAACTGAGCGAAATCACTGGATGACATAATAGTCTATCCAAAGCTGCTTCGAGTGCGCCACCGTGTGGTTAATAGTAACCTTCACCTCATTTGGACTTTCTCAATAATTTCCCCTTTCATGGAAAATAAATAATTGGAAGGGCAAATAATTAATATTTAAAAACAATTATATATTAATATAATGTATTAATGGTCTTATTTTGTAAACACAAATGTAAATATAACTGAGGTTTCAGGCTTTTGATATTGCTTGCAGATATGTTCTTCCTTTCAGACATTGCAAATAATAAAAAAGGATTATTGCATTTATATTACAAGGAATGCAAAAAACAAAAGAAGCTCTGGACTATTGCCTCAGTATTGACCAAAATACACACAGTACACCTCCCATACATTTGCCCCATGTCACACTTTACACTATTATGTAGGATTTGATAACAGAAAATGACTACATCTCACAATTTGTAGAGCAATATTTTATTAAAGCCATATAATAAATTATACTAAACAATATTCTCTCATTTATCGGTCACATCACAGGCACCCACTCTGAAACAATATAGATTAAAACGAAATGCTTTCATTTCCACTCAAACTGTTCCCTTATCATTTGAAAACCAGCCTGTTATGTCCACAGATTTTTTTCTGGGCTCTTGCTGGAAGAGAGCGCTCTTTGTGTTTCAGGTCTGCCGAGCCCCTTTCTCACTGCCTGTTCACACCTGAATCTTGTTCAACAATCAGTGAATCTGCATATCTAATCCCAGTGGTCTTGTCCCCTTTTGGCCGTTGAGTTGTCTGTTGTTGCTGCTGTGTTGGAGTTTAACTGCTTGCATCGTGACACAGCTCTGCTAAAATCCTGATTCTTTGTTTTTAAAAGTTGTGGTGACTTTGTTTAAAGAAGCCTTGTAGGGGTTCTCTGCCATTTCTTTGGCGCTACGTTTGTTTCCTGGTTCATGGCTAGTAAGGGAGTTTAGTAGTCTTTTTGTTTTCTAGCTAGTGTGGTTTCTTTTGTTTGTTGTTTTGCTCTTGGAGACCCGAACAGCTTTTTTACTTCTATTTGTTGTTCTCTTCATTTGTTATAAAGTAGTAGGTAGCCTTTTCCTTTGTGTGTTGGCCCCATCTTTTGTTTTTCTCAAAAGGTTACTCGTTGTGTTCCCCTGAACATCAAGTGAAGGTTGTAACACAGCCCTCTAATGGTGACAATATGTGACAGCTTACAAATGGCCAAAAACTATAACACTATTAGACAACACTTGATATCACTGCTACTGTCCCTTCTTCAAAGTCTTGAATAAATAGATACGTACATTTATAAAACAATATGGTGGCTCACAAATGACAATGTATTTAACTATAAAAGGCTCTCTCTTTGGCCATCAGATAAAATGACAAGATGCTAAAAGTTACTGTCTACATCATTCAATAGCCATTTGACTCACAATACGAATAGTAAAATCCAGTATCATGTTCCAGCTTTTCAGGAAGATGCCAGAGTACATCCAGCTATCTGAATCAGGCTAGTGGAACAAAGGCTAACACGAAAGAGGGGCTGGACTTTGACTCTCTATACACATAAGTGAGATAAAACAATGCTTTAAATAATTCAACCCTCATAAAAAAGTGTTGATTTAAAAAAAAAAAAAAGATGGGTCCACAGCTATTCAGACTGCATACAAAAATGTCCTCTGGATGAAATAACAGTTCCATGTTCAAACTGTGGTTTCAAGTCCAATGCGTCCTCTGTCCTTAACAATGCTCCATGGTTGCGTGACTCAGTGTCATGATGCATATCTTCATAATAAATTAATAATTTCTCAGAGCAGCATATCCTGATGCACCACCATGCAAACATTTGTTACTGCTAAGTATCATCTGGAGTCATAACTGAGCTTCCCAGAGGGTCCTGCACTCCAGGAACACGGTGAACAGACTGCTCACTTGCACTCTGAGCCTCTTTAGTGTCGGGCCTCCAGCTTTTGTTGTCGCTCACAGACATTTCCTCTTACAGACACAGGAAACAAAAGGAGATACGTATTAATTACAAACTGCAATAAACGTGACAGAAAAAATGATCTGTGTGCAATGAATTTGCATGCATCCTTTATTTCCATTTCATTTACACTACAATGCAGTCAAACAACCCTCTTATATATAATGTGAAACCTTTCCTACCTGTAGTTTGTGGTGGTGTATTTATTTGTTTTGCATTTCTAATACTTTTGCTCCTACAACTTTCTAAATGAGGTCAGAACAATAAAACGAGTGCTGCAGGGATGTTGTATTTTTGTAGGCCAACCACAGATGTCAGCATTGCACTGGTTGCCCTGACAAAAAGCCAATGGGAGTTTTCTATTGGATTTTGGAATATTGCAGATAATAAGCTCTGTGGCAAACAAGTTTGTAATACTTACATGTTTTGTTGAGCAAGATCATTTTCACAAATTAACACCACTTTTATGATTTTTGAAGAGTGAACGCTATCGGCAAAAATAACAATAACATTTATTGATGTATTGGTTTATTTGGTTAGGGACAGTGCACATTAATAAAACATTGCTGTAAATGCACCAGAGTTAGCCAAGAGGCTATTTTTCATCTATAGTCCCAGACATAGTCTTAACACTGGGTTATAAATGAACCACACCACGGTCGCATCAGCGTGAGTATACACAACAAGGCTGTGAAGGCCGACTAGTCAGCGTGATGACATTTAGTAGTCTCATTTAGCCACTTCTTAGCAACCACCTTTTTTAAGACACGTAAAAGCTCCAAAATTCATGAGAGGGGTATCTACTGACGTATTTTATATCAAAGAACATGAATCTCTCAAGCTTGTGTTAATCACAGACATTATTTCAGGCATCTAACCAAAAACCCATTCAAAAGAACAATGACTTTCGAGACAAGGGGACTGGAAGGGCAAAAATGCTAACTCATTTTCAGGTTTTAGCACTCATTCCTGCAGCACTCTATAGTGTTAATAGGTGACATCAAATACTTACTTGCTGTGTTCTTTGTGGGATTTTCTGTGCCGTAACTATTCTCTTTATCTGCTGATTTCTTAAAGTTCTCCACCTAGAAAACAAAACAGCATTTTAATGTAGCATTATCTATTTGGTGCATGTAAAATATTTAAAGTGAGATATAAGTAGACATGTTTACCTCAGTGCATATGGACTCTGAAAGTCGGCTTGTGAGCAGGGTTTTATCGTCAAATTTGCAGGTACTGCAGGAAAACCAGAATGGGATTATTTCTCTACAAAACTAGCTTTACAAAGAGTAGAATAAGAACTTTAAGGATTTTTACCCTGAACTATGTGATAATGCTGGCTCACAGTCAATTGAGCTCTCTTGATTCTTTAAAAAGAAAAAAGGAAACATTTTAACACACATGGCACAATGAACAAACCACTGTCCGTGAGAAGCAAAGGACAGGTCTCACCTGTGGGGCCTTGCTATTGATTTTCGCATCTTGTGGATTTCCTGCTTCCATGTTTCTGGCTTCTTTTTGGCGCTGCCTCTTTACATAATCATATGTGCTTATGCCTTTATAAACTGTAAAGCCAAGAGGAGAAGAGTGAGGAATAATGACTGGATGAGGTGAAAAGAGCCCTATAAAATGTGTGTCTTGAAGATTGTGACTCACAGAGGTAAAAGTGGAAGCCCAGCAGATGACCGAGTAGCAGCATGCAGGAGATGCTCAGCATGGCTGTTGTGAACGCTAATATAAGGAGACCAGCCGAACTAGTCTTTATGGGTGCTAAGGGTAAAAACACCAGCCAGGTACCGTTCCCCAGCATACCTATAGAAAGAAGGACAAAAAGAAGAATAACCCTCAAACAGCTTTAAATGATTCAATTACCAAAAATGTGATCAAAGCTGTTTTTAAAAAAGCTCAATATTATGGTGACTCACTGTCATACTGTGGGGCTGTCCGCAGGCTGTTTGGATCCAGGTAATGCTGAATAAATATGAAAAAAATCACAACAACGAGCAGGAAAACGGCGAGCATAGCAGAGGACAGTGCCACAAAGAAGCACCTGAAGGCACACACAAACACCGATGTTAGTTCATAAAGCATTCCATCTTTCATTTAAACA
The DNA here is from genome assembly GCF_023349555.1 of Cebidichthys violaceus. Taxonomy (NCBI): domain Eukaryota; kingdom Metazoa; phylum Chordata; class Actinopteri; order Perciformes; family Stichaeidae; genus Cebidichthys; species Cebidichthys violaceus. Next base: position 15,265,239 of record NW_027176927.1, on the reverse strand, counting down.
TCAGAAATTAAGTCAGATACAGAAAGTCCATCCACAACGTTCTCTTACCGGTAGTTTCTGCCACCCACACAGGTGTTCAGCCATTTACAATGGTGATCAAAGTCCTCCACACACTTGTTGCAAACGCCACAGTGTTTTACTTTGGGCCCACTACGTGAAGATTGATTATGTTAAACGTCATAAAATACAACTTTTGTATGATTGCCAAACTATATTGCTACTAATTTAGAGAGAGCTGAAATCACATTAGAGAATACGTACACCTTGACATCACATAGATAACAGTGTAGGTCCTGGATGACATGCGGTTGCTTAGTCCTGTCAAAAAGCGCCATTGGACTGGAATAGCTCCGTTTGGCCCTCACATTGACATCCGCCGGGTCTATTGTCGCAGCAGCAATATGGGCGAAAAAGTGTACAATAAATGCTATGCCAGTCAACTGCACACAACAAGAGTCAAGGAAAATAGCAATAACATTAGAAAAATACTGCAATATGTGACAATATAGTGCAGAATAGTAATTGGCCCAAGTGTAAAAGAAACTGCATACAAGTGGATCTTTTGTGTGAGAAATGAAGAAATCAACTGTTCCTATGGCTGAGTGAAGCCTCAGTTAAACAAACCAGTGTTGACATCATGCAGCATTCAACATGTGACAAAAACACCACTGATTATGTCTTTTGGGCTTCATAGAGACCACAGTAACGGAGACAGAGTCACATCTGGTGTGACTGCAGCCCATACAGACAGGCCACACAACAACATCCTTGTCTCGCAGTCCAAACAAAAACCGTAGCAGAGACTAATGTTTGTTCCATATTCAAAACTCAAATACCCATTGATGCACACTTAACAGTCAGCTACTACTACAACAGCAACATTTCAGCTGGGTGTTAAGGATACAGCATAGAGCACATGGTTCCATGGCAGAGGCAGAAGAGGGATATAGATGCCAAAGCTGACTATGGCAAGGTAGCTGAACACCAGCCAGCCAACCACTTGGAAAGCCTGAGGGGGCCATGACCATCCGTTCATCCTGGGAGGCTTAGAGGGGACCAGCTCGTTTCTACTGCTGCCACGCATGGGAGATGTGCGTCTCAGCTTTTGGCTGAAGCAGTTCATCTAGAGAATAAACATACATCAGTCAGATGAGAAGGATCTTCTTGCAGGCACCATCAAACATCCATCCACACATTAGACATACTACACGTAAGTCTAGCTCCAGCAGAGTATGGCTGTATTTGCTGGGGAAATGAGTTAGGAAAATGAGTTGAGCATAATGATACAGTGACTGTTCAGCCATTGTGGACCTATACTCAGACTGCATTTAGCTAGGAATGCCTAATACACTGGCAAATATTTCAACAGCCATAGTTTAACCTCATTGGTATATATGGGGTGGACAAAATATCAGGAATATTAGTCAACAAAAGTACCAAGTACATGACCATAAAGTTTAACCATCAAACTGTTGCAACAAAAACTAAACATCATGAAGGTACAGTTGGACTTAATACCAAACTGTTGTATTGATGTGCATTAGTGTTAGATAACTTTACTTAATGAACTGGCAGAGCTGCGTAAAGAAAACAGCTGATCCAGAGTAAAAGAGTCACACAAAGTGCTACATCCCTTTCTTTGTATAAGGTCTTGTACTCACATGTTTTGCTCCTGGCCTTATGCCTGACACAACACTATGATTAATTAAAGGTGGTCTGCTTTAGCTCACCCTGCATTCTGTGTGAAATTCACTGTTCAAATCATTTTTACGGCTTAAAATATATGTATAATAAAAATTCATGCCAACAATAACCTGTACGGGCTTCATATCACAATAGCACAGTCTATAAGGAGTTTTAATCAATGTAGAATTACTTACTTTTGCCGTTGAAAGAAAGCGACCATGAGGTTAAAACAATATGCTCCTGTTCAATTACAGACGGAGAACCATCGCTTGATACCAAATGATTAGTTTATCAGTAGAGCACGTGCTCGAATATGCAAAAGTCAGTGAACAAAAACACGTCGCCCGGAAAAAGCGATTAAAAAACACCCGTAGAGACGATTAAAATGCTCCGACGTCCTTTGATTCGTGTCACCGAAGGACGTGAATCAGAAGTTGAAGAATCAACTCAGCAGGTCGGAGCGGCGCTATGGAAACAGCCCTACTGCGCATGTGCACTACAGCTCTGCTCAAGATACGGAGCTTTTTTTGTTTTGATCGTTGCCCCCCACTGACTCTGTCCACGAGTATCTGCGCATCTAGTTTGCAGATCAAACTCATTCTGGAGAATTTCCATGAGAGCAATAGCGAGCTGCAAACACACATATATCCACATGACACTTCTGCTTTCAAGAATAAAGCCCAATTCTTTCACAGCTGAATTTCATCTCAAATTTCTCATGAGTGTCAATGTATACTGCATGTATGTTGCTTTATTTCACTTCCCTATTGTTTATCTCATAGTGAGACAATAGCAAACGTTGCTCAATGAAAGCCTATTCATGCGAGTTTACTGCTGCACAAATCTGAGCACTCAGCAGTGCATCTTTACTAAGATGCTGGAGCATCTTACAACATGCTTTTACTGCAAATGCACTAAGTTTTATTACTGGTTGACAGGTCCTTTGTTTACACACACACACACACACACACACACACACACACACACACACACACATACATATATATATACATATACACACACACACACACACACATATACAGTTGTGGTCAAAAGTTTACATACACTTGTAAAGAACATAATGTCATGGCTCTCTTGAGTTTCCAGTTATTTCTACAACTCTGATTTTTCTCTGATAGAGTGATTGGAACAGATACTTCTTTGTCACAAAAACATTCATGAAGTTTGGTTCTTTCATGACGTTATTAAGGGTTAACAGAAAAAGTGATCAAATCTGCTGGGTCAAAAATATACATACAGCAGTGCTAATATTTGGTTACATGTCCCTTGGCCATTTTCACTTCAATTAGGCGCTTTTGGTAGCCATCCACAAGCTTCTGGCAAGCTTCTCGTTGAATCTTTGACCACTCCTCTTGACAGAATTGGTGCAGTTCTGTTAAATTTGATGGCTTTCTGACATGGACTTGTTTCTTCAGCATTGTCCACATGTTCTCAATGGGATTTAAGTCAGGACTTTGGGAAGGCCATTCTAAAACCCTAATTCTAGCCTGATTTAGCCATTCCATTACCACTTTTGATGTGTGTTTGGGGTCATTGTCCTGTCGGAACACCCAACTGCGCCCAAGACCCAACCTTCGGGCTGATGATTTTAGGTTATCTTGAAGAATTTGAAGGTAATCCTCCTTCTTCATTATCCCATTTACTCTCTGTAAAGCACCAGTTCCATTGGCAACAAAACAGCCCCACAGCATAATACTACCACCACCGTGCTTGACGGTAGGCATGGTGTTCTTGGGGTTAAAGGCCTCACCTTTTCTCCACCAAACATATTGCTGGGCATTGTGGCCAAACAGCTCGATTTTTGTTTCGTCTGACCACAGAACTTTCCTCCAGAAGGTCTTATCTTTGTCCACGTGATCAGCAGCAAACTTCAGTCGAGCCTTAAGGTGCCGCTTTTGGAGCAAGGGCTTCCTTCTTGCACGGCAGCCTCTCAGTCCATGGAGATGCAAAACACGCTTGACTGTGGACACTGACACCTGTGTTCCAGCAGCTTCTAATTCTTGGCAGATCTGCTTTTTGGTGGTTCTCAGTTGACTCTTCACCCTCCTGACCAATTTTCTCTCAGCAGCAGGTGATAGCTTGCGTTTTCTTCCTGATCGTGGCAGTGACAAAACAGTGCCGTGCACTTTATACTTACAAACAATTGTTTGCACTGTTGCTCTTGGGACCTGCAGCTGCTTTGAAATGGCTCCAAGTGACTTTCCTGACTTGTTCAAGTCAATGATTCGCTTTTTCAGATCCATGCTGAGCTCCTTTGACTTTCCCATTGTAGCGTTTGTGGGCGTTTGTATCCAATGAGCCCTATTTAAATGGCCTCAGAGAAGTCACCAGTTGTAGTCACTCATAATCACTCACAAGACGTTAAGAGGCCATGCTATGAAGCTCATTTCATTGACACAACTTTCTAAGTCACCAAAATTGCTAATTCATGTTGCTGTATGTATATTTTTGACCCAGCAGATTTTGTCACTTTTTCTGTTAACCCATAATAAAGTCATGAAAGAACCAAACGTCATGAATGTTTTTTGTGACAAAGAAGTATCTGTTCCAATCACTCTATCAGAGAAAAATCAGAGTTGTAGAAATAACTGGAAACTCAAGAGAGCCATGACATTATGTTCTTTACAAGTGTATGTAAACTTTTGACCACAACTGTATATATATACTGTATATACGTATATAATTTTTCATATGCTTATTGAACCACACACATTTATACAGGTGCAAGCATTTATTTGTTGCACTCATACAAAACCATACAATTACACTACAAACACTCTGTGCAATCATAATCAGTCTTTAAAACAGGTCAGAGGCTCCTGCCGTCTCCACAGTGCTTTAACAGTCCAAGACCGAGTCACCAGTGCTGTTAACACCAAGACAACAAAATGGCAGTGTGTGTGTGTGTGGTCAGCTGTTGGCTGTGCTCTCTGGCTCCGGAGACTGCAGGAACTCGTAGGGATCATGAACCATTTCAGACTGGTCCAAGTGTGGTGGGCTCCCTGCAAAATAAAGAAGACATGGCTCTTACGCTGTTGCACTGGTGTTACTATTCTGTGGAAAACAATGACTTTGCAGAAAAGTGGAGGTTTAGTTGATATCTAGCAACAAGGTATTATGACTTGTTTATCATGCATTTTTAAGTCTTACTCCTATTGCAGATACCTAAGTGGTGCTGATCCCTCTCTGAGGCGTTAGAGAGGGAGGACAAGTTGGACGAGGGCCTGGAGCCGACTCTGTCCACTTGAGCCTCCTGGAACTCCTGCAGGAGTTTGTCTGCATCCTCAAACTGCTGCTGGCCCTCCTCGTTGCCCGGCTCTTTTTTCACAGTTTTACCTGATAAAGAAAGAGGAAAGATCATTGCAGGACAGTAAGTGAACAAATACATGCAACTACCTCCATTTAAAGCAGAAAAGACTGAGTGGAGCATCATACCCAATATTTCTGATATGTATCCTTCAAGTACTTTCACTGCTGTGTTTCAAAATGTAGTAAAAACTCTTCCCACAAATTTTAATAGGATTGGTGATTACGTGGCTATAATGCCCATTAATACTGCGACTCCACACATGACATACGCTTAATGCGACAAAGGGCCTTATCACATTAATGCAAGTCCGCCATACTCCTATTTCTACTATGATTATGTTATGAAAGACTTTGAGTGTACATGTAAATGCAGCCAGTGTTGATGGGGATAATCACCTAATGAGTTCAGCATGGATAACTCCAGAGACATATCAGGATAGTTCTTCATTGACATGAAGTCCAGGACTGAGCCACTCTCTCCCAGGCCGGTGCCGTCTGCCATCTAAACAAACATACACAGCTTCAATCAGACAGCCGGCCAACTACTTAAACGTATCATCACCGCTTAAAAAAAAAACTACAGCATACCTGCATGTCACAGATGTTGGATTTGATTTCATCAGGTTTTAGCGTGAGGTTTCTTTTCTGAAACGTAAATTAAGCATCACATAGACAATAGGTGGGAGACTAGTCTAGTCAAGACTAGTCTGGAGACTGAGAAAATTCTGGAAGTAATGTGTGTAATACTGTGTATTAGGTAGAAGTCAGATACCTGTCGGATTTGACTGACAGCTTTAGTGTGATCACCCGCGGTCATCTTGTCCAGAAGCCTGTCGACCCAACACTTCGTGACACCTCCGCAGCCCTTGACAAACTCCTGTATGCTTCGGAGTGAAAACAGGGGACACATTATTTTCACTAGATCATTTCAGATCTGAGTTTAACCAATAACAGAGAAGTCCCCCTACCTGAGAGCACATTGTACCCCCGTGTCATCGCCGTAGGCTGAATAGAGCGTGTCCACCTCATCGGGCAGCAGGTCTGGAAAGATGGAGTTCTTCTGAAGGGTCTGAACGTTGTAGGCACTGCTCAGAAACGTTACTACACAGAGCAAGAAGAAAAGCATTATCCACCTGAAGTCATAGACTTTGTGGCAAACTTTAGTGATTGTTATTTATATGAATTAAATCAACAACAGTTCACGTTACTGCATACCTTTGTGTCTCCTGTCATCTTTGAAACCCAAGGTGGTTAATCCAGGTAGAAGCTTATTTGACAGAGAACTTAGGTCCACTTTATGAGTCTCATCTTCTGCAATAAATTCAGAATAATTATACTAATGTAGTGAATATTTGAAAGATGTTTAAAAAACTATGACAACAAACCTTCTGCATCAGGATCCAGCTGATTTACAACAGTGTATAGAAGAGAACTGTCTTGCTCTTTACGCAAGTAGCCCATCTGAAAACACACATGAGAGAAAATATATTGTCACTTCACTGAAGAAGTATCTCCTTGAAGCGTGGAAGCCTTACTAACACTTTGTCATTTTATGCAATACAATATAGCTCTAGCTTGTAGAAACAGTGTGTATGAACGGCAATGTATACACAATAAGTTAAAGAGGAAAACCTTGGAGTTGGGCATGTATCTGTTGATTCGATCTCGAGCTTCATCTGCAGAATGCTCAACCAGTGCCAGGACATGCTCCTCTGCTGTACTGTCAGTCAAGCTGCAAGCGTTTCCTTCTGGTTCAAACAGGTAACTGAGACCACAGAAGAGACAACGTTACCAGGTCATTATACTGATACTATATACACAAAAAGACACATTTATTCCAGATATTACAAAGAAGGAATACCTGATGACTTCCTTCATGTCTTTAACTGGTTGTTTCTTGGACTTTTTAGCCGATTCCACTGGGGTGGGGATTATCTCTGGAGGAGGTACATCAGTTGCAAGGTCTTCATCTCCCAAAATGGCTGCCTGCTGGGTGAAATCCATTTCCTGCATGAAAGACATGCTGCGTTTCAAAGCCAACAGCCGTTCCTGAGCACAGGGCAGAGGAAACAAGTGGCCACTTAATTCCGTCTACTTAATTGGAAATGTATGGATATAAGGATATGGTGTAGAAAATAGAAAAATAGAAAATAGAAAGGGACAGCAGGAAGTTGTTGATGATGATAAACCCCCCCCCCCCCCCTTTACCTTGCTCATCATCTTAAATCCAGTATGTAGCAGTTTCTTGGCAGCCTTGTAATAGACAGTCTCTGGTCGGTTGTACACCATGGCATTGTCACACATTAGTTTAAAGTCCGCCTGAAGGCAAAAACAGTGTTCAAACAGGTATGAAGGCAAACTTGGTCTGCACACACTTTCTTACCCTTTACAATACACACAAAAGAAATACACATTCACCATCCAAACTCTCCCTTTGTGTTGAAAAGTATCCTCACCTTGAATTCTGTAACCGTGTTATAGTCATTGTTCATAATCTTGTCTTTCATGGTGCTGAAGTCCATGGGATGTTTGATGATCATTGAGTACCCAGGGGCAATCGCATCTGTTACTGGAAAGGAGAAGAATCCATGGGGGTCTTTCCTGGACAGACAAGACAATCGTGATGTTATTCAATACAGCACCGACCTTAAGATTAGTTTAGAGTGGTCTTTTTGAGTGTTCTGATCACATCAGCGCACCTTATCTGTTGGGTCAATATGATCAATATGAATGGACCTCGCTTGTGCTGTGATTTGATGAACCAGTCCACATCATAATGTGACCTAATTTACATGTGTTGTAAATGTACATGTTTAAGTGTTGATAGCAATTTATGGCTAACACAACAGCAAAATCGCCCACAACAGGACCCCCCCCTCCACTCACAATAATAAATGCTCAAATAGACTGAAAGCCGACAGTCCATAAAGGCAGCAATGTTTATTGCACCCTACAACATTTTATATGTGGGTGCTGCATGGAAAAAACAACAAATGCTCTAGAGGACTGCCATGAAAATCAAATGTGTTTGTGCCCTCAAGACAATGTGTGCGCTCAGGATATTTAATGTTCGTCAATTTGACCGTGCTGTATGCAAAAGTGAAATTTTGAACTGAGAGTGATGTAAAAGGAAACGCGTAGAGTGTGTCTAAAAATATCTTTTTGTAAATAGCATGGGAATATGCTAAATAATGTGTGATGTTTCTTGTCTACATGTGTGGGGCGGTGTCTTAAGGAGCAGTGCTGTAGCATAAGAAGGTCTGCATCACCGGTGGATGCAGTCATTAGACTGAATCAGTGTTCCTCACCTCTGCAACTGCCTCAAAAAGTGCTCCAGCAGTTGTTGACGAGGAGTGGATTCACTTTCTGCATTTGAGCAAAGAAATACAGATATTTATATAAACATTTACAAATGAAAAATGTAATATTGTCCTCATAGACAGGTATTCTTTCCTTGTTGTGTCCTGCATGCTCGGACCGGCCTGTCTCCTTGTTGGTCTAAATCAAACTTCACACTGTGGTGAAACTCATCCACTTCAGGCTCCGGCTCCAGCTCAAACTCTCTCTCTCTTTCTCTCTCTCTCTCTTTCTTCTTTTTCTTCTCTTCTGGCTGATGAGATATGGTCATGATGTCAGTGTCTTTTCAGGAAAAACATTAAGAACGTATTGATCACATTCTCAGGCATAAGTTAACTTTACTCACCTCCAATCCAATACTTATTATACTTTTTGGCAAAGTGAAAGGCTCAACAGGTACACCGGCGCTGGCAGCAGTAGAAGCTGCGGCCTCTGATTCATTCTGCTCTCGCTCTCTCTTCTTCCTCTTTTCCTCCTATAGGATGAAATTAAAATCATTAGTTTTGACTTATAGTGGCACAAAACGCAGATTCATAAGTTAAAGTGTTCTTTTGTAAACTAACCTTACGCCGTCTTCTCTCGTCATCATCCACGTATTTGTCTTTATCCTTTTCAGACTTTTTCTTCTTCTTCTTCTTTTTGTCTTTGTGGCGTTCTCGCTCGTGGTCTGATCTGTCGTCGTAGTAGCTGGAGTCATGGCCCGAACCCGAGAGCTCGGTCACCTCACTTCCTCCAACTTTCAGCACAAGCTTCAGGGGCTTCTCGAGAGCCTTGTCCTCATAGTCTACAACCAAACAGGGGATAGAAGAGATGGAAAAGATGAAATGTTGTGGGAGGAGTAGGTGAGCATGTAGAATGATGTTGCCATTAGTATGGTAGGAATACTTTAAATCATGTCTGCTATTACTTGCCAAATAGGTTGTGTATTGTAAGAGTAGCTAACGTTATATTAAGTTGTAGCTTTTCTATCTGAAGAAAAATCCCTTTCTGTATATTGTGTGACTGGGTTGTATTGAATTTAACTGCATTGTTTTGTTGGAAGTAATTCTATAATACTTAAAGAACAGTAAATAACAACTTAAAAAATAAACACGAAAATATGAATTTCACATAAGTAACTTACTGTCTTACCTAAATTAGAACTTACTGACACAGCAAAAAATAAATATAAAAATGGTAAATTATATCATATATTGATTATAAAGAAGTGATTAACTCGGAATGTTAGCAGGACATTTAACCAGATAGATGTGGCACGTGCATCGTGGTGGTAGTGAAGACCTTTACACAAACAACAACAAAGCAAATCTGCTGTCTTTTCCAGTTGAGCTAGCCAGCTAAGCTAGCTAACATAAAGCTAACTAGCTGGAAAAAAAGCAGAGCGGTAAACTAATAGTAAAATATGCATTTACGTACCATCAACTGTTCTCCACTCCGGTTTATGTTTCTTGTGTTTTTTCCCCATCTCTCCGTGTTTATAGAAGACGATTCTTGTTTACTCCAATTATGTTGCCAATGGTCGCTAGCGTTGGTCCAGACCTAACAAACCTTTGCAGCAAGAAAGCTCGCGACAGGCGGAAGTGATCACCCAAAACAAATGATGTATTTCCGGTGTAAGAAATCAGCGCGCTAATTTCGAGTGACTGTCGGCTTTCTGACAGTACAGCGAACTGTAGATAGTTTCTTGAGTAGCAGGAATTTTGTTGATGCAAGTCCTCAGATTGATAACGTAAATGGTGTAAGTTATGGTTTCCGGTTTGTCGACGTAGCAAAGTGTTTACCTTCACTCTTAGAAGGATGTTAACGTTAGCCAGCTGTGTTAGCTAGCTACAACATCGTCAACTTACACTTAGCTTAGGTTAACGAAATAGAAATGCTGCTTTTTAAAGTTCTGAATTTTGCCCTTTTGTCCACAGTTTTACAGGGATGGACGGTGACAGCATGGAGTTGGAAAACCCGAAACAAAACATTCATGTGGAGGTCCATGTTAAATCTCACAGGTGGGTTCGCAGAGTAGTTCAAAACATGTCAGTGAATGCGTGAATGAAAAGACAGACGCTGAGAAATCATGTTTTGGGGTATTCGTGTTAGCCGACTATTTAACAACTGAATACATTTTCCAAAAAATTACATTGTTGAAATGCATGAAGTCTTATTTTTCTAAGAGTCTAAACCAATATTCGTATTGGTATGGTATCAGCAATCACATGTGGGAAAATGATGAAATTATGTAAATGCAAGACTTTTTCTCCCATTCTTGTTCACATTTCAGCACAGCTAAACTGTCTGAGGTGAGGATACATGTTCTGGGTCTACTGAATCGCCACAGCATGATTTTTGGGAACTACAGATGGGCAGAGTTTGATGAGGACTTCCTGCAGAAACACGTGGAATCTGTGGCTATAGTCGATCAAGAGGAACTGGTAACACAGGTCGGTTATTTTGATTTGCTTTGTGAATGTTTTCCACCGTCTATATTATTATTTTTCTCAGAAGTAATGGACGAAGTAATCATGCTTTGCAGTTGTTTATTTTTTTTTCATTAACTTTTTTCTCACCCACTCAGCCCCTTGATTTGAAGAGCTGCTCTGTCTCCGTTCACATCTTCACCCTGAATGAGGATGGACCCAGCACGCTCAGTTTGGAGGAGGATGAGGAGCTTTCAGCAGCCAATCACTGGTTGCTGCCAGCAGGTGACGCTGCACAATAACACGCGTTGAGAAATTCATGCTTTCTCAGTTTGATTTATTTCCAGTTGAAATTGATTGACACTCCCTGTAGGCTTCAGAGGTGGCTGTAAAAAGTTTGTCGTTCTTCATGGAGAAGAGGGGCCGTGGTCAGCTTGGATTCATGCTGTCCATGTCCTCAGTATGTCACAAACCATTATATTTTCAACAGAATCTGGCTAAACATAGAGCTTGAATGGAGGCTTTCCTTGTCTTTCTTAATTTCACTATATGTATCACAAGCACTTTCTTACTATTTCTTTCTTTTACGTTCTCTATTTATAAAGTTTTTTTTATCTTATCATATCTCATACTGGACTTTTGAGGCTAATACAGATATTGATATTTGAGAGTTTAAAACATCTGATAACATAAACAAAACAATGTTTCTAAATTACCCCCAACCTATTTTGGCATTTCTTTTCTGTAATTTCTTGTTACTATTGGCCAACATATACACTGCCTCCGCTATATCTGGTTGATGCTGATGTCATTGGAATCCATTCTAATCAACATGAATCCAACGCCTTCTTTACCTGTTGTGAAGAAAACTGCAATTAACGATCTTTTAAGCTTATATGGGATACGTTTTCATTATTGAAAGCAAGATAAAGGCTAGCTCAAGCGTGTGATAGAACATTTAGCTGTGCTAGTACATTTCTACTGTGATTTAGTTTATGTGCCTTACTCACGAACAAATACTATATATGTGACATATGATTGTGTAAGGAGAGTGGTAACAGGACCATGTGGGGTATCTCTGCCTTTTGCTTTGATAAGAGGGTTGCAGAAGAACTGTATGGACGGAGATTGTTTTCATTTGAAAACTCCGTTTCCAAACGAAAACGGAGTAGTATGGATGTAGCTTTAGGTACACAGTAGGGGGGAACCTCAGGTATTTACATTAGATACAATTGATCAACAGTTTCAAGCTCCCCATTGACCCTACCAGTCATCCCCTTCATATTCTGAGCCTTGTCACACAAAGACATGTGTCTTTTTTTACCCTTGCCTATCTCTGAGAATCTTCACACCTCAACATTCTCTGGTTAAACTGCAACCCCCAGCAGGAGACAAACTGAACTCTTGGCTCATCCTCTGCGGACTGTGTTGCAGTTTGTATGACGGTGAAGTCTTCTCTGGCCAGAGAATAAATACTTTATTAAAGACAAACTTCTTTCTTCAATTTTCAATTTTCAGTTTCTTGTTTCAGTATTCAGCATCATAGGACTCACTCGGTACTATTGAATAGTTTTCTTCCACCACAAGCGTCAATGTAAAGGCATAGTTAAAGTAACAATAAGTGAGTTATATTGTATGTTTCATTATGTTAATGTGCATCTATCTATTAGCTTTGGTTTGCTATAATTCAATATTTGCTGAATATTCCCCTAAAATGACATAATCTCTGTTTAACAGCTGAATTCCATGGGATTTGGGAGAGTCTGGTGTACGAGAGTCAAGTCAAAACCCAGGTGAAAATAAGAAAATAGCAGTTGAGAGAAAATGATGGCATAACTTTTTCACCCATCACTGCTAAACTTCCAATTGTTTTCACTTTCCTGCAGCTCCTGGATTACATCACAACAACAATTTTCTTCTCAGACAAAAAGGTCGACAGTAACCTGATTTCGTGGAACCGTGTTGTGCTGCTTCACGGTAAATAACTATTTTTATCAGTTGAGGTCATCCCAGGGAGGATGTGCGTAACATAACCGATTCATCATTTTGTGTGTGCGCCTACGTTCAGGCCCCCCGGGCACAGGGAAAACGTCACTGTGCAAAGCTCTGGCCCAGAAGCTGTCAATCAGACTGTCAAGTCGGTAAGTCAAACCTCATTTATGTGAAACGGCTGTAGCAGAAAGTGCACCTGCTCTTTTCATTTCAAAAGACACTCTTGTCCCTGCAGGTATTCTTATGGGCAATTTGTCGAGATAAACAGCCACAGTTTGTTCTCAAAGTGGTTCTCAGAGGTACACCTGGCTTCTTTTTATGTTCCATTGTTAGATTGAAGCATGTTTTAGAACGTATTCCCATCATGCCTCTTTTGTTACAGAGTGGTAAACTGGTCACGAAGATGTTTCAAAAGATCCAACAACTGATAGATGACAAAGATGCTCTTGTGTTTGTTCTGATTGATGAGGTAAAAACTCTGCTTCAGGGAAATTAACTTGATTTTTGGAGTCTGTCTTAACTGAGCTCCTACAATTAATGTATTGATGATTTGCTTGCGATAAAACCGAAAGCTTTGTTGTACAAGTTCATTTGTGTTCAATAGTGTCTTTGCTGTGACTAAGACTGCTCCTCTTGTGAACATGTTTTATGGCAGGTGGAGAGCCTGACAGCAGCTAGGAGTGCCTGCCAGGCGGGAACAGAGCCCTCTGACGCCATCCGAGTGGTCAACTCCGTTCTCACTCAGCTGGACCAGATCAAACGGTCAGGAAGCAAATTGGTCTATGTACTTTTTCAAAACCTCTCTTATAGCATATGACACTGGAAGCCTTCGTTTTTATTTCTTACAATCACTCTTAATTACTGTTTTCACTGGGAAATCTATCCATCAAAATGTATTTTGTCTTATTTACACAAGTTGACTTTCGGTCTCATATTTCAGACATTCCAACGTGGTGATCCTGACGACGTCCAATGTGACAGAAAAGATCGACTTGGCGTTTGTGGACAGAGCTGACATCAAGCAGTACATCGGACCGCCATCTGAGAAGGGCATCTACAACATCTACCTCTCCTGCCTGGAGGAGCTGATGAAGGTGACCCAACAATTGAGCAACCATTTTCCCTTTTCTTTTTTGGGATCACATTGATATTCAGGATATGCATTGGAAATTGATAACAAAAATTAGATAATTAGAAACAAATAAAAAAATAGATGCATAAAAAACATCTGCCGTAACAATGTTTAACAATTCCATGTTCAAACTTATTCATCTTAAAAAAAAAAGACTTAAGTGCCAGTGGGTAGGATAGTTTCACTAGTTTCTGTAGGTCAATATCTTGACACGTGACAGAATTATGATGGCTGTGGGGAGCAAGGCTCAGCGGGTAGAGCAGGTTGTCCACTAATTAAAAGGTTGGCGGTTCGATCCCCGGCTTCTCTTGTCCACGTGTTGAAGTGCCCTCGAGCAAGACTTCCATCCCCAAATCCTCCCAATATTTAGGGCAGCAACTTGATGGAGCAATTCGGATAAAAAGGCCATTCCATTTGCCAAAACAGAAAAGAGAGAGAGGATATTTCTTTTTCCTGTGATGGAAATGTGGAAGAGCAGCAGCTTTTTTTTTATTATTATATGGATTGAAACAAACAAATCAAATTGCTTTTTTTTTTGCTTTTGTTTACATAAAATAAAAATGTTAGGCTCAATAATTAACTTACTGACCAGTTACAATTAATATTGATATCCAGTATAATATGAAGTAGGAGGAATATTTAAATTGTATATAAAAGATGCTTAGAATATTTAACTTTATTATCAACATGCTTCAAAAAGCAACACTTGAATTTAATATGGTGAGTTGATGGATTTCCCATATCTCTCTGATATGTGCAGTGCCAGATTATCTACCCCCGGCAGCAGCTGTTTAGCATGTTTGAGTTGGAGACGATGGGCTTTGCAAAGAGTGAGGTGTCCGAACACAGTCTGAACCTGAGGAACATTGCCGTGTGAGTAAAGCCTCCCATAATGCAATAGAACCCAGATCACACCGTTTCGGTGCTGTGGTCTAAACATTGAGTGCCTGTGAGAGCTGAAACAGCCTGGGGCTAATGTTTTGTTTTTCTTTTCATTTCCAGGAAGAGCAAAGGTTTGAGTGGAAGAGCTCTCAGGAAGTTACCATTTCTAGCCCACGCACTGTTTGTAAAGGTAAGTATTTGATTTTGTTCTACAGATTGAAGGAGGAAAAGAGTCATATTGTTTTTTAATGTAGTTTGTTCGCCTGCAGACACCAACGGTAATTCTTGAGAGGTTTCTGGAGGCGATGGACCAAGCAGTGGATAAACAGATGGAGGAAAAGGCTAACCTGGTCAATGATGTCTGAACTTATTACAATGCCCAAAGGCTGACACACGATTGTTTGTGAGCTCTCAATCCCATGCCTTGTTTGTTTGTAGTATGGAAAACTACAACCCCTCACATCTTTTTTTATAAAGCTTAATCCTTTCATTTGGCAGCAATGTGATAAACATATTGGCAAGTAACATTGTTTTAACAAATGCTATCTATATTATAAGTCTTTGTTCAGGTAAATTCTGTTGGTGCTACTACTTTAAACGGCGGTTTCAGTACAGGCAGTTTGGTTTAGGATGGAGTACCCAATGCTTGCATTTTTTGTGTTTACTCTGTTCTTAGTTTCAAAGTGGTAGTTTTATGTAATGTTCAGCTTTAACCTTAACAGTGCTGGCTTCTTTTAGTATTTATGTTAAAGGGATAGTTCACATTTGTATTGCCATCAGTTATTTGTACTTTAATTCAAATCACTGTGTACACATTAGCTCAGTCTATGGATTTTATTGAGGATATCTCATTGAGATGGCAATATGTTTTTGTTAACTGGTTCCATTTTCTGCTGTTCATTTTTCTCCTACAAGTTGTCAGCTCACTGAGATAATCCACAGGATCTGTAGAGTGAGCTATGTGTGCTATGATACCAACTTGTGTTGAAAAATGTGAACTGTCATTTAAACATGCCATTTTTATACAGTTTAAAAAAGGGATGTTCCTCATAGACCATCACTTAGAAATGTTCAGTTATCTTTGTCAGTTCTATATTTATGTTAACATCAAATCGTCTTCAAACTCTCTGAGTGCATGTGTTCATTACGACTTTATTTTGTATATAGCATTGTAATAAACAGCATCGTTTATGCTCTTGTGTGTTGTTGAAATGCTGCAGATTCATTTTGGAGATTTTAGCAAAGCCTTTAGGTCACCACTTGGTGGCGCACAGATACTGTCATACAGTTTTAAACATGGAAAGACTGATTTTATATACTGTATTTTATGAGACGTGATAAATACAATAAAGGCAGTAAGTGAAAAAGCCCACAATACCAGAAAAAATTTTTTTGGTTATCTAAATATCTTTAATGAGTAAAGTAATAAACCTTCACAGATATAAAATGCACATTTGCACATCTGGAAGTAAAAACAGCTGATCCCTGTTTTATTTAGAGTGGTACTGTACAGAGAACACGATAGTCCTTCACTCAAAGTAATGTATAGTTACATTGCCAGACTGTTTGCAACTCGTTGCCACAAATTTGACCTAAAAGTAAAACAGTTGAAAGAGGATTCGGTTATGAAATGTATCATATGCACAGTTTACACAAACACATCAGTGGCTCCATTGTTCGTATGAACATGTTTTGCATTCTGTGAATGCTCCGCTGCTTTGCATGTCAGCTGCCGGGTTCAGACAATGTGCCCTTTGTTTGTTGTTGAGCAACAGCTTTTTCACTCCACTTCAAAGGTTGATTCTGTAGGCTCTTCCTGAATGTAAAAGGATAGCAAACAGTTCACACAAGTTCATCTTCATTCACACGCTTCATTTCTACTCAATCCTGTCACTGGCACCTTTAAAATGTCCTTTCTTTGGGTGTTCTATTGAGCACATTTTGGATTAGATTTTACTGTCTGCTATTAAGATCAAGCAAAAGACTTACACTGTAATCAAGATCTGGAACAACATTTTATCCTTAAGTATTGAGTTTTACAAGAAACACAGAATGGATTTTCCCTCAAAGCCTTCATTTGATTCAAGAAACGTAACTTTTGTTTGTGTGAATTATCCCTTTAATGCCTTTATCTTTTACACCTAATTGTTAGGCGCCCACTATTTTTATACAGTATGTCATTCAAGTTTTTATGTGAGATGAATCACACAAGGAAGCTCAAGCTTTTCATCAGTGATCACAAAGAAAAGAGAAAAAGGCAAGATAGAGAAAGGGAGAGCTGTAGGAGCGGGCATGGTAAATAAAACCATAATTGCTCTGTCTGGAGGCATTTTTTTTTTTTCTTCTTTTGACTGTAGTTGCTCCAAAACCAGGCAGCTGTTAAAGAGCAATCAAGACGCAGCGTGAAGAAAAGTCAAAAGCCTTATTGTTACAGAGTTTTATCACCGTTTCAAGCAGCTTCAAAATGGCAGAAAACTCCAAACAAAACAAACAGTCTGATGTTTATCCTCTCAACCGTTGTTCAGGTATGGCTGAAAGCAATGGAATATTGCTGCATGTGCCAATGGTGATTCACATCGTGAGGGAATTAACTTACACACATGCTTATAGGCATGTTAAGAAGAAACTGAACAGAGCTGCACACCAAACCATGGAAACTTGCACTCATTTCTTAGAGTTTTAAAGAGGTTATGATCTACATAGATATGATATTTTAGAGGATTTTAAAGTTAATTGATTGAAGCACGTTTAGAAAAAAACCTGCACTAGTATAATGATCCACATCCTTTATGCAAATACGTAACAGCCCATAAAACGTACTCTGTGTCAGGGCTTCTCAATTCTTCATCGACATGACAACCTTTGATGATAAACCAGGACTTGTATCCAAGTGAGCATTGCTCTTTAAAGACAACCTCAACTACCCCTATGTCTGTTCCCAATCCAAACAGAAACAGTTGTTTCTGTTTGAGATTTTTTTTGCATCCTGTATGTATGTCATTCGTTTGAGTGGGACGCTAGAGGGAGTGGAAGAAAGAGGATGAGGGAGAGAGATACCTTGTAAAGAGGCAGAATCCTGGGATCCAGGCTGCATGAAGAAATGGTGATAATTAGGCACGGCTAGTAGGATCAAAGAAAGCCGCCATCAATGAGCTATGCAAATGTCGGCTCATTCTGTCAGCCATAGAGAAGTCTGTGAAAAGTCAAATGGCAGGCAAATTGACAGGAAGAGCAATGCAGCTTCACTCTACATTCATCAAGGTACGGTAGGGAAACTGGGATACTATGATAAAGTACCATTTTGACAGAAAATATGATGTATGAATGCATGTCTCTTATGTTCCTCCAGGCAGAGCTGCTTTGTTTAGGTAATAAAGGACAAGGTTTCGTGATTTCTTATATGGCAGCAGCACTTTGGAACAGTGAGCAAGTGAACGTCTGACACTAAGCACATAATAAAAGTTTATGCCTTATAACACAATAAAGATCAAAGTAACATCCACCCTCGTTTTGAATATGATTTGCACAGGAGTGGGATATTTACTAAACACTAACACAACATTCCTGTTTTCACACTGAGCTAAAGGTGAATAGTCATAATTCTTGGCATGTGTCCTGCGGGCGGCCCCGTTTTAAAGCCCTGCCAAAGGACACAAACTGTAAAACTGCTGAAGAGCTTTTGATGTCTGGTGGGTCGAAGTACAGCATGTTCTTCTTTTATAAACAACAGTTTATCTTTAGTATCTGTTGTGTACATTACTAAAACAAATAATGGAATTTGTTATGGGAAGCTTATCAGTGTATGGTTAGCAAACAGACAAGTAGAATACTGAATACATTTACTGAATAATAATGTTATTAATTGCACCTTTTGTGTTTATCTTTACACACCAGAAAGAATGTGAAAGCTCTGTTCTTTAAAATCTCATTTGGGTTTACGTAGTCCACCAAAAATTATGTTTTGCCAATCCTGGTTAATATCACAGCACTATTTGGAGACAGATTTAATTAACCGTTTTTTAATCTAATAACTTTAATAGTACACCTTACATTATTTGATTGAGAGAAACGTGACCTATAAACTAATGTGCCTAATAGGATAATGAATCATTTAGAAAATAATAAAAGTGTCCTCTTCATAAATACATTATCTACAATGAAAACTATGAATGGAGCTCACACCAACAGAGGACGCGGTTTCACATTCAACGTCACATGAGCTGCCAAACCAGCGTTCAGTGCGTCAAGCTGAACAAAACCGGAAACCAATTAAGGTGCTTTTCAAAATAGTAATAGCCTACGTTTGGAAAAACTAGAAATGAAAACATAACTGGGTGTAGAGGAGCAAATATGATTAACATAGTCTGTTATGGTTAGAGTAAACAACATATTGTCTAAATAAAATAAATAATTAGATGGTAAATCAACTGTATTGATTGCAAATCAAACTGAAGACTTGGGGGGGGGGGGGGGGGGGGGGGGGGGGGGGGGGGGGGGTACCACTGTATTACTCACCTCTCAGGTGAAGGACAAACTTTAAACGCTCGAGCACATCTACTGATTTGCAATCTTTAATTATGATAATATTGTGTTTGCACTATAATTTAACAAAAAAACAAAAACATGCACTATAAAAGACTACAAATCAATGGCCATACTCCAGTCATTTTTAATTTTAAGACTTAACTTTGGCTTATCTGTAAGATTTATTAGGTAGGCTACTTTACCTTTAAAGAATCAATTGTTAAAAAATGATGGTCCCAGATTAATCACCACAGAATTATTGTTGCAACCCTAATGAAATAAAGAAATAAAGGTACACATCGTTAACTATGGTTAAGTATGCTAGATCAAGCTATCAAGCTTTTTGTTTATTTTTGTTTTTTATTCCATAAATACATTTCTCTCCACATTTTCTTGATGTTTTATTACTTCAGTGGTTGAAACATTTTCGTCAAACATAATATTTTATTTTGTAAAAGCACTAACCGGAATCACTGTACCTGCTCTATCTGTCTTGACACTGGCTCCAGGATCTCTGCTGTGTTCAACGCGTTTCCACATTCAGTTGGACTGAAGGGAGGTCCGTGGACAGACAGCGAGTGTTGCCCCGTCTCCTCCACACATCACTTTCACAGATTTATCTCGTTTCTGCACACATACAGCTGATGCTTCAATGAACATGCGACTTAATTACCTGCCTTTGGATGAAGTTGGAGTTTTCTTCTTGCAGAACAAACACAATGTGACCATGTTGAAGCAGTGACTGTGTTGTCCTTGTTCCGATATCGGAGTACCTTTATTGATCCAGGGGAAGAGGGACTTAAGAATGGGGAAACATCAGTCTAAACATGGTAAGAAATGTTGACGTTTTTCACCGCTGAACAACAAAAATGTTAAAATTAAAGTCTCACACAAATTAACGATTGTCTGTTTTTGCATTCCTGTTTCTGTTGATCTGAAGCGTGCAAGCGCAGAGAAAATCCCGAAGGTGAGGATAAAGCGATTGTTTTGTATAATGAAGGTTGATAAACTATGGTAATCTAATAAAGTAAGTTGAGCTTGAGATGTATTCCTGCTGATCGGTGTACTTTCTCCACGTTACAGGAGACAGTTTTGTTGTGAACGCCTTCCTCCGGAGAGGGATGGAGGAATGTGAGAGGTACAGCGCGGCGGATCACAAGCTGAAGACCATACAGGTATGAGGCACCTTTTCCTCGTTTTTCTTACTAGACCTAATTGAAATGAAATGAAACGTCTGTTTAAGTCCACTTTAATGACTAAGACGGTGTGGAAATAAGTTTGAATACTGACTGAGCATTTCCAAGAGTAAAACTAAAAGTTAGCATCCAATTAAAATGAAAAAAATTATAAATTGTAAATTGGTGATTGCTACTCTCAGAAAGAAATATGTTGTTATGCTGCATGGGCGACATTCATGTTGAGTTTGCCAGGTGTGTGTGTGTTTGTGTGTGTGTGTGTGTCTGTATGTGTGTTTTCCGATGGGATGGGCCTGTCAAGCACTTCAAAGTTGTCTGGTTGAAGCTGTTACATTCCCTCTTCTTGAAAGAAGAGCTGAGAACTTGAGGGGAAGGCAAATTGTATTCATAAGCATGTGTGAGGACACGCTGAAGTTGTAGGTTGTATGGTTGTCATGTCTGGCTCCGGCACAACACCATACAGCGTTCATTCCCCTGCCAGCATCACTGGACGGGTTATGACAGCCATGAGCCATGTGTGTTAAGCGGCTTGGCAAAGCCACACACACACACACACACACACACACACACACACACACACACACACACACACACAGACTGGATGGATGGAAAGGTAGTCGTTTCTCAGACTGAGGGATATATAACGTTTGCTCTTGTGGCTGCTGGCATCATGACTCAGGGCCGTGTCTTTTTCCTCAATGCCTCCCTTTCTAGTGCGGCTCCCAGTGGGCAGCACTCTGTGGCATAACATTACATCACTTCAATTGGTGAGGGGCACAAGAGTCTCAAGCTCTCAGACATAAACTGCAAGAAGTTCACACAGAGGTACTGACAGTCTGTGAGGTGGGTGGTTGTAATAGTGTAAGAGTTATGGATTATATCAGGCTATAAACCGCCCACTTATGGCAAATTAAAAGAGAACTTACTCTGCTTCAGACAAGTCTTGAGTTCACACTCCCCTCAAGGAAAACCACTAAAGGCATAAGCTTGGCACTTATTAGTAGGTTGATCCCACCCTCACTTCTTTCAAAGTCAGGCCTCTGATTTATTTTGTGTCATTAGTTGGTTATATTAGAGGCTCGTTCACAGACCAGAACTGGATAACCAGCCTATTACTTTTCCTGCTTTCTTTGAGACTAATTTAGGAAATGGTTGAGATGAGACAAACCACAATGCAGTCACGTCTGTTATGGCATATGGTCCGGATATGTATTCATGGCAAAATATTGCTAAGTAAATAGCAAGTAATGCTTTTTTTGAGGCAGAAAAAAACATGATAATTATATTTTACTTGCATTTCCATTTACTCATGTAACTCACTGTTTGTTATATCATTCGGGCAATCTATTCTAGGCCTACTACAGACATTTTTTCTATTTCTTTATAATTGTGAGACATCACAAGTAAAAAAGGAAAATAAGAAAAGTATTATATTGCATTGTTTTTTTAATTGGAGAAAAAAATGTAGGTGTAAAATGTTATTTTTAAGCCAAGTAACATTTCTACATCACTTTTTATCAATGTTTTAAGCTGTGATAATGTGCTGGGTGTAACGAAACCCAAAGCATAATGCAAAGTAGAGCTGAAACAATTAGATAATATAGGATAATCCATTATTAGTTCCACAGCGGGGAAATTTGCAATTAGTCAATTAATTGAATAGTGTATTGACAGAAAACTCCCTCTAATGACAAATACATTGTTAAGTGATTTCATGCAGTAGTTCATGTAGTTCCAGCTTCTCAATTGTGATGATTTAATGCTTTGCTTTGCCTAATGTGACATTTTTTCTGGTTTTGGACTGTTAGTTGAACAAAACAAGCAATTTGAAAACGTCACTTTAGGCTTTGGGAAATTATAACGACCATTTTTCACTATTTTCTGACATTTTATTGACCAACAATAATTGATTCAGTTTGCAGATTAACCAACAATGAAAATATTGGTCAATGCAGCCCTGATGCAAAGTATCAAATGCCTAATGATCCATTAGCATGAATGTACAATTGATACTTTGACAATGCATTGCATTTATGTTCACTATTGTATTGCAGAGCCAATATGGCTGCTCGTATGCAGTGACAGCTCTATTCATGGTGTTTGAATTGAGCCTGTGTCTATGTTAATGTAAAGATAGATGATGTCCTCAGGGATACCTCTTATACCGTATAGTTTCCTATCAAACACACTGACTTTCAACACATTTATCTCTGCTGTAGGACGATGCACCATTTCCTCTTTTGATCCCACATGCCTTTAATTAATTCTTCACCAGGATTGGATTACATTGTCACACATCCAGATGTAATTATTGGATTATGAGTTGTTAGATCTCTGCGGTTTAGACCATGATTAAACAAGTCCAAGTCAAATAAAAAATAGCAATTACCCTATACCATATATATATATATATATATATATATATATATATATATATATATATATATATATATGTATATATATATATATATATATATATATATATGTATGTATATATATATATATATATATATATATATGTATATATATATATATATATATATATGTATGTATATATATATATATATATATATATATATAAATATATATATATATATGTATGTATATATATATATATATATATATATATATATATATATATATATATATATATACATACATATATAAGAGGATAAGGGAATTTTACGTTTTTAGATGGATCTCAGCCACATTTTATCCCCCAGAGTATTTTGACATCTAGCTCATACCAGACAGTACTTCCATCACTTATTCCTGGTTGATGAGCAGCAGGGACAGTTTAAATTGCTTATGATTTTGTACAGGAGAAGATTGGCCGAACACACTGTTTAGCTCTGACCATCCCCCTCCTCATTGTCAAATGGGGGAGTAGGATTCCTGAGCTGTCTGGCTGCGACTTCAAAGCGCAGAGCTGGGAGTTATAAAAGGGCTCTGATATCAGTGGAGCCTCCGAACCCTCACCCCTCTATCCCCCTGCCCTGCCCTGGGGGATGGGCTGAAGGATGGAGTATAGCCAGGCGGGGGAAAAGCAAGCACTAAGATAGACAGTTCCCAACATCAGTTTGTGTAAACCTGTGAAACCTGTCATTTCTATTCAACAGATTGTGAATGCATTGTCGCACTTTAGCAAGACATTACAAAAGATCAAAGGATGCAAGGGCCTGTTTAAATATTGATATTGCCGCAAACCACGATTCAAGATTGCAGCTGGCGAGTTGCCCTCAGTCTGTAACCCTACAGTCTTCTTAAAGGATGGTATTAGTGGACAAAGAAAGCGTGATTCAGCAGGATGACTTGGCTCATCCAGGCTACAGTCATCAAGATTTTGACACCTCTTTGCAGGTGCTCAAGACAAATCGTACCTGTTCAAACACCTGGTGTAATGTAGAGATATTACAGGTGAGATCAGAAGAGGCTGTCTAACGTATAATCGCCCACCCCACCCTCAAAAAACGAGTCTAGTCTGTATGTTATTGAATATGTAATATGCAGAATACTCGTTACCCTGTACTTATCCAAACCTGCGTTTATTAGTGTAAGAGCTCTGTGAAGGTTCACTGTGTTTCACCTCTGGAAACATCAACACATCAACAGTCCAGACCCTCACATACACAACCACAGTGCTTCATTTTGGAGCTTCAAACAGATATGCTTGGATGCCCAAATAATGACAGGCTAATTCAGCCTTTCAGCACCATCTTTTGTCTCAGAACTCCCCACAGACTTGGCTCGTGAAGAGGGAGTGTGTCAACATTTTAAATTCCACAACAAAGACCTTTATTATTCCACTTTGAAAGGTTAATAATATCACACTTGAAGTTAAAAGGGCTTCAGTTGGATGTAATGATGTGCCAAAAGCTTCAAGACGCAAATTTATTTTGACTTGTGGAGAGTTACATAGCACCCACTCTTCAATAATACATTTTGTTTAAGAGCAGAGTTCCCAAGCAGCTCACTCAACTAATTATAAACTAGTGTTTTTTTAACATTCATTTTGAAATCTGTGAATAAGACTTTCCCCTTATATACAAATCCTCATTTGGTGATCCTCCTCAAAATGGATGTTATGTTTGGACAATTTTGCCGCTGAGCATTTGGGTATATCTTCTAGTCACCATGTTCATTTTGAGTTTGCAGTATTTGATTTGGATCTGAGGCTTGGATATCTGTGTAATCTTAAGGCTGTGGCCCTGAATGACATTTTTATGTTTAAAATTGAGGTCAGCTCTTTTTTGCTTTTGAGTTGTGTGCACTGGATACAATCCTGTACCTTCTGAAGTCTTTGAGTGCTTGAAAACTTCCCTTAAGAAATATTCTCGCCAGCAACATCTCGTGACTTTTCCCTTCCGCCTCTCTTATACAAACACAAACGATAAAAAAATGCCTGTCCCTGACGCGACACCACCAGGGAGCAATACATGGTGGAGAGGAGACAAAAAGGTGTGCACAAATATGTACTGCTTTTGAAGGGACTTGAAGGCATTTGGAGAGTTTGTTTTTTTCCAACCCTTCTTTTTTGGGGGGGAAATTGGCTTCACAAGAAGCGAGCTGTGAGCCTTCATCTCTGAATGAAAAGCATGTGGCTGGCATCCAGAACAGCGGGGTCTTTCAGCACGGCCCCAGCAGACATCTGTTCCTGGTTTGTACAGCAAAATCCTGGAGCAGGGAGAGGGGCTGTGGTGGGAAGGGGGGAGGGAGAGGGTGGTGGGGAAAGGAAAAGAGGAGGAGGAGGAGGAGGAGGAGGTTTTTTTTTTCTTGGGGGAGATATTTCAGGGGTTTTAAAGGTAGTGAGGTAAGGGGAGTAATGGAGAGTCTCATCCGCCTGGTCTACTGCATCGTATTGGGGGGCGGGAGCTGATCATTGACCTCACTTTACCAAATCACACCGCTCTCTTTGGCGTTTTTTTTTTTTTTTTTATGTTGATTGACATTTGTCCAGAACAAACATTCACCTCTCTGTCAGTGTAAACATCATCACCTGGTCGGCTCAGACACTCATCACAAGTGTGAGATGCTTGTTTTAGCCATTCTTTCGTGTTGGAGTGTTTAAGTGTGTTTCACCACATGGCTTCGCCTGTGAGTCAGAGGTCGAGTCCCTCTCTCCCTCTCTGTCTGTGTGTTTGTGAGTGAATGACTGAGTGAGAGGCAAAGAGTGGTTTGTGTGGTCTGTGCCTAATGGAGAAAGACATTAGAAACACTGCAGGAAGATTAAATGTTTATTTTTTTGAGGATATTTATATGGTCTGAAGTACTTTGAAGCAGTTTGCTCAATTCCTCTGTGACCTGAACTTGTGAAGGGAGCAGGCCTCTCTCTGGCCATCAGGAGGAATCAAAGAGCCATCACACATTGGTTCACAATCCTTTAGCACAAACCAGGGCAGCATTTATCAGTGTGTCAGGTAAAAAATTAGCTATTGACCCTCCCACCCCTTTGGTTTAAGTTGGTTTAAATATATGACGTTACAGTAAGCTGTTTAGCTTAGCATAAAGACAGGAAACAGGGGGAAACAGCTAGCCTGACTTTCCAAAGATAAGAAAATCTACAAATCTCCTACGAGCACCTTTAAAGGTGCTTTCAGACAGTGAGTGGCTGCCACTGTCTGAACGCACCTTAAGGCCGCAGACAGACTAAACCTGGCTCAACCACATACACACAAAATTACATTTGTGATGGATTACTTTGTAACGTGAACACTGTATTTCTACAGTTTACCTCTGGCAGAGTATTATAAATCGTGCAGTGTTTTGGTGTATGAAAAGCAGGTACTGGTTTCATATCTCACCAATACCTGAAACAACACGCCCCCACCAACGCATAAGGTCATTAATCAACACGTTATATCTCGTTTTGTTTAGGAAGACACTGTTTCCTGCCCACAAATAGTCCCAGATAAACCAGATATGACGTGTTAGTTATTGAGCTTTAGAAGTGCTGGTACACAGATTTTTGTTATTGTTGGACAGAGCCAGGCTAGCTGTTTCCCCCTGTTTGAAAGCTACAGCAAGCTAACCATTTCCTGGCTGTAGCGTCTGAATAGAAATGTCAGTGGCATCATTCAATGATACAAGCATGTAATGTCTTAATGCCTATGGTTATAACAAAATAGGTATAACACATCCACATTTCATCCACTTATTGATGGCATAAATAATTATTTAAATTTTTCTGACAGCTCAAAAGAGAATCGTATATATTTAGACAAGAGAGATGACAGTCGCTTCCTTCATCATTGGAGCTCTTATCTGCAGACATATGGAATGCAGCTCTGTAGCCTTTGGAGCTATCTCAGTCCCATCAGCGCCGCTTTTAAGTCACTTCTTGTCACTGCTTTTCATGATATTTATGAGATATCTGATTGAGTGCTTCAGAGAGAACAGTGTAGCTTTACAGGACCGGATTGCAGCAAGTCATCGAGCATGCAATTGTATGTGAATAGCTCAACTTCCTGAATGGAACCCATCCCAGGTTTTCAGTGACACTACATGACCTAGACATGCTTGTTCAGCGATGACAGCAGGGAGACCTCACTTCCCCTTCATGGTTAGTGCGCTGGTGGCTGTTTGGGGCAGCCCCGCCTAGGGTTAACACTGGTCTGTGTCTTTGCGCTTGATCGCTGCCTGCCAGGGGAAAGAAAATACCTGAAGCTGGAGCCCAGTGCTTAGCGCTGACATTTTTGGCAAAGGATGCTGGATCCAAGTCTGTGTTTGATCTTATGCTTCTCCCAGCCAAGTAAAACACCGGGAGACTCAAAGGTTATTACATTTTAGTGTGTAAGGTATGTTTCCACATAAACCCCTGTTCCCCCTTAGAAAGCTTTAGCTCTTTTCCAAGTGGACTTCATTTCGCAAGCCTCAGAGCAGCCAGGGGAATATCATATTTTTTCAGTTATGGTTGTTGATGGTGTTATTATATGCTGTCTTTATAGCCATTGTTAATTGATTATATTGTTGAAATGACATCTTCAGTGAGCGTAGTGCCTGTGTGGAGCTCAGGGAGGAGACAGAAAGCTTCAGACTATATCTTCAGAGGAGCCAAAGCAGATCTATGTTTGTTCAATATTTTCTTGCTTTAAATATTTGCAGATTGAAAAGGAGACGGAGGATTAGCTTGTTTGTTTAAAGAGGACAGGAGATTCCTCTTTTGGACACAAGCTTGTTATGCTATGAAATTCAGCAAATGGAAACTTGAGATTGCCTCCACAAAGGTCAGATGCTGACCTGACATATATTTCACAATGCAAGTACAGGGAAACTAAAAAGCATTGTGCAGCACAATACACTGATAGATATGAGTAACTTAGAAGATAAATCTTTGGCATTGTTCGCGCAATAA
This sequence comes from Cebidichthys violaceus, assembly GCF_023349555.1. Lineage (NCBI taxonomy): Eukaryota > Metazoa > Chordata > Actinopteri > Perciformes > Stichaeidae > Cebidichthys > Cebidichthys violaceus. The sequence continues at coordinate 15,237,381 of NW_027176927.1, read as the reverse complement.
AAAATGTAATAGGTGATAAGGACAACACTGCCAGAAGAAATATAATTTCTAAAATGTGTGTAAAATTAATTTGAACCTTTAGGTTTTAAGCTACTCATTGACACTCCTCATATTGTGATGTCATATTCATCTCCTTTGGCCATTGATTACATTCGCTTTCTGTATTGTTAAAGTACAAAATGCTTTCAGAGTAGCCCTGAACGCTTCGAAACCCTATTCTTGCTCCACATTCCTGAACCCGACGCCCTGCTAGGTTTGAGACTGGAGAGTGAAACACCACAAATCCTGGCTTCCTCTATGCTTAAGTGGACACTCCTGGCACTGCTGGCATTGTTTCTCATTGTTGTGATGCGGCACTATTTAAAACTTTTGCTTTTCAAAGTATTTTTTACATGTAGATCAAGCATTCTGCAAGGTTGTCATGCTTATAGTATACACACCAGGTGTCTCTTGTGAGATATAGGAGTATTGCCATGATTTTGAGTGTTTATTCCATACAAGGAGTCGATACCTTCAGTTTATTTGATGTTCAAGAACCTTGAAAAAAAAAAAGTGGAATTTATAGCAGAACTGTGTTCATAGGTGAACAGACTTTACACAACATCCATCTTCCTGTCTTCCAGTTTCATATAGAGAATGCCATAGCACAAGATTTATCAACACACCCAAAACCCAGACCCCTGAGGAGTTAGGCATCTTTCTCTCTGCTCTGAGCTCAGCCTCCCCCTCTTTGGGACCCCAAGCTTGCACATGTGTAGGTATCGCTATTACTCAGCTCATAAAATGCCACAGTCCCATCTGAAAGTGGTTAGCTGTTGAAACACACTAGCAGCTTCAAAGCTTGGATCCAGGCTCTGCAGACAGCACAGGCCTGGCCTTCCTTCTGCACATCACATTCCTCTCCAGTGGGGAATGGCTGCAAACCTGTTCCCATCATCAAAACCCTCAATGGTTCTCCATTAAAAGGAAGTGGTTTATTTTGGTCATGGGTGGTAATTTTTCAGGGGAATTTAAATTGGGAAAGAATGACTGCGGAATGATTTTACTCACATTCTATGCTGGTGTATTTATGTACTGAAACACCTTTTGTGCTTTTCCTATATGTGACAAGAAGGGAGGGAGAGGATGAAACAGTGCTGAAAGAAGCCACTGTTCTCATTTCCTCTGAAGGCCGCTTTCTTTTCTTCCCCCACCCATTTCTTTCCTGAGCCCCGTCCACTTCAAAAGCTGACCTGGCCCTGTGTGTGCCGTGTAACTTGTTTACCTAAAGGCTCATTTCAAATAAACAGCAGTTCTCCTTGAGATGCCTGCCCCCCTCACTGAGAGCCTTTCAGAGACACCATCTGCTTGTAGGAGGTGCTTCACTGAGAAAACGCACTCTTCTAAACAGGATTTTTATTTCATGATATTTCTGCTGAGTGACTTTTGTGGCATGTGGCTTTACAAAAAAGCATACATTGGACCAAACGTGTTAAAAACTGTTAAAAAGTCAGAAAAAGTCACCTCTAGCTCATAGAATATCTGCTTTTAAAAGTTTGTGGTCCAAACAGTAACCGTTTTCTGGTTGTAGATTTGCCTATAAATGAATACAGGAAAGTTCTCAGATATAGCAGCTCTACAAGGTCTTTCCAAATATCCAGCACCTACTTCTTCATGTTGATAGGGGCTGACTGATCCTATCACTTAAAGAATGCCAGTGTATCAGAATATCTGAACTTTTACCCCCAGTGTCATGTGCTCAGCTCTATCCTGGCAGCATCTCATAGCTTTTAAGGTTTTATTGCACATCAGCACCTTCGGCTTGTTGAAGCATAGCTCGTCTTTCAAGAACTTTTATCAAACATTAAGTGTCACACTTAGTGCTTTCAAGTGGACTGCCTCCGGACGTGCTGTGTGACAGAGAACAAGACTCCATCAGACTTGTAGCTTTATACTGAGATAAGATAAGGATATACAAGCAGCTACGCTAAGCTAACTTGGCTCATGTTTAAGTGCTCTTTCATATTGCCTCACGGCCCTGGTTTCCAGTAATTATGGCTGTGAAAGCAACAGCTCTCTGTGCGCTTTGCTGAGCTGCCCTCTGCACCATAGCCTTTTGATCTCTGCTTGTGCCATGGATGAATTACGTTCCAGAATTTCACACTGGGGAACTGTGCTTCAGACACACACAGCTAGTCTGTCAGGTCACTAAAGTGCACACATGGCAGCTTCAGTCCAAAAGCAAGAAGCACAGATGTTACAGTCTAGCCGACTGTGCCCTCAAAATCTCCACTTGGCATATTTCTGTGATATGTCACAAATGAAAATTATAATTCCTGGTTTGCACCATGAGGCTTTAACATTCTTGTCTTGTAGCTACGTTTTCAAAAGTAATTCATCATATCCTCATATCCTTTTTACTTTTTCGACCAGTAATTTTCTTTGAGAATAATTCAACAGATATATGAATGAGCTTTGCATGATATTGGTCGATCAGTAATTGGCCCATGTGCTACTTTTTTTTTTTCATCTGTTCCTCCTCAGCTTTCAACTTTGTCCCCCTTTTTCATGGGAAGTTGCGTCTCATATGCCAAAGCATTACAGCCTGTGGCCCTTTGGCAATGGTCCATTTTACATGTCCAGGCTTCCTTCACATCATCTGAATATCGTGGAGTCTCCTCTGCTTCCTGTGCCCAGCAGGTGTGTATTTTTAGGACTCCTCAGGAAAACACTTGGTGTTAACCCAGGGATGACCCCCTGTCCAGTTCCTGGACTGTAAGGAACTTCACAGCTTGGAATTAAGACGAGGTCTTGCAGTGTCAAGGATTCTCATGGTCTTTGAAACTGGCAATCCCGACAGGCTGGAGGAGACAGTCAAAGAGAGTTACACAACAACAGAGGAAGACAGGAGATAAAAGAGGTGCAGTCACTTTAAATATGCAGGACATTTTTTTTTCTGTATGTCAGATTGAAGATATTTGGTGTAAAAAAAACCTGTGCAGCAGTCTGCAAAGCCAAGACAAAGCCAAGAGTCTTAAATATTTCATAGTAAGGAGGATCAGTACCAATTATGCAAACAAGCAGTGTCTCTTGAGACTTGAGGTTTGGCAAGTGTCATTGAGAATCGCAGATGAGTTATCATGGGCTCTGCTTGTGTGCTTGCCTGTCTACCTTGGTTATTTGTTGCATCCTACTGCACTGAACTCTGTATTTTGGCAGTCTGTGACCGGCAAGCCCAATTCTCCCTGAGGGCTGAATGCAATAATAGTTCAGCGCAACAGCCGCCCGTCTCTGTTTGCCCAGTATGCCTCACAGATGGATGTGTTGAGAGTTCATGCTACATTACCGGCTGATTGGTCACGGCTGCAAAAGCTCCTCTTATCGTGGTCAGTCATATGGATCTTTACTTCTCTGTGTAAGTTGCCAATAGGGAGCCGTAACTAGTGGACGGTAGAGCTGTGGTTTTGACCCTGAACCTGTTGTTATCCTGCTGGAAGACGTGTTCAGGAAACCAGCAGGCAGCTCATCCACCAGCCCACAAGCCCTCAACAACAGGAGTCCAGCAGGAGTGAGCAGAGAAGTCACTGTGGATTAGATTAACAGCATCATTCAAGTGTGTACTCCAATGGGTACATGGAAAGCTCAAAGAAACTCAACTCACTCAAATAAAAATTGAAATTGTAATTTCGATGAAGAAATATATCCACATGTTAAGGAGGGAAATAAACAGCCAACAAGGATTATAAATGATTGTGGCTCTGATCTTCAGTAATTTTAGTGTTTAAACTGCACATTAACCTGAGCCAGCTGTCACAAAGTGTTGCAGTTGAGAGTGAGTGAAAACTATGTATTAAGCAGAGAAATGGGTAGCTAACACGCAACATGTAATGGATAAAGGAAATAGTTAAAATAGATATATAGAAATATATTTTTTAAATTGTGGAGATTTTTATTTAAATGTATGGATAAACTAAAATAATTAGCTAAAACTCAATAGTTAAAAGTAAAAGATAAATGGTTGAGCCTCTTGCAACTAGCTACACACTGACAAAAAAATATTGTAACAATATCTATTGAACAACCAATTTATAATCCACCCATAAGAATATATTTGTAACATGACGGGTGGTGTTGACTGAGAGGTACTTGAGCTCATGTCGGGCCGTTGGGGTACATCAGACAAAAAACGGTTGGCGTGCAGCTGTCTGTCCCCAACAGGGTTTGTTTACATTTCTCAGTCACCCACAGGAGCACTGCAATGCCTGTAGTTTCACCAGCCTCCAACCACAGAGCCTCGCCCCTATGAACTGCCAGGCCTGGTTTTCAAAGCTGTGACTCAAATCCCTTGTAGCTTAACAAAAACGAGCAGTGAAAACAGTGTCGGTGGTTATCTCACAGGTGAGAGCAATTATAACTGACATCTCAATACTAGACTGACAGCTGGAAACCTGACACTAACTACACAAAAAGCGTCCTTTACAGGTGAGAGTGTTTGTGTTGAAATGGTTTTCACCCAGCAGAAGCAGACAGGTAACTGACAAACAACCAGTTTGAAGAGTTAATCTTTACTAAACCCCTGATTACATAAGGTCATTGCAGCTGATCAGTTTCAAACCCTGCTCAGCTGGAAACTTGTGGAGAGCACCTAACTGTGAGAAGTGGAGTTGCTTTGGACAGTAATGGGATTGGCGTTGCAGCCACTTCACCCACAACCTGGCATTCTTAGATCCACTGTGTTGTTTAAAGGGCCTGAGGAATGTGGAACAAATCCCCTCAGCTTTATCGGCCTGGGCGCGCTCCCCATTGGCCAGACTTAAGAGCCAGGGGCCTGCGCGGGAGCTTACAGAATTTCACATGGAGGCCAGAAACAGGAACATCCTGTTTGAGTCTAACCGCCTGTCTCACACTGGCTTTGATATGCCATCGCCTTGTGCACTCGCTTCTCTCTTGTTTGTCAGGGTGGGTGTACATGTTTGAAATCCTGACTGTTTATATCCGATCTAGTTTCTGTGTACTTTTTGAATGATGAATAACTTGATAAAGAATTTGGTTGGAATAATTTGGTTGAAATATTTAAAGACGTCACCTTGGGCACTGGTAAATTGTGATTTTTATTGATTTCCTGATTTTATAGATGTTTCTTTTATTGATTGACAATAATGTGAGTCAGTAGTTGCAGTTTATTTGCAATTATTTAACATAGTAAGTTAAGTTATAAATCTTAATACCTAACCAGTATGCATCATCACAAGACACATGGACTGATGAATTTTTAAAGATTTGAGTTGAAACTTTGAACAAAAACATTCAAGTCTTGAGTTTGTACCAAAAAATTCCAGAAGGAAATAAAAGAAAAAGACATGCAGCTTCAGTTCTGACTGCTAAAAGAACCCATTTCACTAAACTTTTGTTTGAGTAGATCGTTAAATGTGTGAGTGCATATAACACATGGCATTGGTCATATATAAGTCCACTCAGAGACTATTGCATTACACCACCAAGCCCTGTTACCTCTGAATTAAAGCAACATGCTCTCTGTGGTGCAGTCATTATATGTGTGGCACTGCATTTTAAACTTTACTTCAGTGTTTTGTGTTTCAAATAAAGTGAACCATGACAGCCACTTTGTGTTTTTCTCTTTCCAGTAACTGATCAAATAGTGTTATGATCTACTGCCTCTATATAATTTAATACATTTGCCTAACCCAGATTCATGAGTGTGATTCCAGTCACTGGTATGAAGCACATGGTTTCCAAGTCCTTACAGTAGCTGCTTGTGTGACAGCTGAGAGGAGGACACTCCATTACATCAGACTCCTATCAAAGCCCACTTTAATGAAGGCGAGCTGATTACAGCATCGTGACAGATGCAGGGTGGTCAGCCAGTGATGCTAATCTTTGTTTATGCCATTCAGCAGGTCACAATCAAAGTGAAAGAAAGATCAGTGAGAGGGTGAGGAGGAGACTGGAGGGGCGTGCAGAGTTTAGGAGATAGTCTCTCCTGATTGAATACGAGCGGGTGACTTTCAGTGGTTTACGTGCTGCTCTTACATAGACAGGCATGCTTGCTCATCGCTCCCCACAGCTGTTGTTATACTAGGAACGAAGAGGCTTCGCCCCCAGTGATTCATGTCCTGCCAAGGGAGAGGTTTTGCCTCCTGTTTGACCTCCGGGAGCGTCCCGCTACCCTGAAAGGGCCATATCTGGGCCATCTTGGCCACATGGGTCCAGTCCAGATGACAGGATGGCATTCTGCTCTGATCTCATTGCCATTCATAGAAAGACATGTCAGGGCACATACATACCCCAATTAGTGGACAAAGGCACATTTTAGCTGTCTTGTAATGGCTGAACTTGAAAATGCTCCAGACTCTTTTTTTAGGGTCTTTGACTCCGTCATCATAACGGTACACGGTTAGAAACTGAATCATAATAACATGCTTTTAGCTTGTGTTTATATTGTGATGGACATTATTAGGCAGACTAGCTCAAACCCAGCAGTATATGTAGTGCTGTTTGTTTTTATATTCCTGCACAGCATAGGCTGAGGCCAATCTGCTCTGTTGACTCTGAGCACCATAATTACCCTGCCTGGGACTGAAAGCTGACGCCTGATGAACCAGAGGGAGAGAGAGGTTTCTGTGCAGCCGTCATGAAACCAACATATTGTTTTTTTACTGTCTTGCAAGAGAAGAGACAGAATTTGTGCAATTGGCCTTCTCTCTTTAGCTGCCCGTATTTTCAGCCCCAGCCCCTTCCCCCCTCTCTCCACCCTCCTCTCCCTTTCTTCTACTTTGCCTTTCCTCAGTGTAACAGTTCACATCTGGTTTTGAGTCAAGGCCAGGTTGGTTTCTTCTGGAATGGAGAGCTTTTATTTCTCAATGGCCCCACTCCCTCTCCAGTTTCATTCTGCGGTGAAGAGTATGCAGTTTGTTTACAAAGTGGTGTTCCTTTCTTTATATTGATTCTACTCAATCCTCATTTCCATCATGGGGGAACCCCACATTCATCTCCTATTAATGGCCAGTGGGAGCGGGGATGTTGGCCGACTGGTGGTCGTCAAGGCTTTACTGTGGCGCCCTCCTTAGTGTCAGTTCCATGTGACTTTGTATTTCTAACAACTGTATACATCCTGGAGAACTCCCACTGTTACACTCTCTGGCCCAAATTAAGGAAATAACTGAGATTGTTGGTGTGGTTTGAACAAAGAACTGCACAGATACAAACACAGAATAATGTGCTGTTGTAGCACCTAATGTAAAAGTTGTTTTAAAACTAATAACACTTTATTTTAAAAAGTGAGCTACCTGAACTATTTAAGAATACCACATTGCCTTAAATTATATGAAGAAGCATCCAGACAGTATCCTGTGTTTGTATTTTTTGTGTTTTGATGTGATATTAAAAATCAGTTGTGCATCGCATGGTTTGAAGAATGGACTAAAAGAAGTGTGTATATACTTATATTTAGGGGGTGAGCTAGAAGAGGGGGATGTGAGAACAAAGATGTGCAGTGTTTTCCAGCAAGAGGATGGGTGGTTAACAGGCAGAGAGAGAGAGAGAGAGAGGGAGAGGGAGACTGCTGTGTGATGTCTGATGTCACCTGGTAGGGAGCTATGAAAGCTTCCCCTGGTTACCCTATCCCACATAAAAGTCTGGCAGTAGGCTGAGGCTTTAGGGAAGCTTGGCAGAACTGCTGCATTAAACAGGAACAAACATCACACACCTCGCTGTCTGTCTCTTATGTCCAGGCGTCTGGGAGACAGAACCTGTTTACATGGAAGAACTCTGTCAGTGCATATTTTCAATGCACTTTTTTTCTCTTCAAGACAACAGATCTAACACCTTATCATCTTCTTGTCATTCTTGTCGAAGTGCCCGTCCCACACATGCAGTTTTCCACCTTTCTCCTCCATACCTAATATCACACACAGTGTGGATGTGTTTATCATGGGCTTCAGGTGTACGCCACTGGTGAAATACAAGGAACACTTTGCACCAAAATGCTAACACATTTGCGTAGCCTACAGAGCAGTTTGTGATCTGATAGTGAAAGAATGAGCGCAGCCAGATGCCAGAAAGCAGTTAATTACACATGTGGTGGGCAGATTTGAGCCCAACACCGTGGGCGATGTGGAAGGAGATGCCATGTGTTTAGACGTTAAACTGCAGACTGTGGTCGGACTCAGCCTGCTCTCTCATTAGCTCCCCCGATGGATGTAATGAGCATGGAGGTGGTGGTGGTGAGGGGGAGCCATGTGTTCAACACGAGCCCTGCTGGTCCCCGCCTTTTGCACGCAGCAAGACGTCTCCTGATATCAGAATTTTAATTAGAGACAAGATTCACTTTTGGCAGCTGGTTGATTGATTTGTTTCATTATATTTAACGCTGAATCCTGTCTTTCATTTAGAGGTGCTCATACCTTGCTCTGCATCCTCATGGGAACGAGGATAAGGAGAATCAATGGTTGTCTTTGATGTTCCTCTGAGCTGCAGAACAGTGTGTCTGTGTGAACTGCCTCTTCCTTACATACTGCCCTTCATTAAGGGACTGCCCTACAAAGAGGGGAGATAAAAGCATCCAGTGTAGAAAGGAAACAACAACTTGGCTGCAGAAACCACAGAGACGGAAACTGTGTGTGATTTTGTGTTGGGATGCACATATGCTCGTCTGGTAACTATGTGTATATTTGGTGATCAAAGACTGCAGCTTGTACCAGTTGTCTCCACCTTTCCCAGAAGCCTGTTGAAAACCCACCTCCACCTTTCCCACTGAGCTCACTGGGTCTGGAGTAAGCAATATATAGGCCTTATCTCCCCCTTAACAAACCACATACTCCTCTGCTTTACTCTTATCTGCTTCTCCACTCTCTCATTTGTGTTCCTCTTATCTTTCCTTCCCTCTTTCCCCCCCTTTGTGCCCTCTTTCCTCTGCTCCTTTCTTTCCTCTTTATTCCTCCTGCCTATTTCCTGCACCTCTCCTGTTTCCCCTCTCCTCTTCTCCCCAAGGCTCAACTCCCATAGTTTTTTGCTGTTTTCTCTCAATTTCTCCGGTGGCCAATTTGCAGGGGGTGTCCGGGCCTTGACCCTGAGACTCAACCGGCTCCCCCCTTTCAGCGGTGAAGGTCAGGGCCAGATTACAGGCTGGAGGTATCATCCTCTGAAGTGAGGAATAATCACGGGCTCTGAGATTGTTAAATACAACCACAGGCCCTGGCGCTGTCATTACTCTGAGAAAGAGGGGAAGGGGAAGGGAAAAGGGGGGGGCTCGTTCACCTAAACGCATGCAGATGTTCAGACTCTCGCTTGAGCCTTCGTTCTGTTGAAGGTACATGGAGTTCTTTTGTTTTCTAGCATCTATCTGTTTTTTATTTGTCTCGTTTCACTGGGCCTCCTTGAATCAATCTGGTGGGGTTTTATTTCAAAGTGTGCGTGGAGCAGCTTAGAGGACTGAGATGACGTAAATAAGATGAATCATTTGTTGTTTAAATACTTGTGGTTTCGGGGCTGTGCTGCACTTAATTTTCATTGTTTCCACAATCCAGTCGTAATTAAAGAATGGCTCTGTGTGCATTGAGACCCTTTTGCCTTTGCCTCAGTGCGCCTTTGCATTAGCACATGTGTGGGATGGTTATGAATACATTGTGGTTCTGTTTTATGCAGGATATAGATTATTCACATATGACAGCAGCGTTTTTCCCCTTACACCCCTTTGTCATGCTTTTGTTTTATGGCTATGGAATTGTGTATTTAATCAGTCCCATCCTATCTGCATGGAAATTTCCATCTGGCAATTATTCTCCATTCAAAATAAATACACGTTACTGTGAGTTTATTGGGAGGTTTGTCAAACATAAACCAAACTTCTCAGAATCAAGTTTTGCAATGAGAAATACAACAAAACTTTTCCGTAAACTTCTTCCATCAAACTCTCCATGCTGGGTTTCATGTCAAGCAGGATGATAATAAACAGATTGGCTAAGAGAGAGAGCTCAGGCGATGAAGTGCTTTATGGGTTTTTTGATGGACGAGAGGGGTCCATCTGAAGGGCTTGGAGGAATCTTGAAAGCTTGGCTTTGGCCGTGCTCGTCGTGTCCCAGAGAGTGAAACACAATAAGCGTGCAGATGTTCAAAGGGTTTGGCTGCGCTGGAGCCTCCAGCCCTCTCCTCTCATCTGAGTAGGAAATGCTTCAGCTGGAACTGTTTGTTTTCTCTGTGTCTGTGGTCTGAACTGTAGATTCACTTACATCTCTCTTCCCCCCCCCCCCCCCTCTCTCCTCATTTCTTTCCTTGTCCCAGGGGTTTCCGAACCGTGAGCTGAAGGAAAGACAATTCACAGATCAACACTGTCCCCTAGAGGGTAGGTTGAGAAGGATGTCTACTGACTCATTGATAAGCTTTATGCTGAAACCATGCTTTATGATGCAGAAAACAGATCTAACGTCGTATGATTGTATGTATCCGTAATTAGTATGTATGATTCCTTAAATAAAACATAGCTCTGTAAGATGTAATTACATGCATTTATTATTTCAAGATACTTTCATGTAGAATTTGCAAAAGCAGCTAAGTACAATATTAAGATATTTCGGTTTCATTTTTGTGGAGTCAGAGAACACAAATGAATGTGTTATTGACATAAAAGCATAAAAAGGGATGTATGTGTTTGGTGAGCAGTTTTCATTGCAATGAATAGGCTGTAATTCTAAACACATTCAACATATAAAGTAAAGTGTATGATCTTGTGAGGGTTTGAGATTTTCTTTGAAAGTGTAGCTACCAAACCACACAAAATGTTGCCCAATGTTTGTATGTGTCTAAACTTGAATGTGTCCTTCTGTGTTGACAGTGGTTCTTCCTCCAGAGAAAGCTGAGGGCTGTGAAAGCTACCTGCAGTACCTGCACTCTGAGGATGGAGTGCGGGAGATACTTCGAGATTCGACCAAAGCTCCTGGGAAAAAACGCATCAGTCTGGATGTAAGCAGTTATGTGAAATGCTGTAATGTGTTAAAGTCACACGTTTAACATGAATATGCAACAAAGTGGTAGCACGGGGTTCTGAACCAGGCCTGTTCTGCATGCTGGAAGGTGCATGTCCAGCCAATGTTGTCAAAGTTATTCCAAAAATATACAGCTCAGGTAGATAGGGACTCTAAATTGCTTATAATTATTAAAGGGAGTTCTATCTGTGTTAGGCCTTTGGTGGTCTGAGGATTTGTGTCAGAAAAAGTCAAGAGACCAGAGTGTTGCAATAGTTTTGTGTTCCAGTGAGCGAGAAATGATTTAAGCTTAGGTTAGAAAATAAATGCATGGTGGGTAACCTCTATCCTACCCGCAGCTGTATGCCTTCACCCTGTGCACAGAACATCTGTCTGTATGTTGACACTGCTCCAGACCATATCCTGATTGAATTTAGGGACCAATAAATAGAATAAATAGATTGCAGTGTTTATACTTATATGTTTTAAAAAACTGCTTGGATCTGCTCTTTGGTGATCACTCCTAGTTATGTGAGCTGAGGAGATATTATAGAACCATAAAGGGCTGCTTCTCTCCCAGGGGACTCCTCCCCTGTAAGTGCACACCGCCTTTCACACAGTGTCAGCTCTCCAACATGCCTGCAGCAAGGCCTATACTCCAGATGTTTATTTTTCCAATTATGGCCATGTTACTAGATACATCTGAATCAAAGTTATTGCCAAAAAGTTGTAACTGAGAATTGAGGTTGTGCTCATTTTTCCTGGAAGAAAGTAGAAAGAAAAGGTCAAAGTGGTAGGGCCCACCATGCTGACTTATTTCCCCACACAAGGTAAAGGCAGCAGAGAAGTGATCTGTTTACATGTTGAAAACCAGACATTCAGTTGGCCTCTGTTCTATTGCTTTAAAGATGTATTAATTGTTTTATGCACAGGAAGGCAGTCTTTGAATGTACCCTCTTTTGTTAACAGTTTATTCTTGTGCAGAAAGAATGAAAACAACACAAATTTCCTTTTGAAAAATGTTCATGAATCCCACTGAAGACGGCGCCTGTGACGATTAAATTGGACGTACTTTGCTGCCCCCAGCTGTCATAAACGCCGTCTTTGACACACTGTAGAACTACTATTGCTTTGCTCATTATCTAAATAAATATGTAGTATCAAGTATGATAATGTTTGTCTCCACAGGACTTGGAGTGTGACGTTTCTGTGGAGGATGACAACCGTCAGGAGTGGATCTTCACGCTTTATGACTTTGACAACAGTGGGAAAGTTACAAAAGATGTGCGTGTTTGTTACCTTTCAGCTGTTTTTTAGTCAAAGGTAAGACTACAAACTGTGCTAACTGTGTTTTATCTCTAACTATAGGACATGTCTAGTCTGATGCACACCATCTACGATGTGGTGGATGCCTCTGTGAATCACTCCTGCCATAATAAGAGCAAGACTCTACGTGTCAAACTGACTGTCACTCCAGAGCCCAGGTGCAACAGAAAAGAAACAGGAGCAGGTACATGACAACAAAAACAGCATCATACCTTACATTATTTACTATCCCAGTATGTTGTGAGCCAACTCAGCATTGCCTGTATATTTGTAGAGTTTAGATGCTGTGAACCACTTGTAGAACCACTGTAGCCATTACTGCAATGTCTGAAATGTCTGTTCAGATTGTTCCTCTGTTCACATTACCTGGTTATTCTATAAAATAGAAATTGTTAATATCATAACTTGATAACTTGACATTTTCTCTGAAGGCATGGATTGAATGGGGAAAAAAAACCCTGCCTAGTGTTTATGTCTGTAAGCATGAATGTCTCTGAACACTTTTCCTGGTCTGAGTTTTTGTATTTGACCTCATCAGATCGCTGTCACCAAGAAGAGGGACGTTCAGCTGACAAGCGACTGTCCTCCTACGTCAGGTCAGTACTCTGCTTGAAGGCTGGTCTGTGTGTGTTTTCATATTTCTTGTAGTGTATTTGTGTAAATAATTGACAGTTACTCATTTTACAAATTTTTTGCAGCAAAGGGCAGAGCAATGAGGCGCCACCCACAGACGGTCAGCATTACTGTGTGGACGAGAACACAGAGAGGAGGAATCACTACCTGGACCTGGCTGGTATTGAGAACTACACCTCCAGATTTGAAGGTAACAGCCTGCTCATGGTTGTAGGCTCAAATTTGTATTATTCTATTACAATGAGAGGTTGAACGTTAACTATGAGGAAGCTGAGGGGTAACAGCAGTTCAAAGTACAGTGTTATACATCATATTTGTATTAACCACTGACCCTGTGCCTGTCCTTTAGGAACCACCCCTGCCTTCCCTCCACAGGAAGCTCAAGTTTCAAGCTCCCAGAGCCAGAGTCGCTCACGCTCCCAAGAACCAGAAGCCCAAGTTGTTCACCAGCGTCGCTCACAGGTCATCAGCGATAGCTACAACCCTACTGAGTCTCGAAGCAAGGGCACACAGTTCGTCAAATCTCCCAAAGGAACCTACAAGGGAGGCGCAGGGAATAACGGGGGCAGCGGAGGCGGCAAATCCACTAAATGTCACGGCCACCACCCGCCTCTGCAAAGCATGCTGCACAGTGGCAGCGCAGCAGGACACGGGGGTCAGGATGTGTACCACTTGCCACACCAAGCCCAATCTTCCGGCCACCACCAGCACCCTTTGCAATACAGCCACAGCAAACGCCTTAGGGCAAAAGCCAGAGAGGCCATGTCTCCATCCAAAACCCCGCTGTCCCCTCAGTCCCACCCCCAGCAACAGCCCCCTGTGCCCTCTGTACTGCCAAGCCTGGAGAGAGAGCAGGCGTCTGGCCCACCTGGGAGCCCAGGGTTTGTGGTTCCTGTGGTCCAGCGTCACGAGCACCACCACCACCATGAACACCACCACCACCACCACTACCACCATTACCATCAGACATGACCACCTTCAGTGTGCAGTGACTGAAACTGTACAGGACCAACCACAACCAACCACACCAGTCTAAAGGACTTAACGTCATCCCGCAGGAGTGTATCACGCTCTGTCCAGGATCTTTTTACTCTTTTCTTACAAGCTATACAGATATATCATGAGATTAGATGTACTGGGGAATCGTGTACTGCGATGGCTGATGATATTGGACCAGAAGGATGCTTTTTCTGAGGTTATCATGCAATAACAGAAGATGTGCGGCACAGTTTTTGAAGTTTTTGTAGATGTTCTGCTGGGACTGCTGTGATCGTTACCCATGTTCAGTAAAGGTACAGATTCCAGAAAGGAACAGATCAGAGGACTTTTGATGTGACATCCTTTACCTCCTGATGCTTTGGGTTGAAGTCCCTTGAAGCTATATGTCAGAGTAGCTGTGTTGTTCTGTGTGAGACCTTTCCAAAACATGGATCTCAGGTGTAAAGGTGCTGCTGCTCTCAAGCTTTTCACACAGGCTTTTTCCTCCGGAAGGCCAGTTGTGGACTGAGGGGTTTCCTGTTTGGGGGGGGGGGGGGGGGGGGGGGGGGGGAATTATGAAATCACCACTGCCAGTTTTAATGCAAAAATATCTTGCTATATGTATAAAAAATCTATATATGTAAACACATTTTACTGTATAATTATTATACCGTATATGCATATTTCATCATGGATATAATTATGCATATATGTATTTTGTCTTTTATATATTTTAATAAACGTTATATAGTTCATTTAAATTATTGCAGCAACAGTTTGTTTATTTCTGCTCATACACCCTTGATTATGTTGTCTGCTGCCCACCACTGTGTGGATAGAAATAGCACAAAATCAATCAGTATATGTTATTTATTAAGATTTACCATTACATGATAATATTATAATTAAAACACAATTATGGCTTGAGAGTAGATTTAAAAAACAAGTAATTTCTGGTATTTTATAATTAATGGGAACAATTTGGAATCAATTATGTTTTTCAGATAATTAATTAAATTAGAACAATGTCCTGTCAGTGATTTGTGGTTTAAAGTTATTTGATCAGGTTGATTAACCTAAAATCATGTGATGGTTATTATCACAAGGAGATGAAGAACCGGCTTTCAAGTTATTTAAACGTTAGAGACAGACAGCTGATCTTTGTCATCACCAGCAACTGAACATTTTTAAATTATTACCAGCTACATAAATATATGAGAACAGCAGTAACTGTCTACCTATAATACAAATGTAGTGCTATAACAGTTACCTAATGGTGTATGATTGACAGGGAAGTGCAAACAGAAAGGAGGCATGAGACACTTCTGCTTTGAGAAATAAGGCATTTTTGTTTTAGTCACCTTTGTTGCCAGACAATCATACACCATCCAATTATTGTAAAAGCACTAAATCTGCATTATAGCAAATGTGATTATAAGAAAAAGGTCTTATTAATGAAAACAGAAGTGTCTCATGTTGCTTTCTGTTTGCACTTCCCTGTCGTTCTCTGAGAAAACAGAGCACTGGCTGTTTTAGTCGATCCTTTCCACAGAGTGAAAAGTGAGTCAGTACAAGGTCATAACACAAAGTTGGGTGATTCGAAGAGAGCTTTAATATGTGACTGTGCTGAATTTCCCTACAGGGTTCATACTGTAGACTAAAAACGTTCCCCCTGGTGGTTCTGTATTCATAGTGCAGGGATGCCTCGGGAATAGTCTTATGCCACATGGAGGTGCCTACAATCTGCTGCATCTGGCCCCTTGTGTGTCAATTAGTGTGTGGTAATTTGACTAACCACAGATTAATTTAGCAATATGCACCGTGTCAGGACAATAGAAACTGAAATAAGCAAACTTGATTCAAGACATTTAAAACCTCTTAAACCCCAGGCCTTCGGCTCAGGCTCCTGCTCAAGACTGACACGCCCAAAATATGTAGAGTGAATCTCTGCAACTGCAAGGTCTATTTGAATAATCTTGGAAGGTAACACTTGGGAAATTTCTGCAGAGGTCTAAGCATCCCTATGTGACGGGGTGAGACTAAATTAAGATGGAACACAACATAAATCAAAGATTTAATTTGGTATTTAAAATTTATTTAAAATTTGATAATTTAATTTAATTTACAAGTCAGGCAGTTGGCCTATTAATTCTATCTAAATACAAGTGTTGCTTTGTTTTGAATAATCAATGGTCACCAGGTGTGTCTCTGTGACAGCCACTAGGTGGCAACAAATAGCCATCAATGATACATTCAATAAATTGTAGGTAGGAAGTAATCAGTGAAGTGTTCCTTACTGATACTGTGAAACTCAGTGGGTCAGTTCTGTTGAATCCATGAAGTGAGTATAAAGAGTTCATCACTGTGGAGGAGGATACATGCTCATTCAAACTATCCCCTTATTTAAATAAAGCTAAAGAAGACACATATTCGGAATACTATAGTGGTATGTGGGCATGTAAATGGAGTCAGTGTCTGATTCACATGTAAACGAAAGAGTTGCTCCACCAGCAAAATACAGGAACACGCTCTGCTGGCTCTCTCAAATTGACCTGACAAAAGTGAAATCTTGTTATTAATTGATAGAACAATCTCCCCTCAAGGTCCATTTAGTAGCTGTTCTGGAGCTTTCAATCATATCACATCTTCATCAGCTGATAGAACTGATAGAAAGTTGTCATTGTAGAAGTTTAAATGTAATATTTCTGGGCACTATAAGGACTTCATTTTGCAATAAAAGTTGAGGTTCAGTATTCATTCTTGACAGTTGACAAAACACTATCACCTTTAGTAGTCTGTTTAGTAGCTGTTCTGGAGTTTTTGATCACATAACATGATCTTCATCAAAAGATGAAAAGGAAGAAGCTTCAATACCAGATAACAGACAGATCAACTGCTGTGTCTAAGGGTCAAGAGTTCACTTTGAACCTCAACTAGGTATTTATAATGTTTTCTGAAGCTGTTAGATGTTTGTTTCAATAATGTTTGTAAACAATACACTATTTAAACAGACCTAAAACACATTGTAAATATTTTATAGAAACTCAATTGCATTAGGGAATATAATTAAAATGTATGGTGTCAACATAAATTGGGCTTTTAATTACGCAGATTATCTTTTCTTCCTGGATCAATTCGAGCTGTCACCTTCCTGAACATGCCTGCTTCACGTGACCATCGATGTAACAGTGTGTACCTGTCATTCAAGCCAAAACAGAAGAAAAGAAAACGTAGTCTAGCCAACTACAGCAAAATGTGAGCTAATTCTCAGCTATTTATCACTCGTGTTTTCCTGACGGCCAGATTATTTAATGTATTATAATTTAAAAACTGTTGGCATAATAGTTTCTTTGTGTCGTGTCATATCAACGCGCTTTTGTTAATTACCAGCCCAGCTCAGAGAAAGCAGCATTCCCTGCTCCGGTCGTCAGGGATTTAGAGAAGGACTGAATCCGAGCCCCGACTGAGACAAACAATGGCAGCTATGAAAGGCGAGGGGAGGGTCGGCCTAATGCAAATATCCACTTTGTGCGCCCTGGAGAACCTGCACTAAACAGTGACAACTACCAACTTCCACTCAAAGTGGAAGTATTCTACGTACTACAGACACTGACTGTAAAACAGCTTACTTTTTGGGGTATTTCTCGCTGTATTTTGCATAAAATTTACGGACCAAGTTTTTCACGAAGGCGTCTTTGCTGCAACAACAAGTGGGAGAGCGGAGTGGAGACGGTTTCTGGAGACAGGACGCTGCAGCATCTCTGAAATGTGCAAAGTGCACCTGCTGAAGGACGAAACAGAGAGGTAGGAAACGAATGGTGTCCAAATGCAAGTGCAGCATCCCGATGTAGTAGCCTACCTTACTACCTAGTTTCAACATACTAGTCATTTCCCCCCTTTTTTTCGCATTCCTCAGCACTAGCTTGGCTACTTTTCATTTATCTGTACGAATCTTTCTGTGGAAAACTTTTTTGGCTTTTCTCCCAATATACAACAGTTTTGTTCGACCCACCTTTTCCCCCCTCTGTTCGGCTTATTTAGTGCAGCTAAGCCTGTCTCAGGAAAACGTGATTATCCCCATACCATCGATACGCTGGCTTTCATTCAAGACATGCATGAGAAAGGCTTTGCAACATAATAGATCAGTGGGAGCCTGTCTGCTTGTGTAGACGTGGGGCGAATGGAGGGGGATCTCACTTGAATGTTGATATTTGTGGGTGTAAAACAGAAAACTTTTTTTTCCCCCAGAAGCATTTCATGCAAAGTGTGAAATTGACCCTCTGGCATTTAAATGTGAGCATTTGGTAAAAAAAAAGAAAAAAAAAGAAAGTAAACTGAGCCACATTCTGCATCATCTCTGCTGCCTGCACTTGTTGCCAGCAATGTGCAAAAAGTAATGGAGTGAAATGCTACTGTAAAATCCCAGCATATCCCCCAGAAGAAACATCAAAGCAGACTCAACATGAGGCCTTTATCTGAACAATTGCTCCATTCTACCCTGCACCCCCCCCCCCCCCCAACACACACACACACACACACACACACACACACACACACACACACACACACACACACACACACACACAGAGACACAGACACAACCCCCTATTCCCAATTTCCACTTGATTAAGCCCTAAACTGAGCAGAGTTGAATCTGGAGGGAAAATGGTTCACTAATTCTGACTCACAAGTTCTGACACAATAGAAAGAAGACTGTTCTCTCTGTTCTAATTTGAGCTTTGATTCAATAAGTTGACAATAATTTTCTCTGCAGGGTTGAAAAACCATATTGTTGTACAAATATAGACACACAAAGAAGACATGACAGGTGACCGGAAGCAAACCATATTCTTTCATATTTTCAGTTTAATCATCAGCTCCTGCTTTATTGTTTCAGATGCACAAATGCACTGCTGCATACTGTATCAATTAAAGCAGAAATGCATCCGTTGTGTCGTGAAACCAGTGCATCGGATTGTAAGTTAATGACAGCATCAACATGTGAGCATTGCTATTTTGGTTGTGTTTTACACCAAAAGCAGAACGTTTGCAACTAAATCAGATGTTTATTATCAAGCATACATTATCATGCATGTGTAACAATCCATAAAAAATGCATGGACAATCTACTGTTTATTTAGATATGGACCCCCTGCCCCGCTACTGGACTGTAAGCTCAGATACCAGCAGCGCAGTTGAAATCCATTCCTTGCTTGTATTTGCAAGCAATTATCTCTAATGGTGAGAGTACGCAGGAGCAGCCTGCAGACCACTGTACACATTCTCTGTCCGGTGGTGAGGTTGCCAGGCAATGTGAGCTGCTGGATGAAGGCTGTTCAGATGGGTCTTTTTTTCTCCCCCAGGCTGCTCTCTCCATCTCTTTCTGTCTCGCAACCCCCCCACCTCTCCTCCCAGCTTGCCTCTCCTCTTCTGCATACTAATAGTTGGACAAAAAGCTGATTACAAACCAGGGCTGTCAAACTGATTATTAATATTCTTGGCTTTATGGTCGCTTTACAGGGACAGAAATTTATGGGAACTTCCTCTATTCTTACTTGTTATATTTATGGGTTTCACTAACTTGCCGTGAAATACAGTAGACAGAAAGTCTACCAGTAGGCAGTTACTGTCAGGTGCATGTGCTAGTATTCTGCAGGAAAGTTTTTATATGTTGATGTTGTCCACCAGAGGACGGCAGTGTTTAAGTCCTGTTGAGAAGCAGTAAACCCAGTAGAGTAGTAGACCTACTTTTAGCTGTTTTTGCTGTGATGTGCTCTGATAACATGTTGGTGAAATGTCTTTGGGAGCTAAAAACACTTTGCCCCCACTCAGCAATATTTCAGAAGGGACTATCTCTTCCACATCTTTAAACAGGAAGGGATCATTATTCTGACAACAACTCACAAACAGATGGACTTAATGTGTTTAGCTAATATAAAAACAGGAGCTCTCAATTGCAAAGGGAGACCAATACAAACAGTTAGCGTAATACCATGTATGTGTAGTGAGCATAGGCATTCGCTGTTTGGTTTTAGTAGTTTTATAAGTCCTTTTTTAAATGATGATTAAAGCAGCTCTCTGGTGTTTTATAGACCTGGTGGACTCAGGAACAGCTACTTTTTTTTCTCAAAGTAAATAACTCCCCATATGAATTCACACAAGAAAGTTTTAAATCGTATAGTTATATTTTCTTGCACATATGAATTTTACACTTAAAATAATCTTTGTGTTCTCCATGTTATGCTCATTTGTGTAATTCTTTATCCAAACCAGATATGTAAACATACAGTAGATATAGTAAAGTATAGAAAACTCAAAAAAAGCATTTTGTCATTGAGGAGTTGTTCAATGACAGAATTCCTCTTCCTGATAGGCCATATCCTCAAGAGACAGGTATAATTAGAGCTATGGAAACAGGAAACACCTCGCCCTCCCTATCGTCTTCTCCCTCCTCTCTCTACCCCCTTTTTCTCTCTCTCTCTCTCTTTTCAGATGTGCATTTATTTGCACAAATTATCAGGTGCCGACATGTAGAGTAAGGCCTATAATGAGTCCTGTGATGGTTATCAGTGTGTCTTACATCCTTGGGTTTACTGGAAATGAGGGCATGGCTTGTGCCTGTTTTTTTCTTTACTACAGAAAGCAATTAACAAGCTGTAGATTAAGTTTGGACAATTTAGCAAAACTGACTTTTTTTTTGCTCTCACCTATATGCCTGTTTGAATGAAAACCCACTTATGTTTTTACAGATTAAATAGTAGAATTTTCTATTGTCAAAAACAAGTGCCATTGTTAAAGTGTTACCTTAAAACTAACTGCCAAAAAGAACCTTCAGTTTATAGTAATGTGAAACGCAGAGAAACAACCAAATCTCACATTCTAGAAGCTTTTACTACCAATTGTTTGGTATTATGAGTTGATAAATCACTGTAAATGTTGGTCGACCAATCAAATAATTGACTACTTGTGTGAGCATTAGTTGCCATGCTGTGGCAAATATAATCATATATCATTTTCCGAGTCTTGATGATGTTCGTCACTAATATGACAATTACTGCAATTTCAAGCTGTCTAAACCTCACTCATCCCACACTCCTCAGCTTGACTTGTATCTCAATGCTTTGGCTTTGACTACCAGGGATCATTTGTGGTGGATATTTACACGCCCTTGGTAGTTTAACTCAATGTGAGGGATGTAGGAGAGGGGCCTCTAATTTCTGTTCCTTCCTTCAAAGATTACAGACCATGCAGAGACCAGGTGTACAGTTCAGACCAAAGACTAGCCACCCATCGCCCTTCCCTCTCATCTTCGACCACAAAAACGACTTGCTCGTGCACCGTACTCTGCCTCGGTGAGGGTGCGTAGATTACATTTTTAGGGCAGGAAAGCTTCTCTTCACTGTCCATTAAAATAGGCACACAAGCACTTAACCCAGTTCCAACAGTCTCTCCATCTGCTCAGACACGCAGAGTTCAAGAGAGAGAACAGTCAGCAAATTTTATTGATTCAAAGGAGCGGCTCCCACCTTTCCCCTTCCTGGTGTGGAATGCACACCTGGAGGTGTTTGCTGAGTGGCTCTAGTAATCCATATAACAATGCAAGCTGACATCTGGTGCCATCAGGAGCACTCGAGGCAGTTTGCTCTGACAGGCGCTGCATTGTCTCTACAGATCAGTGTGGCTGTGATGCTGTTGACCTCTTTATTGTGACATTTATCTTTCATCCTTTATTTTTTTTATTCCTGACAGCACAATAAAGTCCACATTTAAGATGATATGTCCTTTTAAATTGACAGAAAACGGGATAAAATTATGAAACTGATGTGTCAAAAACAATTCTATTTCCCTCAATAAAAACTTTTGTATACATTAAAGACACCATGACGTAAAGCACAGGTAAAGCGCAGTTGTCTAGACTTTGTTGACATGGCAGGTCAGTTGAGTTGCATTGCTCTCGGTTGCCCTCACATTGCACACACGGGAGGGAGATGGGTGCAGATAAAACAACTGGGTTACGCCCCACCGAGGAATTGTGATGCCTGGGGGGCTGGGAAACTTTCTGCTTGGCTAGCCTTAATATTGTGAATCTCCTCAGTCAACAAAGCAGTGCGTTTGGTGGAACATGTCAGGTTCCTCCATGACTTGGGGGCTGGTCTTCTCCTCTGGTTAGACAGCTGTCAGCCTTTCAGAGCCGAGAGAACTAGAGACTCCTCCATGTGTTGTTGGAGACTTCAGATCAGGAGAGCTGAGCGAGGTGAGTTTTAACTGGGATTCATTTGGATTCTGTGTTGGGCTGTTGAGTCTACTTGTGCTAAGTGATCTTTGGGACAGTGTTCAGTCTTGGCATGTGTGTTAATTGTTCTAAGAAATAGCCTTCTTTCTTTAAGGGAGATGTTGAGCAGCAGTACAGTATTTTATGTAGGGGATGGCAGTCATTGTTGACAGTGTATAGTGTTGAGATATTCAAAGGGGAAGTTATGCTTAGCTACTAATGAGGGTATTGCTGGCTCTTTGGGTTAGTTTGAAAACCAGTCATATGACCACATGAATCGATAGAAATGTAATAGTTCAAACGTCTTCTGACCTGCTTGTGTCCATCTACTCTATACACTACTCTTTTGGTAAGAGATATTGTTAATATAGTAGTGATATTTAACAGAAATACGGGATACAGCCAAGTAACATACTTTATATGATATAGTAAGTCAGTCTACAGTGTATAGTTGATGCATGTATTACATTCTTGTTGAAACAGATTTACGGGTGCGTGGTTGCTCATGCAAGTCATCAAGGATAGTTAAATCTAACAGTGTGTTTAATGAAGGAAAGATTTTGTTCACGGCCTGTTCTTCGGCCCTACAGCACAGATCAGATTTGATTTCCTGCAATTTGACATCAAAGAGGAAGAAAGCTTGTATTTCTATAGTTTTATAACAACAATTACTTATTTAAACATATAAAACTTGTTCTTTAAATTCTTTAAATAATGAAGTTGACTCATACTATACTGTATGTCCACAGTACATATTGCAGCGTATACTTGGGTCAGACTGAGCTTGTCCTCTCCTTGACTCCTTGATGATTTCAACTGTGGGAGCCGCTGTTGTAACTCGACCTTGCCTCCTCCAGCCACCTGTGCTCGCGTGCTCAGAGAAAACACTGGCTTTTGTGTTGGAGTGAGACGTCCACACAGCAGGGGGGCTAAGGTACATTAGGCGGCTATGACAGGTGGCATACTCTTCCGGTGCTTCCCCGCTTTAAAGAGCATTGATATGGTCGGGCTGTTGGTGGAACAGCTGCACCACACTGCTGTGAAGGTGGGGGGAAATCTCTCTCCTGACAAAGACATCAGAAAAAGACAGGATCTTTAAATTGAACTTAAGACACATTTCTTTTGTCAGTGTAATGTATGCATGACTCTATACAGATCTGGGGTCTCTCTTTGCATGGCAGTGGGAGGCTGGGGGTTAAGGTGCCATGTGGGTGTTTGTGTTTGTGTAGCTGTGTGCAGAGAGGTAATCAATCTGAATCCTGGAGCCTAAAGTGTGCCACAGCACCACTGTGTTCGTCTGTGAGAGGAGGAACGGTTTAGTCAGAGCCCCCCAGTTACTGTTTTTACCCGCCTGCTGGGACTACTGGAGAAGGGGCAGAGGGGACAGTAGCTCAGCCTCTGTGAACCTGGATGGTGATGTGATGTGAGTTCCCATGGCTGTGTGAGGCAGTCAGAGGGAGAGTGATGACTCGTTAACTCTGTCCTCCGTATGGACTCAGCTGCTTTACAGTCTGACCTGTAAGTATAAAACTTCTTACAAAGTGTTTTTCTTTTCATTTTGTATGCAGGTGCCCACAGTTCCTCTGTGTTATTTACAGGTTGAACTGTGACTTTCTGCTTTATCCTTTTAGAAGAATTGGATATGGGAATTGTGTGATATTTTATTTCTCATTCACTGAGAGTTAGAGCAAGTGTATGTATTTAATAGCAACCTATTTAATGATTGATTAGTCATTTGAGTAATTTCACAAGCAAAAATGCCGAAATGTATTGTTTTCAGTTTATCAAATGTGATAATTTGGTGCTTTGCTTTTTCTAGCATTTTAGTAAATTGATAATGGTTAGTTATTGCTGTTGGTCAGACAAAACAAGACACACATATACATTTAAATGACTCTATAATGCTGTGATTACTGACAACATATTGCCACAACTGTCCCAGTTTAAAATATCCTGCTAGAGTTTAAGAGGAAGAAAAAGGGTGAAGTTTGAGGTTGTTATAACAACTGTTGTTGGGTGGCCTGTGTGGCACTGTGAGCTTGGTACGAAGTGAGGTAGAACCAAGGTGTCACATTCCACAGTTTGGTGTGTGTGTGTGTGTGTGTGTGTGTGTGTGTGTGTGTGTGTGTGTTCATCACAAATGACCACCCATCTACTCACAACTGAGCATGCACTTGATCTAATCTTGGTTAAATGTGAAATATAGTTAAACCTCAAATTAATCTCTATCTATTCTGGCTAAAGTTTGGCTGAACGTGTGTGTGTGTGTGTGTGTGTGTGTGTGTGTGTGTGTGTGTGTGTGTGTGTGTGTGTGTGTGTGTGTGCGTGCGTACATGTGTGCATCTGAAATGGACTGCAAAATCTTTCAATCTTAATCCAAACAAACAACTACTGGGTCCATCCTCCCCCCTTAAATTTGTCTTGTATTTTTATCTGTAGAGTTACGGTAAGATATGACGATGAAAAATGATGAAACTGCAGCTCTCCTGTCATCTGACTAATTTGTTCCCCTGATTGCTTTATCAGATGGCATACCACCCCTGGGACCGCCCTATCTGCTTTCACATAAATATTGTTTACCAGAAGTCTGCGTAAACAAGGCTATTTTAAACCTCGTGGTTACTCATTGAAAAACAACAAGAAAAGTTAAATTCTTGTAGTTGTACAAATATTAATTTAAATGGAGCTGAGGTTTCACTGTCCACAACTTTACTGCTGCCTTGATTTGAATCAGAACATGCAGTAGATACGAGCATATGAAGCTCACACATGGATTTATTTTTGTCTTAAGCACAGCGACATCAGCACTGTGGACAAAATCACCACAAATTGAAACAGGTGTCGGCTCCATAAATACATGTTGTTTACTGTTTATCTCAGTGCAGCAGAGGTTGATCCTGACATCACCAGCAATAAAACACACGATGATGCCTCCTCTAGTGGCCAAAGAGGAACAAAATGTCTACATTCTCAAACAGGACATTTACATAAAGAGGGGGAAACATAGATGGAAGGAGTTGGTGCTTGTCACATAACCAAAAATCCTTTCTGAGTGAGACACACATCAAATCTTATTACCTCTGTTACTGGATGTCTAAAATGTCAACTTTGTTAGGACCCTAAATTCTTTAATTTAATTTTGATCAACCTGATCCTTGAAACAATGTTAAATCTGATATGAACTGACAAATACATACATTTTGTATTCATATCTTTTCTCTAAGTAAAAAGTTTCATCACAATCATAAGGATATTGAAATAGCTGACTATGCCAATTTTCTTGAATTCATTTTTGCCTTTAAGTAACATACAGTGTACATCTAACATGCCAGTAGTACACTCATTTAGATACTTTACTTTTACTTAAAAAAAATCTAAACATTGTTCGATAATCTCTGAAAACCACACACTCGTCATGAAATTTGAGCTCACTTTGGAGCACAGTTTAGTTTATAATCAGAGTGGCCATGTGGACTAAAGGGGGTTTTCGGCACCGGCCATGGAACACAACGTTCCCAGTATGAGAGCCTCAGGGGACCTTTGCTGCATGTCATTCTCCCTCACTTCCTGTCCTCTCTCTACTGTCAGCTTCATTTAACTTACTTCAAAATCTATGAAACATAACTATTCACCATGTGGCCATGACAGAGAGGGCTGCAGCCTCACTTCCCTTGGCCAAAATTACACAGGGCTGACTAAAAGTGGGCATCCTGCTGGCTCAGTTGGCTGACGCGCCTGCATCTTGGACATGTGCCGACCCGAGACCTTTGTTGACTTCAACTTGAACCGTTTTATTGCTCATGTGCCGTAATTTCAACCCAATGCGATAAGTATGAATTAAAAAGAAGGAACAGGAGAAAAAAAAGAAGGAATGGAGGAGAAATAAAAGGAGGAAATCTGCCCTCACTGACAGTGAAACCAGCCCAGTGGAAAAGGCCGTAGCAGAAATTATAGGGTCAGACATGGCACCAACATTATGGGAGCGAGAGGAGTGTATATTTGCATAGTGCATACGCGAGGTATGTGTGTCTCTGTTTATATAGCAGATTATATTGTAGATGTATACATAAGACTAAATGTGGATCTACTGTATATATATATATATATATATATATATAACAATAGGTGTTGTCACTGGTTTATGGTCTTAACTCTGCGTTTACAGTAACGTCTTTGCTTTTTTGTGACAAGTGTAAATGTCTCTGGATATTTTTGTCAACATGAGAGTAAATGCAGTGTGTTTGTGTGAGCACACGTGTGCTGTGAGACTGCAGCCAGTGACGGCGTGTCTTCTTGTCTCCGTCGGGTCATTGTGAACCAAGTAGTACCTCTCTCCAAATATAAACTAAACCCAATTACCTATCCTCACTACTGTCTCTGTGTACACAGGCTGGCTTAATATGATCTTCACATTTTCACACAAAGTGTGCATTCTCACCAAGCAACAACGGTTTCCTGTGTTTCGGAAGAGATGGGAAGGAGCTAACAAACTGTCACTTTGCTGCATTCCAGCGGTAAAAACATGCTCACCTCTCCTATGTTTTTGTGTCTCGTGAGGGTTTTCTTTTGATGCCTGTCAGATGTCATCGTCAAGGAATGTTAACTAATGATATAATTGAGTTTATGTGTGTGTCTTGAACTCAAAAACACTCTGCTCAAAAAAGAACAGTTTATATTGTTTTGGAGTCGAGATATCCCGCATATGTCAGTGGTTTGTAAGGGCCAGTTTAAGGATTGGGTATTCCCCTTGCAATATTTAAGTTGAACGTCATTGTAATGAGTGACCTGAGCCACCAAGCCTATGCTGATGTCTTCCTTTCTTTTTCCTTTTGAAAAGCAGCAGAATAAGCTGAAACCCTAGTCCATTTGTATTGTCAGGACAAAGAGAGACCATTGTGGCAGGAGGGTGGAGGGGAGCTGCCGGTGGAGGTAGGGGTGCAAGGGGTCAGGGGGGGCAGAGAGGAGTTAGTCAGAGTCCGACCCATGCTGGGTGGAGTGTTGGGGGCTCAGGGCGGTGGGGTGTGCAGGTCAGGTAGCGTGTTTTTTTTTTTCTCTTTCTATCTGAATGATGAGCCTGAAGTTGCAGCAGTGTGCATTTATCCAGCTGGAAGAGGCTTCGGTAGCAGAGCAGCAGCAGGGCGGGGGAGGTTATGTTTGGAGGGAGGAAGGGAGGGAGAGAGGGTGAGTGACGGGGAAGCCAGCGCACTGCCTCTCTCACGCTCCGACAGGAGTTTATTCTGCTCCAGCTGCCTTCACCACAGCACAGAGAGAGCTGGAGAGAGAAAAAGGCACGGGACCTGTTGATATCACAGAAATGACTTGCAGCACTTACAGAGTGGATTGTACACTGGATTTTGGTGCTTGGAGTTGATGACACTTATCTATTCATTGAAGTTTGGTATTTTGTCTGGTGCCTAAATGCTGTCACTGGGCAAAATGCACTCCAGAGCAAAGTCCCGGAGTTGTGACAACTACCTGAGTATTAAGGTACGAGTTTTAAATATGTCTTCATTACAGTTTTACTGAGACTTCTTGTAAGTTTCTGTTTCTTTCTGTGCATTTATGTGTTTGAACTCTTCTGTAATCCTGTGTGTTATTGTGCACATTCAGGGGATGTTCTTAATGGCTCAGCTTGTACTTGGCTGATATTTTGACTTCTTGCTATGTAGCCAAAAGATAGCGGGTAGTTTTTTTAGACAGTGAGGGAGAAGTGAGAAGAATGTATGTGCTGATCCAGCATTATATGATCAATCGGTATATATTTGTATTAGTTAATTTTCTTTTAGTTTCAATTATATTATGCCTTCATTTTCTTGTTTGTTTCAGTAAGAGAATTCAATAAGTCACACTGTGTGTAAATGTTTGCATTTCGTCTGCTGCTCTCAGATACTTGCCTGTTTGTAGTAATCTTTGTTCACTTCGAAGGACATTGGGAGTGTAATTCTTCATTGATGGCCCCTCAACATGTTCTCCAATGGTTACATAACATTTACAAAATGAATGTTGTGACTCTCTACGTGATTAAAGACACATTAGGTGTGCAGTCTTGACAGGGAGCTAAATGCTGGAATTGAAGACCAGATAAGTAACATATATTTTAAATCTTGAATTTCTTTTTTCAGTAGATACAGACATTAATGTTTTTAACCTGTGTGCCATCATCAGCAATGGTGGGCTTTTATCTGCAAACAAAAAAAGAACGGGGTCAGTGAAATACACAAGTTTGTATCCTTTCCGATAAGTCAGGTTCTTTTATCATCCTCCCACTTGTTTTGGTATGCACCCATGCTATATTTACTCTGCAGAGGTATCAACAGACTTTTGTTCGTCTCCTTTGTCTCTCCTGTCACTGCTCATCACCGCTCTGATTGGCTGAAGGACCTCCATTCACTTTTTGTCTTCTTGTTGTTGGGTTTTCCTTTATGCAAAGGCCTAATCAAATGTGAGAATGCGTGTGTGTTGTATAAAGTGCAACATCTATCTAGACGGTCTGTCAGGGCTGCTGAGGAACAATATCCTGCCAGTGTTTTTGCATCCTGTAGTACAAAGTCATAAGTTGACTATACATAAATCAAGTCTTTCTGATAACCAACTTGGGAACCTTTCCCTCTACTTCATTAGGGTACAGTTTATTTTTGACTTGTTTAAAAAGCAACATTTGGGTCATTTTTAATTAATGACCCAGCTTGAAGAAATGTGTAGGCCGTACACTTAACATCTTATTATATAGCCTCTTATGTGAATTAGGGAAATTAAAAATAGTAGCTTTTGCTGAGAATGTTGGGCCAGTTTATCACCTCCAGACTTCCATCATTGTTGATCCCGCTGTCACCCCACAGACCCAGCTGTGTTTGCAACACAATCAGTGTTGGCCTCTCTGGGTTAAAGTTTATCTGCTGAGATAGCGTGGTAACATTTACTAAAGTGTCTTTTTACAATGCCATTCTAATATTGTAACATTGTCCACTGAAGAGCGTGTTCTGTAGTGTTCATACAGAAAGAAACAGAGTTTATTTGTGTCTTATTTTCGTGTGTGTATTGAAGTACAATTCAGTTTTACTTAATTTTTTTACTTAAAAAACGAAGTAAGTTTGTATGTGTCTTTAGCTGAGACACTCGTTAAGAGCCACTTGTGTGAAAGCAGTAGTCAGATGAAGGATCTGCAAACTGCACTGATAGCTCCTAATAAATTCAATTTAATAGAACAATATTTTTATTTAAGATCTTTGTCAGGCATTATTCGTAATGTTACATCTTAACTTTGTTGGGAGTTGTTTATATAATGTTTAGATCTTTTTTCTGACTTTATATCCCAGCCCCTCTCCTCGCCTCTCCTCCTCTCATAAGATAGGATTTCTATTGCTCCGGATCAAAAGCTGAATCAAATTGTAGGTTCAGTGGTGAGGTCTCACTAGGCTCTTTTGTTGGCGTCCTGGCACCTGGCAGCGAGGCAGGTCTGAGCAACCTGTGGCCTTTGTCAGCCTGCGGCCTTTGAGGCTGTTAGCAGGTTGGTTAGTGAGCAGTCTGTATGGGGGCTCCAGGGCTCTCTTGTTACACTCCCCTGGTGGCTTCATGCTCCACTGGAGGCCTGGTAGGCAGCGCCTTTTGTGTCCCTGACCCACTAAATGTGTCAGTGACCACCTCTCGCCCGCTCTCTCTCTGTCTCTTAAGGTCTCTCACTCTTTCTTTCTCTGTGATGCACCCCTTACCTCTGACCTTGATTCTTTTCTTCTTCCACTTTGCAGTCTGACACATGCTTTTTAAGGTGCTGTACTTTGAATTACTAGCTAATATAACATTTTCACATGGTATATTTAATGTCTCTTATATAATTTACTTATAATGGCTCAAAAACTTTTACTTATGTTGCAATAGAGTGAATTGGAGACAAAATCCACATCGTTCAGCTCGCTTACCCGCTCTGTGCACCTTCTGAACAGCTGGTTTACTGACGGTGCAGACAAAAGTGTCCCACCTGGAGCTTGAAGCCATTAATTACCACCTCAGTCCTCCATCACACAGGCGGCCTCTTACAAAGACCTGGCATCAGAAAGGGTGGGACTTCCCAATCTGTTCCTGTCCTGGCTGAGGGTCTGAGGCTAGAGACACACAACCATACACACTGCATTCCTCTGTGGCTCAGAGCGGATGGGAAGCTCAGCTCTGGTGGCTATAAGCTCAGTAGTTCTGCTGAGACTTGCAGATATGTCTCCCACTAGCCAGGTGACACTTTTTGAAAAGCTTCAAATGCTTCCAGACAATGAAAAGCAATACGTGTTTTACCTTATGTAAGATGTTATCTACAGGGTGATGATGTAATGTATATTTCCCACTACTCTCAATGTAAACATGGTGTTATTGTTCAGATAAGTGCAGTTTTTTTGTCCATATTGTAGCATCGGATTACATGGACAGCCACTCTTGTGCAGCAGGCTGAATAGCATTTGATTGATCATTGCGCACAGGTCTCTGCTATGTTGAGCAATCGTTCATCAAAACACTACTTATGTCACTACCACGTTTTTTTTTCTGTCTTGGGAATCTCAAGAGAAACTGGTGTGTCCTAACTATGTAGTGAGGGCTTTCCTCCCATTGTTAGCTTTCCTCCAATAAAACACCATGTTATTCTTCTCCTCCCGGGTGCAACAGTGACTAATGCCCAGAGACATTTTTGTCTCACTGAAAGCAGGCTGACTGCTAATGGAGGTGGGCGTTTTGTTTCAGGGCACCAAACACTGTACAGCACATACCACTTAGAGAGGCGGAGTACACAATGAGCGCCTTGTAGTAGAGTCGTGGCATGTGTACCAATGCACTGAACTGTACTCACTCTCCTCTAATTGATGGTGCTGAGCTGCTTAGATCAACAGGACAGATCCTACAAAGGGTGAAACATCGGCAGTCTGACAGGCTAAATTCACCGGAGCACAGGCGATCTCTTGATTTCTAAGCATCCTTTTTTTTTTTTTACACACTTTTATTGTCATGTAAATGCAGCGAAGACATTTAAGTGAAAGTTAGGAGCTGCGTCCTCAACCCCCGCGTTCCTCAGCATGGTACACAGTTGTCATAGTGTGGGACTTTCCCTGGCATTGCTATCTATCTGTGTGGTTATCATTGGAGGCAGATGTCTCTATTCCACTGTTGTGTTCCATTCGGAAAGGCCAGATAGCTGAGGGATGTTTGGCCTTGGCTCTGACTGCTGAGAGGAAGGTCATAGCCTGAACTGTGAGCATAACTACAAGACCAGGTCAACCTCATCCAGGACTGCTGTAATCCCAAATGCCCTTTCTCATCAGTATCCGACATGTCATCTTTTCTGGTGGGGACAGGTGGTGGTGGGCCAGGTCGTGTAATGGGTCAGATAAAAGTCAGCGATGACATGGTTGTTATTAATGGGTAGCATTGCACCATCCCGGCCTCAACTGGAGTCCAGTCTGTACTTTCCAGTTTTGCTGTTTGTGTCCGCTGACAGTGATGTCACTCCCACCAGGTGTTTCCCCTCTTGCTGATGGAAAAACCATCATGGCTGACATTTCCTGTCATGTTCAAACTTCCTGACTGTCTGGCTAAGTGGGATCTTGCTCAGTAACTCATGGGCATATGCAACTGTATGTTTATCTGGTTGAAGTCATGTACAGTAGGCAGATGCCTTGTTCTTTGGTCATAGTTGTGCAGCCTTTGTATGATATTTTTATACATGCCAGTGGCATGGCTCTTGTGATGGTCCACCTGTCGTTTGATCGGTCCACTACTGTAATATCGCAACAACTATTGAATGGATCAGCGTGGAATTTGGTACAGACATTCATGGTCTTCAGAGGATGAATCATAACAATGTTTGTGATGCCCTGACTTTTCCTCAAAGGCCATCAGAAAGTTGTAATTTATTGAAATATTTAAGGTCTATTTGATGGATTACCATGGAATTTGTTAGGAAATGTCAATTAACCTGAGCTGTACTTTGTGTTTACTGCTAATTAGCAAATGCTAGCATGCTAACATACCTATCTACAATGATGTAGATAGGTATACAGCATGTTAATATGTTATTGTGAGCATGTTAGCATGCAGAACTTTAGCTTTGAACTAAGATCTAAGCCCCGAAAGTACAGCCTCACTGAGTCACTAGCATGGGTAAAGACTCTTTACACACACAGGATCACAGGAAGATTAAATACATGCGGAAAAAAAATCTCTCAGAATGAATGTTATATTTTCTGACTTTCTCTATTGTTTGTGTGTGTGTGTGTGTGTGTGTGTGTGTGTGTGTGTGTGTGTGTGTGTGTGTGTGTTTTGAAATGTTGGATACTTTCACCACTTCACGCCTAGAATGAAACCCTGAGTGGGAAAAATTATTCTTTTATCGGCCTGCACACAGTCCATGTTCACACCAAGGCCATAACCTGTGTCAAGATAGACATTGCTTTGTTTTAAAGGATCACAAGCCAAAAAGGTGGGGCACCACTGGTTGACTTCCATGTCCATGTATAGAAAGTGTTTTAGTGTTTTGCTACATCTTGGAGAAATGGCCTTTGATGTGGCTTTTGGCCTTCTTGTTACCATGACACATTTAGCACAAACTTCATCTGAAGAAAGATGTCCAACCTAATCCACATATTTATTTACTTAGGACACTGAGTCTTTGGACAGCTGTATCCAGAGCACCTTGTCGGCCCTGTACCGCCCCTTCAGTGCCACCGCTGCCACGGTCCTGTGGCAGCTCTTCAGTGTGGTGGAAAGGCAGTACAGAGGAGACGGCCTCCGCTGCCTCATTGACTTCCTGCTCCCTGCCAAAAGAATCCTGCAGATCATCCAACAAGAAACCTGTGTGAGTTGTTGCTACATGTGTCACCTCAGGTTAAATCTATATAACCTTCTGTGATTTATTTCAGATTTCATTTCAAACTGATTTACCAGGTACTAATCTTAGTGATTTCCTGCAGGACTGTTGGAAATCAAATGTTGAAGATAAAAACAAATAGTCCCACTAAAACATGTATCCGTGTGTCAGGACATGTCAACTCATGTCCTTCCCGAAACACTTCAAACATTCAATTATAAATATCTTGAAAGATAAGCAGCTGAAGTGATAAGACAAAATGTTTGTGACAAAAGAATGTGAGAACAGTGCAGCTGAGTGGGAATATATTTGCTGAGTGGGAAGGGGGAGCATCAGACTGAGACAGAGTTGATTATTGTTCCGAAAACAAGCTGAAAAGCAGCCATCTTTCTCTGAATAGGGAAACGGAGGGAAACTGTGATCTGTTTGAGAGGCTGCCTGGGACTCTTGGGCCCAAAGTGAAATTCAATATTCTCTCTCACAAGCTTTGATTGCTGTGGGTTAGGGCTCTACAACCAAAGCACTGTAACTTTATTCCTCTGTATTCATCTCCGCGGTGATTACACTGTGACGATAGCACATAGCAATAGTTTCACCTAAGCCTAGCCCCTGAGAACAGCTTGCAGTGCTTGAGAGTCTTTGTATTGCAGGCAATATGAGAGGCTTCAGAGGAAGATCACATCCTCAGCCTTTGCATTGACACGAGATGAAAAAAGTCATCCCTTGAGCAGTGTCTTAGCTCTTAGGTTCTGTTTTTTATTCTGTCACAGTGAAGATTTGTGTTGTGGATGCTACGAAACCAGGCCTGATCAGACAGGTTTTCCTCCTTCGTCAAGTGATCGCTGACGGTGATTCATCCAGTGCGTCCCATGAAAACATCTTGCCATTCCATTAAAGTTAAACATGTGTTTGAACACAGCTTTGCAGATGTCAGTCATACCACAGCTTAGCCACGACACACTGATGATAATCTTTTATGGGAGTGACTGATTTCTCTGTTTTCTCTCAGGTGAGGTTCAGAGGATTGCTGTTCTATCATGAGGGGTGGCCTCTCTGCATCCACGAGAAAGTCGTCCTGCAGCTCGCCCCTCTGCACAAAGTGCGACTGAAGCAAGGAGACTTCTACCTACAGATTGTTCCTTTAGGCCGCAAGACTGCTAAGCTAGTAATAAAATGTCTGTCGGTCAGTGGGCAGGCCATCACAGAAGTCACCGTCGCAGAGAGCATGTATGGTAGTGTCTTCACAGCTGAGTTCTTGCAGAATGTAACACGTGACCGTAACCTGCACCCACTACAGAACTGTCTGCTTACAACTGGTACGGCTGTGTACAGGACGCCGTGGAAGAACGTGGTCAACCCACTGTTTGTCAGCAGCACGGCAGACGCCATCATGCAAGCACGCTGCAGCAGAGGTGGCTTCCGCGGCCATCTCAGCACCTGCAGCACCAGCGGATCCACAGGGACTCTGGACAGCCACCGCAGCTCCAGAGAGTCCCTGCACTCTCAGGGAGCTGACTCCATCTTCTCTGAGCCCACCTCCCCAAACAGACACCACTTG
Source organism: Cebidichthys violaceus (assembly GCF_023349555.1). Taxonomy (NCBI): domain Eukaryota; kingdom Metazoa; phylum Chordata; class Actinopteri; order Perciformes; family Stichaeidae; genus Cebidichthys; species Cebidichthys violaceus. Next base: position 15,202,813 of record NW_027176927.1, on the reverse strand, counting down.
GACCCCGGCAGTGAGAACCACAGTGTTGATTCACCGGACACTGCTACACCTATCATTAAAATCGAAAGATCCACTGAAGAGCTTGGAATAGGAAGTGAGGATAGTGTTGGGAGAGAGAGAGGGCCAGGGTCCAAGATGCTATCTTTTAGTACGGACCTCAGTAACCCTGGCCCTCGACGACGCCTCCCAAGGGACTCTGTTGCATTTGAGAGCAGGAGACTTTTCAGGAAATCTTACATGGAGGCCCTGCAGAACCCCATGAGCCTCGGGTCCAGCTCTGAATCCATTCTGGAGGAAAGCCCAGAGCACGGTGCTGGTCTAAGAGAGAGCTCGGTGACACCGGGGAGCAGCCCCGACACCCGGTCATCCTCCAGAGAACATTTATCTCGGAGGTTGGTTAGCCGGAGCTGGCTCAGTGGGGATGACTTCAGACCCAGCACACCTTTACTTTACCTACAGAAGGGGTTGAGGAGCGCAGAGAGACGGGCAGAAAGACGCTCAAAGTCACTGGAGAGGACTAACAAGGCAGGCCAGGTTAAAGGCCACCGGGAACGATCCTCTTCTGGAGGCTCAGCTAGCCCCTCCCCCAAAAAGCTTATCAATGGCTACGCTCTGCGTTTTGGGAAGCTCGATTTGGAGGCGGCTTTTCCTGGCTCTGAGAGGAGAAACAGCAAAGAGGAGTCAGGTATGTGATGCTGCACTGATGTTCAACCTTTTGCTTTCTCAATGTCTCATCATACAAAAATCCCATTTAAGTTGCTAATATTACATGCACATACTTTTGTCTGTTGGCTTTACCAGCAGTAGACAAAAGTACATTTACCCAAGTACTGCACAGTTTTGAGATACTTGTACTTTACATTTCAGACTGCATTTCAAGTAATATTTTTTATTCCACTACATTTATTTCACAGCTTTAGCTAGCAATAACATGTATTACAACACTGATGTACGGGGTGACATGTTCCTTCATCACAATGAACATGGGCACTGTGGTGCCCATATACACCATGGTGCTTCCATAAAAACTCACTATACCCCCATGGCTGAAATAGTCCCCAATAAACGCACAGTGTCTAAAAACTAAAGGCTATTTTTGGAGCTTGGTTGGCTTTTTTTGGGAAATTAAACTATACATTTAAGACACTTTCAAGATTTAAATCTTCAGTAGGAATGAGTGTTATATATTATGGAAATATATGTTTTTTTTCTCCAACAGTGGTTGAATCATAATAACAGTCCATGACTCATCATTTCTTGCTTATCAAATAATATCACCTAAGGGTGTTAAAACCACTCTTAAACACTCTTTCACTCTTAATAGCCAGATAATGGACGTTTCTCATGAGGGTGTGTAATTATACCCCGCAGCAGGAGCGGTTATTCATCAGGTGGCTGCAGTTGGAGTCTAAGTTGAGACAACCCATAACTCTGAAGCATTAACGCTGCCATTCGTGACAGATTGCTATTCAAAGCCCACTGTGAACTTTTTGGCACGTTCAGTGTACAGGTACAGCCCTACCCTGGAAACAGAACTTACTCACAACCCCGTGTTTTCTTTGCCACTGTCAGTCTTTGTTTTTGTGTTGGTTCATACAGGGTAGCTCAGGAAAGCGGCGATGTGAGAGTACCACCTAGGGAATCATGTTGTTTTTTTCAAAACACAGATTCTTCCGTGAATTGAAATGTGCAGTGAAAAGTTTCAAATCTCTCAATCCTAATTTTGGACAATGCTAGACCATAGTTAAGGCTGTTAGTACTGACTTTATAAATAAAGGTGATTATACATGTGTTCAATTAAATATGTTAAATACACACCATGCAGCAAAAATATAGTAGTTAAATCACATCACTGTTGCATTTCTGAGATTACCTCAGAGGGGATTGTGTTTCAGCTGTTGCAAAGCAGGTTTCCCACAACGACATTTCAAAGGCAACAAAGGATCCTGTAAACCCTGTAAACCAACCACAGGGACCCCAGCATCCCACAATGAGATGACCCTACAGTGTTATTGGGGCTGGGGGCTGCACTGATCCCAGATGGCTTGCCTCATTTACAAAAGTGTCCTTTGTGAATCAAATCAGCCACTGGGGATTCACAAAAATAAGCTTTTCAAACTACACCTGTGTCTTTGGAGAGTCCTTTCAGTCCAGAAACACAAGACCTAACCTGCGCTGACTCACACTACTCCAGTAGTAAAAATACTCCAGACGAGTTAGATTACTCATTATATGAGCCAGCAAACTCTGCAATATCAAAAAACTTCCTGCGTGATTCATGTGATCAGTTACTTAAAACTCCAGCAACCACTGCAGATTTAGCCTCTTTGACGGCCTACAAACGTGTCCCGCAGACTACACAAAAACCAGACTTTCACACAGGACAATACTCAAGAGGCTTTACTCTACGTTTGTCACTTCCTCTGAAAACAAAGCTATTTAGGAAACATGCAGCAAACACAGTCCTGGCCACACAGTCGCACAGGAAATGCACTGACTGTTTGAAGACAATAGAGGCTGAGCTGGGAGGGTTTACTGTCACAGAACAGAGCAGGACAATACAAGAGGCCTCAAACTGTTTAAAAAGACAACACACAACAGGTGTCCGTCAGACACAGATCCATAATCACAGATATATCGGCAGAGCTGGTTGTGCAATGGCCTATCAAAGTTTTATGTTTATTTTCCAAGGCTATTAATTCTTCGATGTCTGATGTTTAGAAAGGACCTACAGTAGTTTATGACTGTGGCTCTAGGAACAGGAAATGTCTCTGTTGTTCAGCTGTTCAGTCTACCGCTTTGGTCCAGACTGTAATATCTCAAAAACCATTGAAGGGATTAGAGTGCAACACACATTTATGGTCCCTAAAGGACAAATCCATATTCATGGTCCCTAGAGGATGAACCCTTATACCTTTTGGTGATCCCAACACCACCAGGTAAAATGTTCTCATTGTCCAGTACTTTGGTTTATGACCAAATACTGCCATAGCTATTCAAATTCCCATCAGCCTCAGCTTCACTTTGTGTCAGAGCAGAGACTCAGGCTGACTGAACACCTGGTCTCTGTGATGAGTCAGGGTGAACTCACTACTAGAGCACACTTGTGTCAACACTAACAAACACTTGCTTCATGATGTATTACGATTAGTACTAAGGTGAAAGAAAGCTTCTAATTTATATTGATTGCTCTGTATTTTTGTACAGTTGTGGCATAGTAAGTATCACTTAGACAAAGTGTGCCCACTATTTATACTTATTTCCACAGGACAGCGCAATGACACCATCAGCAGTGAGAGCAGACGGCACAGGCACAGTGGAGAAGAGCCATACAGTCCAAAAGCTGCCAATGGGACGGCCATCAGGCCGGCTTCAGCATCAGGCTCCTCCATTGAGAGTAACTCAGCCTTCCCCAAACTGGTGTCGGAGGTCAATGAAGAGCTACTCTCATCGGGTGCTGTGATCCTGCCAGGTAGGCTTAGCGATGCGGACACGGCTGTTATTGGCTGCTTTTTTTATGCATTTCAGTTCATTCACTTTACAATGAAATACGACATTTCCATTGCTTATTACCTTCTACTCACTTTGTAAAAGTTGCTTTTGAATCCTGATGTACCACATGTCTTCTCCACTGCTGGAAAATAGCAGCAGGCCTTGACATACACTGCCATTTTCCTCAAATTAGTTCATGATCTTTTGTGGGAATTTTGAGCATTTGTTGTTTATTTCTGGATAATATTGTAATGTGTTTGGGCTGTGGTAAAAGGCAGAAATGCAAAACTGGGTATTCTCTTTTGGGCATTATTTTTTGCCCCTTCATTTTTTTATTTAACAGATATTTAGAAAGTACTTTCTTTCTAAGTAATTTTAGAATCTGATCTAGACATAGAGAATACCATTGACATGATTTAGTTTCATTTTAGTTTATTTAATTGTACAATTTAAAGAATACACAAACATAACAGAGATACATATTATTACAGTGCAGGAAGAGGCAGAAAACCCACTGGGCTGATTTGAAGCCTCCACCTAAATAATATTTCACAATATTAGAGAGAACACAAAATTAATAAACATAAGATATGACTATGTAATATTGATGTGAAAGTATTTTCACGAACAAATAACACTGAGCTCCTTAAAGCTTAAACATTCCTGACATAAAAAGTGTTGACCCCCTGCTGACATTTTCTCTTCCAGGAAACAGAGATCGCAGTGGGAGGACAGTGCTTCAGGTGTGCACAAGAGCTCAGGTGTGGGCGGGTGAGAGTAGCACGGTCAGTGACCTCACCTGTTTATTGGGCTACTACTATTCCACGCTGCGGTAAGTCACGCATACTCTGGGCTTTGTGTGTGTTAAGAATAACTCCAGTAACTTTCATGCCTGTCTTTTTACACCTGAGGTGAATGCGGCTGCTGTCCCTTGCAGTCTTTATTAATGCATTTAGCATGTTTCCAATGTTTCTCAACAGTGTAGTTGTTATTATAGAGCTTGTAGATGAATGAAAAAGTCAGTATTTTTAAAGAGAGCATTATCAGTATACATGGTCTCTCTAGTAGCTGTTCTTAGATATTTGTATGTCTTTCAAGTGTAATTGGAATTATTGGATTTAAAAATGTCTCTGACCCAATCTATAAATGTCATAAAGTAATGATGTACATCTGTGTATATGTTGTATTTTATGCAGTCAGGTGTTTGACAAAGACAATACACTAACACTAATAATACTTTGGTTTCAGGAAAGAAAGGCGTGATCAAGGCTTAACTGTTGTAATAGACAGCAGGAGGCAGCAGCCTGTTCCAGCTCTGTTGTCATCTCTGTCTGAATTGCAGGTGAGCCCGCAGTGGAAAACATGTAATTACCCTCCAACACACACTCAAAGAGTTTTCAGGCCCTGCTAAATCTCTGTTGTCTTCTGAACTGTATTGCTATGTCTCAAGGTTATCACACTATGGCATTCCTTACACATATGTTATTGTTCTACCTCTCAGTTTCGGACTCAGTTAGTTTTTTAAAAGAGACACACCTTTAAATTCGTATTGACTGCATTTCCAAGACATGTTTCTAAAGAAAAGGCTGGCCTCAGGGCTCTAGTGGGGAAGCCTGTGCTTACTTGTCTGTTTTTAACCGCACACTGGGAGCGAGCCGGCTGCAGCTGACTTACACATAGACATATCATCATGCTATGATGATGAGTTTTCTTACTGATGTCGGGATGACAATTCTGTAAACCAGAACACATGCATTGCAAGTCAGTTTAGCTGTAAAAATTCTACATGTATGTTCATTTTTGTTTTCTTTATCTTATTCACTTATGCAAATGATTGTGCATGTTTTTCTCAGGCGTTAGCACCAAATGCACTTTACACTGTTCTCTTCCTGGTGGACAAGGAGACAGCAGCCAAACCTGAGAGAGACATTCATGTACAGGTAAATAAAGACTCTCATCATCAGATTGATGAGAGGTATTTCTATTAAATGATGTATTTAGATTTAATAAGGGAATTGCAATAATTCAATTAGTTGTTACTCGATTGAGACTTGATGAATTCCTATCTAATGTCGTCGTTGTAGGCTGTGATGAAACGGATTATCAAACTGAGTGCGTGTTCGTGTTTTTCTTGCCACAGACTGAAACAATGTCATCTCTAAAAGCCCTGCTGAAGCACATCGACCAAACCCAGCTCACACGAGACCTGGAGGGCACCTTCCAATACGACCACAAGCACTGGATCCACTTCAGACAGGTGGGTGTGGTGGCTGGGCGTTTTAAACATATTTGTAATCTTACTCAAGAGCTTGGCTTGGAGATACCTTTCAAAAAGAAAATTCAGTTGTTCGGTGTTCGTTGTTACTAAGAAAAAAATGTAAATGATATTACTTGTGTTTTGCCAAAGTTATGTATAGTTACAAGAAATGGCTTCTCTGGGCCAGCTTTGGCCATTCTTGAATTAATCCCTTGCATTTCAGGCAGGGACGAGGACCAGTCTTTGACTTTTCTCCAAAACATCCTGCCGATTTTAAGAATGGTGACGGGCTCCAGTAATTTATGATGTTTTGACACTGCTAGTGCTAATAATCTCCCTCAATCTCTTTCTCTCTATCTCTCTGACAGAAAATTGACCCATTTGCCAGCAGTTGTAGCGCCTCCATCTCCTCCCTCCAGGAGTCTATCAGCACACTGAGCGGCAGCGGCAACCTGAAGACCTCGAAGGTCAGACCTGACCCCCTGCAGGCAGTCTTTCCTACTGATTTATGTGTCTCCACTGACTCACAACAGCTCTCTGCTGGCCTCTGGCCTCTTAACTGGAATAAACAGTTCAGGAGTTTGTTTTATGGTTACCTTCCATGATCTTTGTGCTTTTCTTTTGAGTTTTAAATTAAGCAGATATTTCACTTCATTTGTTTTTACATCCTTTCTTCATTTGATTTTGTTCACCATTGTGCATGTTTGATTCAGGAGGTGTCTGAGGTATTGGAACAGCAGAGGCATCTCATGAAGTGTGTGTTAGAGGACACCCGTCTAAACAGACTGCGTCTCGAAGGAGGAACTGTCCTCGCCCGCATCAGGAAGGAAGAGGCCTGTGAGAATGAAAACTACAGGTACTGAAGAAAAAAGGGTTGGACTCTCAACCACACGAGCCAACATGAGTGAAACCTGTGGTGATAATAAAATAGTCTTTTCATAACCCGCTCTGTCCTGTTATTGTTTTCTTTGTGCATTTAGAGATGCTGTCGACATGTTGAATGCACTGTACAACCAAGTAGACGAAGAAGTTCATAAGCTTGTGATCCTCTCAAACAAGTCTCAGAAACAGTTGGAGAGCCTGCAGGAGGTGCGCACATTTGAGGAGCAAACGCAACAGGTGAGCTTCAACTATTTCACTCTTGACATTGTTATCTGTGCTGCAGTTTTTCTCATTCAGCAATCGGGATATTTAATCAATTTACAATCTTGTTCTCTTTCCAGATCAAACTGTGGTTCAGCGTCGAAGGAGAGAAGCAGCTCACACCGTTGGAATCGCTAACTCTGTCTGTGGCCAAAGTTAAGGAGATGCGAGAGAGCTTGGGCCAGTTTCTTGAGGAGTCAGTGGTAAATATGGACACACTTTCTAAATACATTCCTCGTGGACCACCTCCTTTGTGTAATTTTGAGAAGACAATCTGTGCTAAATTGATCAGTTTTGTCCGTTTCCTGACAGCACCAGCAGAGGCACGGCCTGCAGCTGGTGAAAGAGTCTCCAGAGTCCCTTCCAGGTTCGGTTCTCCTTGACTTTAAGCAACATCTGGGCTCCATTTTAAGCAGAGTGGAGAGGAGGAAGACCCAGCTAGACATCCTAACCAACCTGTATGAATTCTATGACTCAGTAAGTATTTAAACCTAATGTGGATATGCTGTCAGAAAAAGAAAAAAAATCTTAAAATCTCCTTTACATCTGAAACCTATGCCAGACATTTTTCAGGATTAACCATGCTGCGTCTCTAACTATGTTATAAAGATGAAACACTCTTTCAAATCTGTAGGCAAACCAGTGGATGGAGCACTGCCAGGATTATTTTGGCCACCTGAGTCTAGACACTTCAGGTGTTGGACTTTTGCCATCTGTGGTGCAGACCCTCCAGGGTTACTACACCGAGGCCTCCAAGTTCTCTGTGGACAACTTCAGCACTCTCAACAACATGGTGCTCTCCCTGGAGAGTCCTCAGCAGCTGCAGCAGTGGAACACCGTGTGGCACAAATGCCAGCGGACCAAACAGCAGTTGGAAGAGACTTTGGCCGGAGCCATGACAGCAGCCCCTAACTCCACGACTGTTGACACGGCGGCTTCTTTAAAGACTGCAGAAAGCCAGACTGCCACTCCAGAACAGCATGGAGCGAAACCGTGTGTGCTGTTACCTGCGATAATTACACCATTAACTTTTGAGGACAACAAGCCTCACTCTGCTGGACCTTTCTCCAAGAGCCCAACCAGTTCAATCTCCTCTTCCTCACACTTCACGTTCCCCCCCGAATGCGACAGCAAACTGAGGCAGAGTCCATCCATGTTTGACGACACAGACAGCGACTGCACCATCGACTCGACCATCTCATGCCACTCGGAGCCCGTCTACTCCGGTGCAGCCCGCCTCCGCAAGCAGCCAATGAAGAAGATCATGAAGAAGACCATGAGCTATGAGCTGACCCCAAGGGACAGTGGTCACCCAGACATCAGCCACATTAATGGCTACACAGGTGTGTACATCAAGGGCTTGGAGGTGGCTAATAACGTGTCTGCAGAGAAGAAGCTGCAGAGACCTGACATATTGAGCCCTGCATTAGGACGCAGTCGCAGCATGTCTACGCCCTCCAGGATCAACAACAGACGCAGTGACGGAGAGGGCAAGAAACAGAGCAGGTGAGGAAGTGAACCACTGATACTAAACAAGACCTGGGATGTAACTTTACACATATTAAAAAGTGTATATATGAAGAGAGCGTGGACAAAATACCAGAAAAAACAAATAGTATGAAATTAATTTCCAACTCATGAGTAAAATATGAGTGAAACTTTTTGGCTGTTAGTTGTTTTAAATCTTTCACATACTGTTTGCATTTTAATTATTTTATCTTGTCTTCCCTGTGAAGATTCCTTGACAAATGTGGTTTAGTTATGGTTCAGGAAACCCTAAAATATTCAGTGTATAATAGACTAATGCTGAGAAAATAAGCAATCCTAATTCAAGATTCTGGAATTTGGCATTTTTGCTTTATAAATTATGCAAAACGTTATTTCAATTATTGCTGTTAATTTTTTACCAATTCATCATGAGTACTCTTAAAGCTTATCATGTATTTTTGTTGTCCAGTAAAGTGCAGCACATAATGGATGAGATGATCTCCACAGAGAGGGAGTACGTTCGCTCTCTCAGCTACATCATTGAACACTATTTCGCCGAGATGGAGCGCCTGGACTTGCCACAGGACCTGCGGGGGAAGCGCAGCATCATTTTCGGGAATGTTGAGAAACTGTGGGACTTCCACAGTCAGTACTTCCTGAAAGAGCTGGAGTCATGCGCCCACTCCCCGCTGTCTGTCAGTAGCTGTTTTCTCAGACACGTGAGTCCAGACAGACAGTCAGTCAGTCAGTCAGAGTGCCTTGAGGCGGCACATGGACAGCCTAAAAACAGCACTCAGGTCTATTGGCTCCCAACAGCAGAGACTGTAATGATGTGTTGACCTGTAGTTACTGACGTTTTTCAAAATAACGTAATGCAAAGTGTCAGGGTTTCACTGTGACACTGTTGTTGTTCCAATACCCATATAGTCACTCATCAGCAGCATAATGAACCCATGAAATTATATTTCCAGTCTCTTGGGAGCTGTGTCATTCATTGTGTTTTGCAAAGCATACTGAAATGCATACTTCTTACTGTAGTCAGTGTCGTAACTTGTTAATCTTGTGTGCAGGAGGATCAGTTTGGAATGTATGCTCTGTACAGCAAGAATAAGCCCCAGTCCGACGCTTTGCTCAGCAGCCATGGGAACGAATTCTTTAAGGTGCGTCTGGAAACTCTGGTTACATTTCTCACAGAGTGGCAGGTCACATGGCATTGTATTTTGGTTGTACACTAAATAAATGGATCACAAAAAATATAAACATATTTGATTCTGAGCAATTCTTCGACATGGCCAGTTTTGATGGACAACGTTAGCTAATCACAGATAAATTAGTATCGGAATATGTTACTGCGCTGAATTATAATGACATGATATTAAAAATTCTCAATGCGAGGTCCAACTTCCATGATTTTGAGTGTTTTAATCACATCTCATGGCCTTTGTCAGCAGATGGAGCTGCTCAGTTTTCATGGAGATGATTGGAGTGACCGTAACCCCTGTTGTTGTTGTTGTTTAAGGATTTCAACTGGGATGTTTGAGTTAATGTAGACACAGTGTCACCATGACATGGTTTGCCCACCAGTGAGCACTGAAACGTTATTTTTTTTCTAATTTAAACTGTGCCACACAGTTCATATTTTGACACATTTATTTAATAATCATGTTTAAGGATTCTTTGTTTACTAGTTTATGTTGAAAAATGTATATTGGCAGAAACGTTGCTTTTTAAAAGTCTTTAATGGGCCAAACAAATGTAGTATTGGTCATGCTGTAATTAATACATGTCCAACACTCAACATGGCTGCATTTAATCAACATCAATTAGCTAAAGGCTAATAAACAGAATTGACATTTGTTCGACTCACTAAACAACATTTGCATCCCCATATTCAAAAGACACAGTACATAATAATAATCCTCACTGTGTCTCTCCCCAGAATAAGCAGATGGAGCTCGGAGACAAGATGGACTTGGCGTCCTACTTGCTGAAGCCCATCCAGAGGATGAGTAAATATGCGCTGTTGCTGAAAGACCTGATCAAGGAGTGCAGTCAATCCCAGGAGCAGGAGCTGAGCGACCTCCGCACTGCAGAGGAGATGGTCAAGTTTCAGCTTCGCCATGGCAATGACCTGCTGGCTATGGATGCCATTCGGGCCTGTGATGTAAGAAGAAATACATAAGCCCAGAGCCATGTGCTGCTGTGATGAATATTTTTTTTTTTTCATAAAAACCAAATGCTACATAACATTATTTTCTGGCAAGACAAACTATTTTTGAATTGGAGGTCATCTTGTTATGTATACAGCAGATTGAGGTCAGAGTCCCACCAGGAATTGTATTGTTCTCTCTGACGCATGTGAACGGCCATGTTTCCTCTCCAGGTGAACCTAAAAGAGCAGGGTCAACTCCGCTGCCAGGATGAATTCATAGTCTGGTGCGGACGGAGGAAATACCTCCGCCACGTCTTCTTGTTTGAAGACCTCATCCTCTTCAGCAAGACCAAGAAGATAGAAGGAGGATATGACTTTTACATCTATAAACAGTCCTTCAAAGTAAGAGTTTATTGTTTGAGGATCACTTTTGGTCACTTTTCTGCTTGAAAAAGGATAGTTGAGTTAATGTTTCTTTTCCATTCTGTTCTATTCAGACAGCAGAAATAGGTATGACTGAAAATGTTGGCGACAGCGGCCTACGCTTTGAGATTTGGTTCCGTCGGAGGAAGTCACAGGACACGTTTATACTCCAAGCCAGCTCCGCAGAGGTCAAGGCAGTGTGGACGGCCATCATAGGGAAGATTCTGTGGAGACAGGCGCTGAGAAACAGAGGTGTATTTCATTTTGTAAAGTATTTTGATTTGAATATATATGTATATGTGACATTCAGGCCCTTTATCTCATACAAGACTAAAGTTTTGTCACTAAAGATTTCCTTTTCTGGATTCCAGAGTTGCGCATGCAGGAGATGGTGTCCATGGGGATTGGAAGCAAGCCTTTTATGGACATTAAGCCAAGTGACGCAGCTATCAGTGACAGAGCCATTGACTATATCATGAAGGGGACAGGTGAGCTGTCCTTGTAAACTTCATATATTTGAGCCTCAGTATACTTTTATTGTTCTTATCCCTCTTTCTCCTCTACAGTTTGTTGCATCTTCATGATTCACGTTGTAATTATACAAACACACAAAATTTGTCTTCGCTGAAACCACAAAAACTTGGCTCTTGCTTTTAAGTGTTTTAATGACAGTAGTATAATGACAGTTTTGTGAAGTTAACCCACCATCTTAAACATACTGATTTGAAGTCATTACAACCGCAGTAAGCTATTTTACACTACCCCTCTTTCATGGCTCACCGGAGATGCTGTAAAAAAACTGATTCATGCCTCAATTATCATCATTAACAACCACAGGAATGTTCATACATTCTTGTCACTTTTCATCCCTCCTATGATCTCACAGCTCACTGTGTTTGTCTCTGCCGACAGAGGCTAGGACCAGGGCGTCCATCGCGGTGTCTTCATTTGATCACACCACTTCGTTCAAGAGACCTCACTCCACAATCTCCAACAGCAGCACCTCCTCCTCCAGCAGCCAGTCCTCCTCCTCCCTACTGGGCTCACTCAATCTTCATCTTTACTCCTCACCCTCTCACCCGCACACACATCCATACCTAGTGACCAGTGTTCCCTCCTTTGCCCAGTGGCCCTATGACTGCATAGAGGAAGATGAGCTGGAGCAGGACACCGGGAGCCAGCCCTCCATGAGTGAGTGGCTACTATATCTTCTGTAGAATCCAAGGCCATTTATTTTCAATGAAGTATAAGAAAACGCTAGGAAATATGTATGTGTCTACTTTGATTTGATTATTTTGATTACATAATCAGCAGCTCATTTTGAGTTTCCTTCATTTTTTATTGCAGAAAGTATTTTGTTAGCTGTCAATATTATGCAAGCACCTAAAATAATTCTAACTGCTGTAATCGGTGTCGTCTTACAGCCAAAAGCACACAATAACTTTTTGATGAGTGGTGACATTAAATATGTGAATAGTGTATATCTTTTCAAGAAGTAAAGATATACACTATTAAAATAGAGAAGAGCTTCACAATAAATATTGATATGCATTTTTACTGGGGTAGATGGGTTTACTGATTAATGCCAGTGTCTTCTTTGCTGCTAACACTAGGAGTTGCCAAAGACTGAAAAATTCCAATCCAACACACAGGAGCTTTGAGAATACGTAAAAGTCTGTCTAACTTGGTGACTGCCCACATATTGACTAAACTTCCTTGAACTCTTGCCTGAATAGAAAATGAATGGAGTCAGTTTGTTGCTTTATTCAGCTTTACAGTATTGATGTAACTTTCTCTTTGTGTTGTGTTACAGTCACTGAGAGCTCAGAGACGTCCTCCCAGTGTACCTCCAGTGACAGTGTAACAGGGCTGAGTACCCTCACTATACCCGGGCACCCCAGCATCGTCATGGACTCCTACAACGAGTCCCCTACTTTCCTGTGCTCCTCCCAGACTTCCTCCTCCATCGCATCTCCTTCAATATTCCAGAAAGAGGAAGAGCTCCAACCCCAGGGCACCAAGTTCATCACAGCAGTGAGTGCTTGATTATCTTCCATGTTATCTTTTTATACTAAGATGAACTAAAGTCACTCCTCTGCTAACATCACGTTGTTTCAGGAGGGTGTATTTTGAGAAGTACAGCTCAGATAAACCACAGCTGGGGTGACACCCATTTATATTTCGTTGCTCTCTCTCAAGTCAAGTCAATTTATTATTTATTTTACAAGACGTCTTTCTTTATTAAAAGATACTCAGTTGGTTTCAATCTGCAGCCTCACCACTAGATGGTGCCAAATCCTACACACTAGACCTTTAACTTTTCCCCAAATCCATAATATTCTATATTTTTACTATTGATCATGTGAGTCACCTTAAGCCCAGCTGTGAACTACTAGTATAGATAATAATTCAGCCCAAAATGTACTGTATTCCCACTGGTACAGGATAAAATGCATTCAGGTCAGGGGCCTTTGGTATATTTTATCTTGTTTAAATACATAGATTTATATATTTTTATTCATTGTACTTCTTTATTCTCTTTGGAGTTAAATTGAAGCTGCATATCATCATATTGTTCTGAGGTGCTCTTGCTTTCTAAATGTAGTTTTACTTTTACTCAACAAAAATGACGTTTGAAAGGGTAATGATTAGAAAACAATTTAACACCTTGTTGATTATTTGCTTAAAGATGCCTAAAGCCAGGAACATGACTAGTTTTAAATTCTGATTCTAACGTTAATTTGGCTATGATTTTAAAAATCATGTAATTGGATATATAAAAAGGTTTAGGACTAAAATCTCCTCTGTGTGAGCTTTAGACCACTCAAAGCATTTGCAATTATATTGAACATCACAAACGAACCACACCAGAGTCCGCTTGGAAGCGGGTTCAGTTGTTGGTCCGCACCAGGGTTCAATTGACAGCTTTCACACCAGCCCAAACCAGAACCAGACTATCTGACGAAACGCTCCAGGGTTCAGTTAAAATGGACCAAACAGGTTACGTGTGAAAGGGATCTACGTGGAAGAGAATATTTGAAGCTTCAGTTTCACTCACCACTTTTTTGCTGTTTTGTTTTTACCAGAGCAAGGCCTCTCATATAGCGGTAGGCCTCTCTACTGTGGTCTGAGTCAGAGCTGAGGGATTTTAGCTCAGTAAGTAACCATTGTCACCAGAGCGGATCTGTGTTGTTCCCTTCACAGCCTCATTAACAACTGTGAAGAACCCGACTGACTACTAATCTGTGTGAAAATGTGCTTTGGTGCCTCTGTTGTGTGCTGCATGGGAGTGTGTTCTGCTGGGTTAGGGGGCTCTCCTCCTGATGGGTGGTTTGTTTTGTAAACTTCTGGCTCCCGTTCATGTTTTCCTCTTATTTTCCTCTGTGCATCCGTTTGACATGAGGGTGAAATTTTTTCAAGAGTATGTATGTTTGAAAACACGCATGCAAGCAACCCTTGTTTTGGGGCTTTGGAATGCATTCATGATTTGTTTTGTTGTTGATGCCTGGGTTTTGTGTTTTTAACAAACTGTTTAACTTGTTATTTTTATTTGTCTCAAATTTTTCAAATCAGCTTTTACAGGACTTATTTATCTATTGTACCAGATTATATGCATCAAATATTGCATCAAATATTTCAATGCAAATGGCAGCATAAAAACAGGTAACCTGAAGGTTTTAGGAAATGGACTGAGCCAAATGAGAAGCGCCTCACTGTAATTACATTTAGGCAAATTACATTTTTGTGGAATAAATAAGAACTTCGGTGTTGCTCTTTGTTGTAGGGCCTAAATGGCATTAAAACGCTCACAATCTATACTTAAAAAAAATTATTCCCCATGTTTAGATATTGCTTTAAATGTATGCTCAACTTTTAATTTTGTAGTAGGAAACAAAAAACACTCTTGGATACATAATGTGTCTGTTAAAATGGTGTCATCAAATAGAGTAAAGAAACAAACCTATGTTTGCTGCTTTACATGTTTTGATAAAGGTTAAATGTTTTTTAAAATGTTTAATACTTTCAAATGTGCTTCCTTGAAATCTCCACTGTTACACATTTCAGTCTTACTTTTTTTATGAAGTTTGTTTTTTAAGCTCTAGTCAGTTGTAAAAGTAATTCTCAGTGTCTTTTCCCTTGTAAAGCACTGTAATCTAGTTAAAACATTTAGCAGAAAGTAATACAAATGTTAGACATTTTAAATTAGTATGAAAGATGAACATTGCTTTAGCACTTCAGGAAAATATATTATGTGTTCCCCTTTACTTTGATTGTGCTGCCAGAGTAAAGCATCTAAAGAAAAAATGATCTGAAAAAAAGTTTGATAATACGATAACGGCTTAAAAAACTGAAATTGGCTGTGTTACATGTTTTCCACAACTCATTTTATTTCCAAAAGAGTTACATTTTGCTCAAAAGCAGCACTTGTATTATTACTGACAGTTTTACAGATTTATGGTAACCGAATTATTGGTTTGACAAAATCGATAATGTATGTGTTATATAAAGCCGTTTTTACGTTAAGGTGTTTAAAGGAGTTTTAACGGGCCTTTTTGTTGCCTGACATTCTTAATATTGCATGTTGACTAAAAAAAAATAACTTGAGTGCAAAAAGATGTTTTTCTAAATCCCCTTTCTTGTGTGTTCCTTCTTTCTTCACAGCTGTGAAGTCCTGAAGCTGAATGATGCAACAGTGTATATCAGGACAAGGAGATGAAAATAAGAGGAGTCCAGCTTCACAGCACTAAGACTTTAATGGATGAAGCTCAACTATTGTTTGACATTTCATTATGATACTGTAAATTGGAAATTGACACATAATTTACACTGCCATGATGGTACGTCAGTGGTCTGTACATTTGTTTTAATGAGCTAGATATGACTCTGTGTTTATACTGTAGATGAGTTTTTTTTATGTATTTTACATACAAACAAAAAATAGCAGGCAGATCTATCCTGACAATATCTTTCTTTTGTTGCCAGTCTTCTGTTATGACAACTTTGTACAGGTGATTAAAATGTTTAAAACATGTTGTAATCATTTCTTTGCCTTTTTTACTTGAAATGAAGTATTTCCACCAGTGGGTAATGCCTATAATGCACAAATCCTTCATAGTTCTGCAAAGCGGTGTGTGTGTGTGTGTGTGTGTGTGTGTGTGTGTGTGTGTGTGTGTGTGAGTGTGAGTGAGAGAGAACTGGAAGTGTGAGTTTATCTGAAAACACATTGCAGATATTTCCACTGTTAACTGAGCAGCGTCAAACCACACAGACACCCATAGATCGACAAAGCAACACGATGAGGCCCACTACTACCGTTACAAAGAGAGACGCAGAGGTTGAAGAGTGTTTTTTTTCTTCACATGAGAAGCTGACATTCATTTACCACAAGTCTTGTGTCAAACAGTCCGAGTCAAACATCAGACGCAGACCACAGGCTCGGGCTGTTCAGCAGGGGTTTCAGCTCCAATATAGGCAATCGAGAACAGAAAGCCACACGAAAAAAAAGCCTGCTAAGACTGTTGCCTAACTTCTTTTACACACTAATATACAGTATACAGCCCCTAGTAGTTTATATATAGACAGTTAATTTGAAGTATTCAATTCTCAAATGTCTTCTTCGTTAGGTTGATCATGGTGATTTGGTGCGTTTCTCTTTAGAGAACCAGAAGCAAAGGATTGCAGAGAGAAAAACCTCGAGTCCCAACACACAAAGTTCCAGCACCTCAATCTGTCAGAAACACAAAAATGATCAAGTATGAATTAATTTTATATGAGCAAATATATGTAATATCTATTGTTAAGTAAGCAGTTTGAAGTGTTCAATTGTGTCATACTCGTCACATGGTCTTACCCTCAGATGTTGATCATTTTCGGGACTCCAGTGAGCCAAATCAACACTTATCAGACAAGCCGAAACTACAGCTACAACAATACAGCTGCAGTTGACCATGAGGGACACCTGGAACATTAGCCATAAGTTATCTTTTTTTAATTAATTACCTAATTGTTGTAAATTGTTTCTTGGGCTTGGATTGAGTTGTACTTACAGGTAGTAATTCTGGATATTTGAACAACAGGTTGGAAACAACCCCAGCAATGATGAACTGCAGAAGGAAAAAATGCAACGTCACTATATTGAAGATAAGTTAACATTTGATAATTTATTTTAACAAATTTGAGAGGACCTTATAGTTTTACTATGAGGTTTGAGCAGAGACTTACGAGTGCTCCGGTCAGGTGGGAAAGTCTGAACAGCGTGAAAAGGGATTGTTGCATCTCCTGGGTTACTGCAAAAAGTATTCCCACTCCAACACTGAGGACACCGCTCACCATCTGCAGAGACTGACCGAGGCACAGAGACACTGAATTCATGACCTCTTATATCTCCGTATGTCACATGCATCATGATTGCTAACATTTTTGTAACATTTATGCAGAAAAAAAATCTGAATCTTGTTGCCCAAATGAGATGTATTTTCATCCAAATCATGGTAATCGATAAGCATATAACAACAGGTATTTTACTTTTGATAGTATTGTGCACATATTCACAGTATTACAAAGACAGGATTTTGTGAGCATTTGCACTTAAGAGGTAGAATATCACAAAACCCTCAACCAAGTATTTCCTGTTGCTGCTGTCCAAAGCTGCACAATGAGTCATATAAGTCATTTTGGACATCCTCTTTTACTGCACCTCTAATGTTTTTATGATATCTTGCATAAACTGTGTTAAATATGTTAAGACGTGAAATCACACAGTCACAGGAAGGAATGAGTAAAACATTGGGATCACTAATGCATGGACTTTGCAAAGTAGAATATTATAATACACAGTAGTTAAAATTCTCCATCTTAGTTCCTTTTTTTTAAGGCTATAACAATATGGTTGCAACTTACTGTGAAAAAAAACACGCGCTAAATAGAAGGCTTCTACTGGAAAGACTGATTGATTACAATCATATTATCACATGAAGCGTATACTGTTCCATATATTCCATTTAGATTAGACACTTTTTGAGAAAGCAGTTCGAAGTGTTATATTTTAGTATATTGTTATTTTATTCATGCAGACTGACAGCAGCTCAGGTAGACCGTGTTGTCCATGTCTCAGGGTTGGTAGTTCAATCCTTGCCTGTCCCTGATGAGCAAGTCAGCTCAATTAGCAATGTGTGTGTGGGTGTGTGTGTATGTAATGTTTTCAGAGTCTTCTCCATTCAAACAAACATATTACACATATCTACAGGGATCATATACACATTTTGAGACTAAAACAATTCAGTGCAATCGATGAAGTTACATGATTTTCTTAAAATAAAACTGGGTTAGAGCACAGTTAGTGTACAACACCAACACCAGAAAGTTAAGTCAACACCCCTGTGACACAATGTCAATAATAGTTCAACAATGTGACCTTATATGAGGGTTTGTATTGGCACGCCATCCTGAGCAGTTTTGTCACTCACCCCCAACACAGCAGGTTGTTTCTGCAGCAGGTCATGCAGCGGCCCTTTGCTGTCTGGCATGAGCTCTAAAGCCTGGTAATGTCGCATTGTAGGCGGCTCTCTCTGCCTGGCTCTGTGTGGCGCCTCATCACCTCCATTGATGTCCATGTCGACATTGGCACAGGCCATGGTGTTTCTCTGACCTGGAGGGAAGATGGTTTTTAGTGTATCATATATGTGTTCTTTAATTTGTACTGGGATTCCTATCCTGAGTGACCAGAAAGGTAGAAACACCAATGCAATGCCATATAACAGTCCTGTAATACATTTTTGAAAATTAAGATATGCTGACAAAATGAAGTGATGGTTCACGTTTTTGAGACACTTGTTGTTTTGTTGTTGGATTACATTATATTTCAATTCTTTTCTTCTTTTATGTAAATAGGACCGATGAGATATGAGAGATATATTTCACTAGATCACCACAAAGTACAGCTTTGAAAAGAATCATGGAACTAAATAAACACCCAAATAATTAAAGGAGTAGCGTCAATAAAATCTAAACATATTAAATAAGGTAATGTTTATTGCAGGGCTTTTGCTGCTCCCAACAGTCTAATTCTCATATATTTAGCAGAATTACTCTTTTCTATTTCTTAGAAGACGCAATTAACGTTCACAAAAAACATTCAATCTACTTACATGTAGAATTTTAGTTGCTTGCAAATTCATATTCTATATTGCAAATATGTACAACAAAACTTTTTTTCTGTGCAATTCAATGAATAGCTTACCTCGTTTCAATGGAGAAGTATTTATTTCACACTCTGTATTCGCCTCAAACAAGTGCCTCACTCTTGAGGCATGATTTTCACTTCCCTACAAATACTTTGAAAAATGCGGTCACGTCATACCTTAACTTCCTCACTCTGCCACTGGTTTCTACAATATCATCATTTTAAACCCTCAGTGCCATAAGTTATATGTCATGGTACAGCACTTCTGACTTGACAATTACACTTTTCTTAATATTTAGGAAAATAAACAAGTTCAAATATCAATATCTTGGCAGATTTAAATGTTTGCCAAAACATTCTGCACAAAAGCATTTTGTGGGTATATGTGTCTTTGTGTGTGCGTGAGAGAAAGAGAACTGTGTGTGTGTGTGTGTGTGTGTGTGTGTGTGTGTGTGTGTGTGTGTATGGGGGCGGGGGGGGGTGTACAGAGACAAAGGCAATTGGTGTGGCAGGTCATTTCCTTGTTAAGCTTACTTTGACAAAGCAGAGAACTTCAGGTCTGTATCAAGATATAAGAAAGTTACTGTTACTGAATGTTTCAACAGCAGATCGCCACAGTGATAAAAACTGCTTTAACATCCTTTGCTTCAATCGTGTTCACAGGAGAATGAAGAAGACATTTGTATGCGATGAATCAATGATCATCACCATTCCAATTGGGAGTCTGAGGGACGCTAGAGAGGGTCAACTGATGCCGGAGATATTTCAGTGTGTGTACAAAGATTCCTACAAGGTCTTTGCTATCAAAGGGAAACCTAAACCTCTTGGAGTGAGTTGAATTGTTTCTTACACAAGAAGAGTCATGATCTTAGAATATTTCATAGCTTTATACTTGTATTTTTGTCTTCGACTTACAGTGTTGTAATGCAGTATTTTTCTCTTTTTTTATTAGGCAGCCCAAGCCATCGCTGGTGTGTTCATTATCACGCTCGGTCTGATTTTTAATAAGACAGAAGACTTCACCAGGTTCTACACTCTACCCAGTGTTCTGGTAAATACTATTGCAAAATTACAAATCGAATCAACTCCCAGAATTAAGTTACCACTCCAGATAACTATGTGAAAATACAATTAGAAACCAATTTTATAGACATTCGCATTGCTTTTTACTTATTGCTCAACAGGGAACTGTATAAATATGCGTCTATTCTTCTACTTCCTTTTGCTTCTGTGACATTTCAATTTCCCTGCATGGGGTCTAAAACATTGATCTTATCTTGTATTCTTTTAATTCTAATTTGCATGTTTTATTAATATCTTAGTTTGTGGTCTGTGGCATCCTCTCCTATGCAGCGGGACAGGCTCCAAACATGCACGTGGTAAGTTAAAAATGAAGTTTTTGTTCACAAGTGAAGAATCCTCTACAATATGGGAATAAGAGGTGATTTAAAAAATAATGGCATGTGCTGAATGGATATTCTGAATACAGTAGTATAATATTTGTAATGTTTCCAATAGTTGTTTTTTGATGCTATGTTTGTGACCAGATTTTTGTCCAAATTCAGATTGTGATTTAGATAACATTTATCCAAACCAAAACTCTTATATCCTAAATACGAAATAAAGTGTTAGAGAATGCCTTAAAAACATTGAGTCCTAATGTTTGTAAAAAAGAAGGGCAGAATAACTAAAACATTGGGGCAGAATAAAAGAGGACTTTAAGTGAATAGTGAAGTTTGAATTATTTTTGCCATCCAATTAGACTCTATTCTTTGTAAACTTGCACATCAAAGTGACTAATTGTTACTAACAAATTTGAATTTTAAGAATTTTGTTCTTATGAAATCTAAAAGACTCAACATCATCGCAGCTTGTCTTTTTTTTTTTTTTTACCTAATGATTTTCAGTAATGCCTGTTCATGCCTCTTTCACCTTCCAGACCAAGCTGTCATTCTCTCTGAACATCGTCAGCTTCTTCTGGTCAATTGCAGGAGTTAGTATCTGCTTGATCAATTTTCATGTTGTACCAGAAGAGAGCTCAAACAATCTCCAGGTATAAGGAAAACAGCATTTATCCTCTCTTAACCTCTGTTGTCTCTGAAACACAAAGCAAAGTGTATTTATTCCACCATTCCACGTACTCCGTCTCAACTTTTCCAGATCCATGAAGGAATCAAGGGACTGATTATGACTCTGCTGGTTGTTGAACAGTTAATCGCCCTTTCCTTGATCTACTGGTTGAGTAAAGCTGTATGCAGACAACATTTCAACACTTTGGTATGTTATTTTTACACACATAGCAACTGCATAAACTGTAAGAGGAATAAGATCATTCATAACTAATAGTAGTATTTCTTTATCTGCAGCCCATCATACTGCTGAAACATGGAGACTGAGGCTTGATGGAGCTCAACAAGCCAACAAGAAACCACTTATTTATGATACTTTTAAATCCTTATTGTATCAAAAGTGCATAGTAGCCAATCAGTGTCATATACCCGTCAATATAAAACATACAAAGAATGTGACATTAGCTATTGTTCTCCTTTCAGAAATAGCTAAAAAAAACATACGCAAGCATGTGAATGAGCCACCTCTTGGATATAGATTACCCATTATTTTTTGAATTGCATTGTTTAATAATTTTGCAACAGAAGGGCCAACAATGACAAAAAATTACCGTTAAAATTACTGTTTATTCCTAAACTGGAAAATGTTGTATTGTCTCAACCTCTGGAAGTTTAGGAAATATTCTAAAACTTCTTGTTTTAGTGTTTGCTTTTTTTCCGGTCCCCTGTGAATCACTTTGTAACTTTGTTTTGGGCAAATAAAAATAAATATTTAGTTTGTTTATGTCTTCTTTGTCTTCTTGTGGACCTACTAAACATTTTTGTACTTTCGACAATACCAGATATACAGCTAAAACATAATTAACTGGTTTTAAGATTAGCAAATTATGCAAATTATCCCCAAAATAGTATATATACATTTGGTCTCAGAAAAATAATGTAACACATTTTGTTGTGATGCATTTGCTACAAAGTGCAAATAAATTGTTCCACGTATTAATAAGAGAGCCTACAATAATCAAGTGGAGAAAATAGTGCAAGCATATCAGCGTAAACCCAGAGAGAAAAAGACAATTCTTAATCTGTGTTTTACAACCAAAAATGAAAACTTTAACTTTATCTTTGCAGATAATTTTTAAAATGTTACTAGAGTACCATCCAATAACCTAATAAGTACTCTAGTACAAAACATGCTTTTTGCAACCTTATTTCTCATCATTCTTTTTGTGGATTAGTCCCTGAATAGATGACCGATGAGGAGATTATGTGTAAAATCACTTTTCAAATCCCTTTACACTTGTTTCCTAAACCAACACAATTAACTTTAACGGTAAATCTTTAGAAAAAGTTGTGCCCATTTCGGTTCTTGCTGCTCGTAATGAAAAAAACGATAGAGACCCCTGCTGGGAGCGGAGGATGTTTTTTGGTTTCAGTGACATGTGAAGCCAGGAGCGGCCACGTGGAGGCGATAAACACACACACACACACACACACACACACACACACACACACACACACACACACACAATTAAGTGTAAAGTAAATTCACCTTGCGGTACAGTATGTATTCAAGGAAACACTTTCATTTGACATTCAAATAACTGTACTGTAGTAACTCTGTTCAAGTTACCAAAACCTGTAGGGTTACAATGTTTTTTTGAAATACCAAATCACGAGGTCACAGTTTAAGATGAGTGATTATGTGGTTTGGTAGATTAAAGAAGTCAACCTCTGTAGTTTGTCATGCTTCAAAGTCCTTGCATGGAGGTCACGCTAAAAACAATCAGCACATGATGAAGGACGGCATGTGAACTCTTCCGCTATTGGGACACTCCCTACAAACATGCACACCAATCACAATCACAAGTGAATACTTTCTCTAAAACCGTCTTCCCCTCTTTTAACCTCTCTGTTGCTCATTCTGCTTTTCATCTTATTTGTACGCTGCCGGTTTACTATGTAATCCTGTGTATTTATTCAAACTATTCCCTCTCTCTGTAGTAACTTGTGTGGTGGGTCGCTTTCTCATGTTACTGTGAGGTACTGCCCCGCTGCTGCTGCTCTGCGTCCTGATATGGCGTCTGTGTACAGCGGGTCCCACACCTTGAGCAAGGATGATGTGAATTACAGAATGCATTTCCGAATGATAAACGAGCAGCAGGTTGAGGATATCACCATAGAGTTCTTCTACAGGCCGCACACGATAACGCTGCTGACATGCACGGTGCTCAGTTTGATGTATTTTGCGTTCGCAAGGTAAGTCGTTCTCAGCTAGCGAACGGTTAGCTCGCTGGGTTAGCTTAGTTAGCTAGCGCTCGGCTAACGGCAGCCGTGATGCTGTGACGGTGCCAGGTAACGCAGGGAGGTTAGCTAGCTTTGAGCTACTCTAAGGCGGATTTCATCACTGAAACACACTTTACATCCGCATGAAGCAACGGGCATAACTTTCTCAGTGACGACTGCCTGCATTTTGCTGTCTTTAACCGTAAACCTAAGTTAATACAATTAAATGTTATATAACGTTACTCTGGTACTGAACATTGTTTCCTGTGCTGACATTAGCTACAACAATGCAACAAGCAAGGAGACGAGTCGTAACGTCACATTTACAGTGATTATCTGCTTTAAAACTCGCACATCTAATAAAATGCAAACGCTAATGTCTCCTTTTTGAAACTTAGAAGATGTGTGAGGCACATTCACATCACCACAGATATAAAGCATAGACTAATGTTGGCTGGTTAACATTTACCATAGTGTCACTGGTGATATTTACTGTTCGTTTGAACAATTTCTGTTTCCTGCCTGCAGAGATGATGGAAATCCCGACAGTAATCTCTGGGTGGGGCTCATCCTGGTCATCTCCTTCTTTCTTGTCATCAGTGTTTTGGCATTTCCTAACGGTGAGTAAAACATCACCCTGATGTTATTATTTTAGTATGGCCAAGTGTATCTGCATAGCCACTATTACAGTTAGCCACAAGCATTATTAGTTACTGTGCATACATATAAGACACCTTAGTTTGAACAAGGAAACCCATTTTGATACTGTGAAAACAAAAAGGAAGCAAAAATGTTTTGGCTTATAGGCGATATATGTGAGACAACAACACAAAGAAAAACTTGTTTCTGCATAATGAGAAACCTGTGTCCATTCCATCATGTGCTGTAGATTATGTCTTTGAAATACTATCTTCATGTGCCTCACTTTAGGTCCATTCACTAGACCACATCCAGCAATATGGCGTATTGTTTTTGGTGAGTATTGATCAAACTCTGAGGGTGAAAACTGTTTTAGTTTGGACCTCAGATTTCCCTCCCTAATGTCATGTCTCTCCCTGCTGTTAAGGTCTGAGTGTCCTCTACTTCCTGTTCCTGGTGTTAGTCATCTTCCTCAACTGGAGGCAAGTGAAGCAACTAATGTATTGGTTGGACCCAAACCTACGTTATGCCAAGAGAGAGGCAGACGTAATGGTGAGTGATAAAAAATTATTTTCCTATTGATTCACATGCACCAGTTGCGTTGCCCAGCAGGAGATTACCAATCATTCTAATGAGGCTATCTGTGCTGCTCTCTGCAGGACTATGCTGTGAATTGCCATGTCATCACCTGGGAGAGAATCCTGAGCCATTTTGACATTTTTGCATTTAGCCATTTCTGGGGCTGGGGTATGAAGGCCCTGCTTATTCGAAGCTATGGCCTCTGTTGGACCATCAGTATTACCTGGGAGCTCACTGAGGTAAGGAAGCACATACCAGATGAGGTTATCATACACTAAATATCCCGTAGCATCACTTTCTCTTTGGCTCTCTCTGTCACGGTTTTAGTCAGTGGAATTGATGGGTTTTAGCCATTCTCAATAACTTAACATAACTCATATTAAATATCATTTTAGACTGAAAAGTAACATTTTTAAGACTCTCATCGCCTCCTAATCTCCTGTTCAGCTATTCTTCATGCATCTGCTGCCTAACTTTGCTGAGTGCTGGTGGGACCAGGTGATTCTGGACATTCTGCTGTGTAATGGAGGAGGCATCTGGCTTGGCATGACTGTCTGTCGCTTTTTGGAGATGAGGACCTACCACTGGGCCAGTATTAAGTATGACCCTACAATCTGGAAATTAACTACAAGTAACAGTTTGTGTTCATCCATAGCCTGTTGGATTTATTATGTTAGTTTTAACTTGTGAAGGGAAGTGGGGTCAATATGGAAGGCATGGTGTATGCATTTATCACCCATAACTGAGTAATAATAAATCTATTATATAGGCAGTAATACATTATCATTTTAATTTAAACTGAAATATAAATAGGATGAAATCACAAGCTAAAGAATTTTTGTATAGTCCTTTATTTTTTTGCCTTAATGCTTTAATATGTACGATTTTTATTTTAATGTGAGCCCAATGAAAGATATCTTTCTAATTTAATCACATTGAAAACTTTTATCCATTTAATAAAAACATGTTAATTCGGATGAGTACAGGCTACCTAATACAGTCAAGCAATGGGAAACCATCTTAAGACGCATAAACGGTTGTTTTGAAATATGATCTTACAAGCTCATCAAGGCGGAGTGGACGTCAATGATTAATGTGATGGCATTACTTTCATCCCGCTTTTGTCTATTGTGCTAACACGATACTTATTGTAAATCTATATGCAAGTCTTGGTAATCCTTCTCCTGTGCTTCTCACTCAGGGACATCCACACCACCACGGGGAAGATCAAGCGAGCCGCGTTACAGTTCACCCCTGCGAGCTGGACGTACGTACGCTGGCTTGACCCAAAGTCTTCCCTGCAGCGAGTGATGGGCGTCTATCTGTTCATGATCATCTGGCAGGTGGGTCACTGAGAAACCCTCTCACGGTGACTAAGTGCTGACTAGTCGGGGATCATCCGGTGTGCTTTGCGTGCTTAGTCCAGGCTAATCTAATTGCCTCCTCTGCTGTTGAAATCTAAAACCTGTCTCACATGGATCCATATAATGCATGCGCATTAGCAGCTAATCCCATACGGGTGAAAGATACGCTAGATTACTTGGGAGCAATTTATGGTGGTGAATAAGCAGTGGATGGAGAACTTGAGTAAGCTCCGTTGCTTTCCACTGGAGAGTCAACTGTGGCTGCCGAATTCCTACCCAATGGCAACCATGGTGATGAAAGCTTTCTCCGATTGTTGTGTGGCGATGAAACAACATTGTCCTCCCGTCTCCCTCACTCAGGCAGTTCCCGACTCTCTCGAGGCTTGAAATAGTAATTACCAGTCTTTGAGAATTAGTTGAAGAGATGGGGGACGTCTCTGCTCTACTCAGCGTGGTGACAGTTTAGCTGCTCTTCACTGGCTTCAGCCACAAAGGCTCCAGGCCAAATGAGTGAATAACACGGCAGCAGGCCTCCCTCTCATTATCCAGTACGAGTGTGCGTATGAGAGGGACGAGTGCAGAGTGTCCTCCTAAATGAACTGCTAGCATTGTTGACGATTTTGTTAATCCAAGTGTGACTGGCATTGTAGGAGAGTCTTTGTTGTTACCGTCCTGGCTGAACTGGTCGACTTTAACTTCCTGTAACAAGGCACAAATTGAGTCTCTTTGCCAATAGTTCTTAGTCACAGCTGACATTTTGACCAGTTAAACACAAGTGTAACTAAAACATTAATAATGACTGCATTTCTTGTATGTGACCGTGGCTAAGTGGAGAGCAGGGCTGCCTTTCAATCAGAGGGTCATCGGTTTGATTCCCGGCTCATGTCAATGTGTCCGGGACAAGACACTTCCCGTAGCTGTGCCTACGGTGTATAGATACTGAATTGTAAGTCTGCTAAATGACTGTAATGTAATGTTGTATGTGGGCCAGTTCAAGGGCTCTGCTTTCGTACACACTGTCTCAATGGCACGACTTATTGGCACATTATTTATACCTGTGCTTGTCCTGCGATGACATCAAAATATCTGCTGTTAGAGAGATTTATGGTCCATAAAAACAAAAATGTACCTTTTTATTCTCTAGCTTTAGGATAACAAGAGCAACACCAATCAGCCCATAGTGTGAGAAATAATCTAGAAGTTAGAATATACGATGTTATAACATTTGATTGTATACAATACAGCGCTTTAATTTACAGGCACCATTTAACAGTTTCATGTCAAATCTGTTAACAATATTTTTGGTGCTAAATGTCATTAAGCTTTGAGGGTGTTTAAGGGCATTTCCATCCATATTTGGTGAACATAGTAAAAACTGTTCATGAATATAATAATCTTACAACAATACAGCAGCATAAAGCCAAAGCAACCAGTAGGTTATTAGGGCCAAACAGTGCAATGTTCTTGACCGTCTAACACGATCACCTGACCATAAACCAACCCGCCATGTGTTACAGTGCTAAACACTAGATCTGAATACTTTATTTCTTCTCAGTGATGTGCTATTACAAATGAAGATCTTTATTCTCTTCTACCTGTTTCTCTTTTTCCATAGCTGACAGAGTTGAACACATTCTTCCTCAAGCACATTTTCATCTTTCCTGCAAGCCATGCTCTTAGCTGGTGTCGGATCCTGTTCGTCGGTATCATCACAGCTCCAACAGTGAGGTAAAAAGACAACTTTATTAGGATTAAGATTAACGGCTAGGAAAGTAACTGAGTAGAACTGCAGTTAAAATGATCTAATAATTGCAATGTTTTTTGCTCCAGGCAGTATTATGCGTACCTCACAGACACACAGTGCAAGAGGGTTGGGACCCAGTGCTGGGTGTTTGGGTAAGTGAAACCTACATTTTAGCCTTTACAAAACTAATTTAATTTATCTCAGGTAAAGGCCACACAAGTTGTTTTTTTTTCAGTTAAATTAAAAGTTTACTTAAGGTCAGAGAATTCAGTTGTTGGTGTTTTTCTCTTGTTCACAGGGCAATAGCCTTTCTGGAGGCCTTGGCATGTATTAAGTTTGGACAGGACTTGTTCTCAAAAACACAGATCCTCTATGTGATCCTCTGGCTGCTGTGTTTGGTAAGATCAGGATCACAGTAATGCTGCATTTCTGTGTCAAAAAGCCATGAAATCTTGTGACTTAACTTTGCTGCAAACACACCATCAATTTTCACACGTATGTCTTTCAACATAAAAAAAAACAAACAGTTAAACAGCAAAATTCTGTGCTGTAAGTTATTGATTATGTGTTTTCCATGAATCATTAAGCAGTCTCTGTGTGATCTGTTTTTAGGCATTCATTACATTCCTGTGCCTGTTTGGAATGGTGTGGTGTGCTGAAAATTATGGTCCAAGAGAAACGGTATGTCTATAGTGTTTTTTTTGTAAAGTTTGTCATATAGTTTATAACAAAAAGTAACTAATATTGGTCTGTTTAAATCTATCTTGAATCTTGTCAGGGATGCATGGAAACTCCCATTTGTTTAAGTAACCTGTAAACCCTTTAAAGGCAATTGGGGTTTATGCACCTGCACAAGTGTTAAAATATGATCCCCACCCTTTTGGATATGTTTATGTAAACATGGTGTACATTTTGAAATGATCACCACTTTCAAGTAAAAGTCCCGGCGGCAATCTTAGGTCGACGTAGTATCACGCTCATGATGGTCAAAATAAACGGAAGTCCGTCATTAAAGCCAGTGTGCGCACCTTTTATCTCCCCTTCTGGCAGTGAGAGTAATTACCATATGGGAGAGACCATGGAGACGAAGCAGCAGTTCGTAGTATTGGAGAAGCTAAGTTTCTGGAGCTGATGCTCCTGATAAAAAGAAAACTCGGCCTTCGGGAATAAAGTAAAAAATTTGCCCGGGAAGACTTAAAGAAAGCACTTCCGACATCGACCCCATAACTCCGATATACATCAGCATCATGTGAACTCGTTTGGCCAGGGCTTGAATGTAACAGATGTTGATTTTAATGGAAAAGTCCCGTACCCCAGCTGTAATGCTGCCTGTGAGAAGAACACTCCTTGATATCACTACTCGGTACTTGTTGCATTACTTGGTAAATAATTCACAAGTGAGCTGCACCAATTCTTGACACCTATGTCCGAATGACAAAAAGCCATTTCTTCAACAGAAAGGCGAAGCCAGCAATGCCGCGTTTTCCATATCTAAAGAATCAGCTGACGTGCTCTTGAGGACCCTCTGTATATATAGACTTTTAGACTTTAAAGGTTATCCCTCTGTGTACCATGAAAGCTGTTCATGGTCAGTTTGCTGCTATATGTTCCCTGTCCAGTCAATGGTATGTGTGTCATGTGTCTGAATCTCTTCTCCCGTCACAGAGCCTCTCAGAATGTGAAGACAGTAATTACCCTGAATTTGCTG
Source organism: Cebidichthys violaceus (assembly GCF_023349555.1). NCBI lineage: Eukaryota > Metazoa > Chordata > Actinopteri > Perciformes > Stichaeidae > Cebidichthys > Cebidichthys violaceus. Next base: position 15,173,290 of record NW_027176927.1, on the reverse strand, counting down.
ACCATGTGTCAGAAGTATTTAAAGGTACAGTGACTTTACTGTGATTCATCAACTACATAAAAAGTAAACATTAATCTTCATCTCTAATCTTGTAAAGGGCTGACCTCTAGTGTTTGGAATGGTGTTTTACTCATACTGCAAAGTTCAGTTTATTTTATGAACTCATTCCGAAGCGTGTGACCCTCGTGTTTCAGAAGAGACGGATGTGGACGATGACAGCCCTACAACCCGACGCAGAGGGAAGGGCTCTGGAAAGACCAAATCCATCAATGGCCTGGACAGCCAGTAGGAGTCGGAGTTGGAGCCAGAGGCTGGTGTGCGACTCCTGAACTCACTCCAGGGAGCCAGGTGTGAAGGATCACAGGTTGAAAAAAAGGGGGTAAAGATACAACCACTTCCTGGTATAATTAAAGTCTAGAAAGCTCCCATCGACAGTAGAGGGAGTGGAGACAGGAGAGGCTAAGTGGATGAACAGGCCCATGCAGTGTTGTTAGGAGTGCACAGAGGCTTGGACCAGAGAGATGTACACTTATCTGTGTGCTGTAGTCATGAAACACTCCTAAACCACTGAGTGTGTGTGTGTGTGTGTGTGTGTGTGTGTGTGTGTGTGTGTGTGTGTGTGTGTGTGTGTGTGTGTGTAAAGAGGGAAAGCGTGGTTGTGAGAAAGAGGTGGCAATAAAAACTGCCGATTTATAGATATGACTGCATGATCATTGTAGCTGATGAACTATAATTTACAATTATTCTACGATACAGTATATCATTGATGGTCAATGTACGTTTGACTGGTTTACACCAGCCTTAACTCGTATGTTGGTTGAACACATTTCAATGTTAAAAGCCATTATGTAGAATTTATCACATTTAATTGAAGCATCTTTGTTTATAGCACAGAAAGGCTACGGTCTTTTTATTAGCCTCTGCGTCTATTGTCTATTTACATCATAGGTGTTCACAATGTTTTTCGTGTTTATAACTTGAATGTGGGCAGGATTTCAATGCAAGACGGCTTTAGCTTGGTAGGATCATTGACCGAGGATTGTGTTTGGCCTGGAACAAAGCAAAGCACACAGTTTAAGCACTTTTCAGAATGTTTTCTTGCAAATACTGTACATTTTGTAATGCTTGAGTATTTTGTGAATCATTGTGACCTTGAGTGATTTTACTCTCCCTGTCCATCTGTGGCTGCTATCTTTTCTTTTTTACTGTACTGATAACGGAGGGCAATTATTCAAATTCCTGCATGTGTTGTCAGGTTCACCGTGTCTGAGTGCAGGTGTGTTTTTGTTTAACTGTCGACCTTATTGTTATGGCATATATTGCATTTGCATGGCTGTGTCAAATCAAGTGTTTTAGTAAGAAAATGTTACCAGAGTAGTCCAGAGATCTTCGTATAACACCACACACCAGGGCACTAGTATTGTCAGTCTTACACTGTCATTGAAACATTTTAATTCGCCCCTTGTGCCTGTTTGCATGTTTTCTTTTTCTTTCTTTTTTTATTCTCAACTTTTCTCAGTTTGTATTATGACTAAATGTGTGCTTTTTGTGTTTTGATTCTTCTGCTTTAAGTGCTTTCTTGAGCGTTTCTTTTCATTTGCTCTGTCGGCATCATCTCAGTACAGATATATCCCTCATAATCCTCGACAATCCAGATGTTGACCTCTGTGGAATGGACCAGGCTCCCCTGCTACAGTAGACACAGTAAATGGTACATTGTCTCTGGATTTAGATGTCATTTGCCAAAAAACAATTCTGATAAATAAATGGCTGTTCTTTTTCACTGTGAAATAATGAAACATAATAAAATGTTTTACATTTACTCTTAAACTGAGTTATTATTGGAGCTATTTGCCCTTTTTTGTGTTTTGGAAAGGAGCAGCAGCACTACACTTACTCCCTACTTTCAAACAATTATGCGTTTGTTTATAAATAAATTATTACATTCACAGGAGTAGGAGGCAGTTTGAATACTTAACAATAGGAAGTCATGAATAACCTTGCTCGACCCCTGAACAGCGCCCTGCTGCAGGACGGGAGCGCTGGATTGGCTGACTATAGCACTGCCCGTCTCGGATCAGATTTCACTCCGTCTGCAAACCATGAAACTCACAGACTGAAATAGCTGCCTCGTGCTGACCTATAACAACATGTTTCTGAAGGTAGGGCTGATGTTCCCTTTGAAAAGAGCAGCAAAGAATGTTGTATAGTCGAAAACATGAACAGTTGTAAGAGGTATAGAAAATCTGAAAGAAAAAGCCTAACAGGCACACTAACAGCTGATCCTGGCTTTAAATCAAGCCAAACACCATATTATAACACTTAATATACATATAAAAGAAGGAATTAAGTATATTTTCTGCTACTTTCTCAGGTGGGGGGGCTGTAAACATAACGTTTCCAACATGTGTATTAGCTCATTTCCAATAGAGGGCAGCAGAGAGCCTCAGTGTTGCGCAAAATGTCACGTGACCCTTTGGGCCTACAGCACAGGACATGAGTGTGTTGACAAAAATGTTACATGCTCTGCCTCCATATCCCTCCCGTCATCATTCTCTCCATCTCATTTAGATAACCAGTCTTTCTATTTTTGGTTTCCTGAACCTCCTGCAGCCTGCATCAGCTCACTGGTCTGTCTCACCAGGGTTACAGAACATCGGGATATTTCAGTCATGGCCAAGAGTCCTGGTTCCCCGAGTCGTGGCAACCTGAGCCCCGAGGGGATCGTGAGAGAGATCCAGATCAACTTGCTGGAGTGTAAAGTCTGCTTCGAGAAGTTCAGCACTCAGCAGAAGGAGCACAAACCACAGAACCTTTCCTGTGGCCATGTGCTCTGTCTGGAATGCATCAGGGCGCTGTCCCACCCTCTCCTGAGGAAGCTGGAGTGCCCGTTCTGTCGACAGCTGTGCAGTGTTGACAGCACCTCCCACTGCCAGGCTCTTAGTGACCTGCAGGAGCTGCTGTTGTCCCAGACTCTCCCGTCTTCTACTCCTCCTCGCAGGGCAAACGCAGGCCTTGGCTCTGCCACAAGTCTGACATCCACACCTCTGCACCTCTGCACAGCCTTTGGAGGGTGGGGGACTCTTATCAATCCCACTGGCATAGCCGTTTTGGGCTCGTCAGGGACGATAGTGGTGGTGCATGATGGAGAGAAGAGGGTGGCAGTGTTCAGTCCACAGGGCAGGAAGCTGCACAGTTTTGGGAGAAGAGGACAAGGCAGTGGGGAGATCTGTTACCCAGTGGATGTGGCGGTGACTCCCTGTGGTCATGTGGTGGTTACTGATGCAGGGGATAAAGCTGTGAAGGTTTTCACCTCCAGGGGTAACCATGTTTTGACGGTCAAAGATTCCTTCCAGATGCCCTGGGGTGTGGACACAAACAGCTTTGGACACATCCTGGTCTCAGACATCCAGGTCGGCACACTGTCCCAGGTAAAAGTGGACTATACTCACGGTCTCGCTCTAGAGCATCAGGCAGCCATTACAGACCTGCAGCATCCAAAAGCGGTGGCCTGCTGTCGGGTGACTGGAAACACTGCAGTGATGGAGCATTTACCTGATGACACATGTTCACCAGGGAGGAACCAACACACGAGGCTGAGAGTGTTTACGGGAGACTTCCACCTCCTTTATCAGAGTGACAGTTTCAGCCTGACCCTGCTGAACTCAGTGAGGCTCAATATGACAGGCGTGGCCTTTGACAGAGATGGAGATGTGATTGTGATTGACTCCAATCAGGGAATGATTTGGAGTTTGGGGATGCTCCAGAATGGCCCAGCCCTGACCCCACTTGTGGGAGACCACCTCATCCACCCAGTTGGACTCGTGTCACTGAACAACACCCTCGTCGTTCTGGACAGTGGAGATCATACGGTGAAGATTTATTCCACTAAATCTGATGCTGGGCCCATGATATAGCTCACAAATGATGAACAGGCCGTATCCTATGTGAAATGTAGCTTTCATATCATGAAACGAAGAGGTGACCTGGCTATGCTATTTCAGTAAATATTAAGTAACGTTTTACATTGAAAATGATGAAAGTGAACTTAGTCAAATGAGTGCTATTAACTGTATGCTTTGTTTTGCATATAAAATCACTGTATAAGCAAACTTTTTGACAATTAAGCAATGATTAAAGGATTCAAAATATATTTGTGTAATGTTTGCTGTTTTCTTGTGAAATGCTGAATAATTTCACCTTTTTTCTATGTTAAAAAAATTATGAGGGGTCGAACAAATGGAAATTTCTTAATTTTAATGGGGTCACAATTCAAAAGAGAGGAAACTACTGTTAGCCTCAGCTACACAATTACACATGCATTTTGTAATACCCTCAAAGATATTGAATTAGTTTTTACGTTTATTAGGGGGTCTACATTTTATGAGCTGTAGTGAGGTGTGTGTGTGGTATCTACTGTATGATAAAATAATGAAAGTAGTGTGTGTGTGTGTGTGTGTGTGTGTGTGTGTGTGTGTGTGTGTGTGTGTGTGTGTATGTGTCAAAGAGAGAGTGAAATATACATGTTTATTGTGACTGTTTAAAATTCCTTTTTTAATAATCCCTCTGCTCTTCATTCCTACCTCTAAATCGTCTTTAGATGATGCTTATCGTGGGTGCGCATAAATTAACTTCTCAGACAGCCTCACATTTCTCGTCCACTGGTTCCTCCCCGATAAGCTGCGCGGTGCGTAAATCCTTTCCCCCTCTTTGGCACAGCCGTCTCCAGTCTGCCAGAGGATAGCAGTCGTGCTCCCAGTGGAAGATGGCGGTGGGGATGCTGTCTGGGGCTGGAGCAGAGAGCTGGATTTGCACAAAAAGCGAACCCGGATGGATATAAAGGGAAGAAAATGAACACATCCCCATCTCTTGTCCTCGAGCTCCGGACTCTTTTGGGCTCGTTTAACTAGTCTGCTGCCTTTTTTCTGGCAGAAATCCGGTGTTCTTGTCGGGGATTCACAGACTACATTGATAGCTCGGCGCATAGACAGGGTGGGAGTGAAAAGTGGACGAAAATGTCGGATTCAAAGGTAAAAGTTGCAGTGAGAGTTCGGCCCATGAACCGTAGGGGTAAGTGTTAAAACGACGATTTCTTTTTTTGCAACCTCGCATGTCTGTCTCCTCGGATTGATGCCACATTATCATAAAGTTTGGATTTCTTCGCCATTGCGGCTTTCAGCTCGCGTTATGAGCTTGAAGTCGGACTTGAGTCTAGTTTGAAGACAGTCAAAGTGGCGAGGGTTTTTACTTTCCACACCCCCGCATTCTGCTGTACTTCACCCCAACAAACTTCTCTCCACAGAACTCGAACTGAAAACAAAATGTGTCGTGGATATGGAGGACAACCAAACAGTGCTGCACCCACCACCCTCAAATGCAAAAGGAGACAACAGGTAAACAAAGCTGAAATGCTGCCAAATGTTTCCAATTGCGAATGACTATAGATAGAATACAGTATATAGCAAGCAGTATAGTGCGGGCAGCTTGTTTAATGCGTCTTTTGCATTGCTGTGCTTAGTTTGAGTGCTATAGAATTTAAAAAAAGCACTTTGTTTGCAAAAACCTTATCCCATCCTGGTTGTAAATACAGTAACAATAACATTCAAGGTTATCATATAATCCAATGTGTCCCTATAAAGCTCAAATGTCTGAATATACATCAGCACCTACATGATCCTGATGCACAGGGGTGAGGATTACATTTGTAAACTTTTATCTTGAATTAAAACCTTTTTTATATATATATATATATATATAAATATATATATATATATATATATATATATATATATATATATATATATATATATAAATGACAGTAAATAATTGCAGCAGACAAATGCTGCACTCCTGCTGCTGCTGAGGATGTGGTGTCTGTCACCCACCTGCTTGCAATATGATATTTTGTTATGTAATTCACATGCACTTTCCAATACTAATCACCTCAGCATAATAATATTACCCTCATTGTGTATATTTCTGATGTTGAGTCTCAAGACCAGAGGAGGTGGTTGAGCGTGTTTGACACATGAAGATGGCTGTTAGACTGAACAGATTAATGTCCAGCCTCAGGCGATCAGCGGAGTCAGAACTAATTTAACTTATGTAGCGTTCAAAGTGGTATTAGACCACACTGTGTCCTCTGGCAGGATGCTGCACTCTTTTATCAGGCGTTTATATGGGGAAATAGTTGAGAAAAGCTGTGACAAAAGGAAAAGCTAAGCATCCCCTAACGCTTCACACTTCGCCTCAAGAGAAGGTCAGCATGAAAAGCAGCAGTTTCTTGCTTGTCATCTGACATGCTTTCAGATTGTAATGAGGAGATCGCACAACATCTAGGCTAATGATGGCTGCCTGCTTTGGGAAGTCATTGAAACGTCGTGACCATTAACGGCCTGAGATGTGTATTTCAGCCTTTGTAGTTGAAGTTGTTTGCGACCATTTTTTCACTTGGTTTGATTGCTCTTCTTCTTGGTGTCACACATGATTAAACAGCTGACCTGAATACCCACAGGCACAAATGCATCTAATAGGACGAAGACTATTTTTTTTTTCCCTTTTGATTTATCTCTGAAATAGTGTGAACTCCTTCGGCTACAGTAAAAGTCCACAGCATGACTGCTGCAAATGAAGTCATAGAAGGCAAATACATGCTACATTCAAGGCTTTTCTCACGCCCTACATCCAGTCTGGTTAAAGTGTAACACGTTCTCTGCTGTTATGTACCCAACAGTCAGCATTAAATGGTAATGAGCTTGCTCCCGCAGCAGCTTGGGTCCACGCATTAACCTGTATTTAAGGCAATTATCAGAACAGAAATTGTCACACAATGGTGGCGTTACAGGCAATTAAACAAATCACGCTCAAAGCTAACATATGTTGGAACGGAATACATAAAGCTGTCGTGGGTGAGAGGTCAGAGGAGAGTACAGAGATTTAGAGTGACTACATCTGCAATTTAGAGTGGTGCAGGTCCTTAAACCTGGAAATGAGTCTGCATTTTTGCACTCGGTTTCCTCTTCTCAAAGTCAATGGGTTTTTGGTTAGATGAGTGAAATAAGGTCTTTGATTAACCCACATACAAGGAATTTGGCTTGGTGATTGGTGCATAACAATTAACATAATACAAGACATCATTTAAAATAGAAAATGTACAATAAAATATGGTAAACAAACAAATAAGAGTATGTTAAAACGAGTATGTTAATAAAGTGTCATGTGTATATTGATAGAGAAGAGTTGTGCAAGGTTGTGTAACTGTAATAAATTGTCCTGGGAATGTTAGTGTCAGAGTTAGTGGGGGTCCCGGGCTGTATTGATGAACCCAACTGCAGATGGAAAGAAATTGTTTTTGTGGCGTGAGGTCTTGGTCTTGGTCTTGATGGACCGCAGCCGTGAGGTAATGCGACCGTGGCGTAGTTTGTTTATAGCCAAATGTTCGCCTTTTACTTCTGGCCATTGCATTTACGTTTCAAAAATCCTAAACGTGTTGATTACATGTAAAGATTATCTTGTTGACCAAAACGTAACATCAACCACAGACGTTTGCCCCAGAGTTTATTTTCTGCAATTATCCAAATTCAACAGAAAAATCCCATTGGCTTATTGTAGTGGGAACCAGAGCGATGCTAATTTCTGGGCTGGCCTACAAAAATATATCTGCAGCACTCTATATCCTTTCTTTCATTTTATTTCTATGTTCTTCTATGTTTATGAGCAAAAATAAATATCTGTTTATTGTAATGATTATAATAACGTATATGTATCTTTCAGGACCTTTGCCTTACACAGAGGCTGTCCGTCAGAGAGACCATTAGAAACAGCAACCTCTTGGACTAATCTGATAACACATTATATAACTTTCACCAGGTCTAATGTGAGGATAAAGTGCAATGCTTGCCAGTGTTAGCATTTAATAACACAGTAGGAACATGATAGAAAACATCAGTACGGAGGCCTGTCTTTCAGGACCTTTGCCTCTCTTCGAGGCCATCCATACTATAATAACACTACTTTAGGTGCAACGTAATTAAAAAAGACGGCGGCTGACATTACCACGGTTTTGCATCTTCAGTTTCTAACGAATTTAAGATGAGACAACAACCACATTTCTCATTCAGGTTTCCAGATTTCGATCTTGTGTCAGTCTTAAATGTTTTCAACTGCTGTTGGATTCACTTTCACTCTTAACGTTTTTTTTATCGAAGGTCTTTTTTTTTTATTATGCCAAACCTATATTCAAAATTTGAGCAGTTATATCAATTGTAATTCTTATTGTAGTGCATTGTGTAACTGTAGAGTGACTTCAGTTCAGTTTGGTTTTATTATGTCACATTTCTTTTCTATAGTGTAGTCCAGCCATATAATTACTTGTTACTTGCTAGTGCTGTGTGTGTGTGTGTGTGTGTGTGTGTGTGTGTGTGTGTGTGTGTGTGTGTGTTTTGGGTCTCTGTGTTTAGACTGCCATGGTTTTCTTAAACCATATAATTTTCTTCTCGGCTTCTTGTGGAGCCGCAGAAGGGGATACCCTGATCACGAAGAGTTTGCCTTGTTTTGAAGACACCTGTTCCTGTGTGTCAGATTTAGTGGGTATTAGCATGCCAAATATGGCTGCAGGGCCAGAATCATGGGAACTTATTCTCTCTCATGGGAATGCTCAGGCACAGCCTCAAAGAGGAGACAGCAGTAATAGTTTTTACATAACAATGTTCAGATTACCCCAAATGTTTTGCACAATACCTAAAAATACTAAATATGTCTCTAGTCTGATGAGATACAAAAAGTCTCTCGTGGTTGAACTTGGAACCACTTTCATGATAAATAATCAGTTAGACATTGAAAACTTTCCAAATTCTGTGTGAATTTTAATCAGGTTATGCAGCGACCACACAGGTCAACGAAAACATGCAAGTCAACTAAAGAATTTGAAGAAATATAAGGGCTTTCCTTTGATGGTTAAGCCTCATTCTTTGCACCGCCGAGCATTATAGCAACACTCGTGACCCACAGCCCCCTCTCCTATTTCCCTGAAAAATGAACAATAATCTCAGTGGTGGGCAAATGAAACATGAATGGTGACTCCAGTGTGACAGGTTAAGTTTCCCAAGTTTAATCTTTCATCTACCTGTGAGTTGGCACGAATGGCATATTTGAAATAGGAATCTGGGAGAGTAGTTTTTGTTTTCACGCGCCAGTCTATTCTCCTTTGGGGTTTGGACACAATGAAGGTGGGGGTGGAGAGGCAGAGAAATACCTGAGGCTGCTGTCTGCAAAGGGATTGAGTGGTGGAGCATCATGACAAGAAAATACCCTTCGACTCACACAAAGGGGCCATATTACATCTATCATGCCCCAGCATGTCCGTCACCATGCATCAATTGAATACAGGGTCATCAAGTCTGGGAAAGTCGTGTTTATATGAACCCTCCTTTTTCTAAATATTTCATTCTAAAAATAATGAGCTGTGCTAAAAGCCAAAAGTTAACCTCAACTAACTTTTTAGGCAGGCAGACGGGACTTTGGTTTGTATCAGAAAAATTAACATGTGTTTAATCTGTGCAATAACAGAAGTGTAACAATTATAATTCACTGTTTTATGGTCAGTATGAGTCGTACAATTTCTTGGCTGGAAGAAGTTGCCAGACAACCAGCGGCGACTACTCCCAGGTAGGAAACAATTCAGCACATAACCTCTGTAAAATGGCAAATTGTACAGATTTAAGCAACCTTTTTAAACAGTGAGCTTGAGAGGTGCTGGTAGGACATTTTGTTGTGTTTGAACAGAACCAGGCAAGCTGTTTCTCAATGTTTCTAGCATTTGTGCTACACTAAGCTAACCAGCTGTTGGCTGTAGCTTCATATTTACCATACAGAGTGGTATCAATCTTCTCATGTAACTCTCTGCCAGAGAGAAAACAAGCATATTTGCCAAAATGTTGAGCTAGTCCTTTAATATTTTGCACTCATCCGCAGTCTTTCCCTGCTGATTGCCAGAGACCAACCCAATGAGTTCAACATGTGTTTTGTCTTTACAGATAGCCTTTAAATGCTGTCTGTTTGCTACCCCTTATGACACACAGATTTCACATCTGTTTAGTAAAGATATTAACATGACATTCCTCTGTGTTGTTGAAGTTTGGTCACATATGACCAAGTGTCATCATGCCATCTAAAGCAAGCCTTTATTGAATGACAAGGCTGCCTTGTCTAATGGCTGCCCACAGGATGTTCCCTTTGTATTATTTTGCTCCCTATGTGCCAATAATCAACCTTTCCATTCAGTAACATGTTGTTCTCAGAGTGAGTTTTAAAATCAGCCCACCGTTTCTCCGTAAGGCTTTATTCATGCGTGCAATAAGGAGAAAGTGTTGTGTGTCGCTGATAAAAGGATTGTATTCCTTCAAGGACTGTTCCCTGTTTGTTCAGAGGGTGGGACGTTGTTTACATCTTGATCCGGAATTGAGAAAAGATGGCGCCCTCCCTCTTTGTCAAGCCTGTATCATTAATCTCAGATGTGGCTGCTCATTCTGAGGGCAGCTTATGTGAACATTCACTGTTGGGCATTTCTTCCACAAAGATTCTGGTTTTCTGGCTTCCTTTGTGATTCTCTCATATCAGGTCTTTTGGAAGTTTTGAAGGCTGCTTGTTGTGTTTACATTAATGTAATGTCATCGTGGGATCGGTTTATTGTGGACTCACTTTGTTTCAGGAGAAGTGGAGCCAAGCAACATTAACAAAAGCTCTCTGCCTGTAAATACATACTCATTAGTTTTAATTATCAAAGCACATAATTATTGCCAACATCTATTTGGCACATTACTCTTTGCAATTACAGACGTTTTGTGATATGTTTCATGAGCATGCTTACTCTTGCTTTTGTTGTCTATTTTCATTAACAGGCACACGGCACATGCATTCAGATAAGTGACAGACCGGGTCAAAGGAGGTGTGTCCTGGTAGTAAATGTGTCGCTTTATTTCCCCTGGGGAGGAAGCCTTTCCATATTGACCAAATTGATGAACTTCACTTCTTTCTGGCTTGTTCTTTGCCTTTTTAAAACCAAACAGATTCAAGGATTTGGAGCAAATGTGGTCAGTATCTCTCTCTGTGTTTTAGAATACACACAGCCTGCTGCTGACCCGGCTTGTCACAGTGGTGTCAGAAATACCGGGGAGGATTAAATTAGACCCTGTCTGCATCATATGTTGTGTTGTTAACATTTGTTATGGAAACCTCGAGAGTCCCACACAGAAGTTCGTATGAGCATCATGTGCGCTGATGATGGCAGTGCTGTTCATTAAGGCTGTTTTTGAGATCCTGAGCTTGGCTTTCATTTTGGAACTTTGACTCATGAGGCTGGTAGGTTGTCTCTCCTCCATGTTTACCACTGTTGCTTAGCGACAACAGTCGCCAAGTTACAGAAACATTCTGGAGTTATGTTGATGACCTAATGAGTGATATCCCCCAGCCACCTCAAATATTTTCATAAGAAGCTAAGTTTAGCATTTAGAACAATGAACCATGGACATATTTGTTCCAAGTCCAGTGGTGGAAAGTAACAAAGTACGTTTACTCAAGAATTGTGCTGAAGTACAATTTTGATGTACTTGTACTTTATATGGGTATTTCCATTTTATTCTACTTCTTCATACTTCTACTCCACTACATGAAGAAGAAGAAGCTTCAGAAAGTGTTTGTGAGGCAGAAGTCAGAGTTAGATGTCTCAGTAGCTTGGATCAATCCAGCAGGTCTGTTTCTGTCATCAACAAGCTAACTCCCCTTTGTGCTGTTTTTTTAAATACATCTAAATGTCCTGGTACAAAACTCTGACTTCAACCACTTGTCATGTTTACTTTTGGATCACTCATGCTTACAAAAATAACAGCCTGCTCAATCCGTATTCCTTGGAATCATCTTGAGTTTTAATTGGTCAGACAAGAGACCCACCCTCTCTTACTGTAACTAACTGCTTGGCATTTTCCTGCTCTCAATGTCTGTGCAGCAGGGTGACCTCTGCTTTGAGTGGGTGGGGACCGGCGTGTTCAGTTCTAAACATACCGGAGGACCATCTGAAATGTTAGCCTGTCTCCTGTGAGAGCACAGTGCACTGTAACCCAACACTTTCTCTCACACACACACACACACACACACACACACACACAGAGAGAGACAGAGAGACAGAGAGAGAGAGAGCTCTGAACATTGTGTTTGGCTCTGGAGCTTCTTGAATTGTAATTGTCTGAAAAGCGTCTCGACAACCAAACGGGAAAGAGTCATATGTGCGGTTTAATCAAGGTTAAAAGAGTGGGGGAGCCATAGTTTCAGCAACAGCTCGAGAAGAGATATTTGAATCTATTGGGGGGGGGGTTTGTGGGTTTGCTTGCACAGGGCAGATGAATGTTGTGACTGTCATCTCAATGGGGGGTAAACCTCATCCATGTGACTTACATATCCCATTTGAGCAGCAGGATTATATCATCAAAGCCTGCTAAATCACACTGACGAATCTGACAATATGTCCTTCATGCATTGGAAAATGGGGAGCCACAATATGTGTGTTTCTCGATTTAGACTAATTTCTTTTTTAAACTCAATTTCTGAGCTGTCATACCCTGATTTCAGAAGATAACACCATTCGCATCATTTCTGGTAGCTAATGTGAACCAGTCTGCTCCAGATCTGTCAGTTTATCGGATAAAATTAAATGATAAATGAAAATGTGAAATGGCTATTCGTCTTATACCTCTGTGAGCGTGGCCATGCGATGTTATTTTTTTAAGGCTAGGTGGACGCTTCAGTTGGTGGATGATACCGTGAATGAATCTGTTTTTTTGCCTACTGGGCTAGAAGAGCACATTTTTTCGGTAGCATAATAACCCTGTGGCCTTAATCCTGCTCCATAACCAAGGGGGGAGATTCCACTGCTGCTCACCCACCCGTCATACCTCCCTTTTGGCCACCAGACCGGCTTGTACATGGGTCTGAGCTGCAACAAGGCACAGAAAGATGACATGTTTTCACCAATCATTTGTGAGCTGAGTGAATCTGACATCTTAAATGATTGCTCTGAGGCGGTATTTGTTATTAATAGTAATAAGAAATAAAGGTTTTATAAAGAAGCTCATAATGTGCTCCTCAAATCTGTCTGCCACGACACAGAATCAAAACGGAGGGGTGAATCGTAGTAGCGCGAGAGGCCAATGTCCACCCTCGGCCAAGTTGAAACCATTCATGGGTGCTTTGGCATCAGGTAGCTGGAGGCGTGGGAGCCTGAGCGTGCCCTTGATGACACTCACACATTAAGCCATGCAGAACCAGCCCCCAGTGGGACTTTTAGACTTCAGCCATGCCCTGCTAGGTCTGCAGTGTCTGCCTGTATCTGCCTCTGAGGGGGGAGAGAATCTGATGGCATCTGGCAGTTCTGTGTTATACAGTATATGTGTGTCACACACTTGGTCAACCACAACACCGCCTGTAATAAGCCCCCAAGCCATGACTTGACATGCATGCTGATTACTAAGCAAATGGCCCACAGACTTCATGCTTGAATCACTTGGAGCTGCACAGTACAGCATTTGTGACGGAGCTTCCATCGGTAGCATTTCCTAACTGGTGAATTAAGATGTGTAATTACAAATTAATTATCCTGTGTAATCATTGCATTACAACATATGTTCTTAATAAATGAATTGTTACAGACATTTGTCTGTGGTTCCAGCTTTTAGGAGGACTTTTTTTGACTCGTCTAGTAAGTTTTATAAGTTGGACAAAACAAGCACTTTGAATCAAGTTCTGATCTGGGAAATGATAGTTGCAGTTTTTTCTTTCTTTTATTTTGTGACATTTAATAGAAAACAGCTATTAACTGAAATGAATTGATATATTAATCGACAATGAAAATAGTTTGTTAGTTGCAGCACTAAAATATTTCAATCCAAATTAATATTGAGTATTGCCGCATTGACAGTATTGAATCATTTTATTTCACATAGTCATGGTAAGGTATTGATAGAAAGTCAAGTCAGAGAGAGAGGGGGGGGGTAGTAGTAAGGAAAGACACTATTAAATTGAAAACGAGAATGAAATTAAGTATATTTTTGGAATTAAATGCATTTCTTGAGAGACTTTGTGAGGAAATAGTAGCTCTATGAAATCCTTAATATAGACAGTTCAAAACAGTTCCCCTCATTGTCTTGTTCAGCATACCCGACACACCATAAACTGTACATACAGTATATGACACAATGAGCAAGAGCCAATGAACCACTGCAGCAGCTCGGTTTCAGCAGAGATAGTTTCTTGTGCTGAAGAGTCTAGACTGCACACATTCCATAACTGCATGTCTTTTGTCTCCACATTTGATGTGTGTGTGGTTGTTAGTCTCTCTCTTTCCGGTCTTGTGTCTGTAGTTCTTTTGTTTGACATAGGAATACATCTGTTCTCTGTCTTTGTCCATTTCTCATTGTACGCTTGTAGCTTTTGTCTATTTGTTGTCATAACTCTCCCACATGTTTTTTTTTCATCTTTCACATATCTGCTTTGTAGCACTGCCATATGAAGATTTTGTTTTACCTTTCAAGTTAGCATTGGGACAGTGGTCCTTGATCACACCTCCTTGTCTGCCAATAGGAATTCTTAGATGTGTTCTCCTTGCCGTCTGATGCTGATATATCTCATAGCTCCTCACAGACAGCCCCTCTCTGTTCTGCAGCGTGGAGGGCCCGACTAGAGGACGGGGCCCTGCTGCAGTCTTTGTCTGCTCTGATTGAGACCCAGTCGCAGTGGTTGTCAGTGACCCAGATTCAGATTCAGGGTATGAACCCAAACGAGGCCCTCTTCGGTTTGTACTCCTCTCACTCCTTTCTCTCTTTCTGTCCCTCATCATAATGAGCTTGAGCACAGTTAATGACCTTTTTAGTATAGTCCTCAAAGCAAATCTGTTAATAGTTCACATCCTTAATTTGTTCAATTTTGTACATGAACATAAAAGTGCTGAAGAATATTTTCTTGTGGGTGTTGTCGTGCAGCTCCCCCAGGCGTGCTATTGATGGTGACTCAGCTCAGTTTGTGTGAGACACTCTGGTGCAGTGTTTCAGTCTTGCCCTGTATTGGTTACTGTGTGAAGGTGATGTCCACCTCTGTCTCTGTGCCAGGAGACGCCTGCAGGAGGAAGGACAGGACTGTTGCAGATGTAGAAGCACTAGAGGGGTGTATATGTTGTACTGCATCATACTGCAACATGCATGTGACAAAAACAATAATTCCCTTTCCATGCATTATGATGGCTGTAGCATTTGTCTGGATCTGTTATATTATTGTTATAGATTTCCAGCGTTGGGGTATTCCCTCTCCAGTTAAGAGAATTATCCTACATAACTTAGTGCCATATATATTACCGTTTTGTCCTTGGTTCCGGCAGCTGCATTTGCTGAGTGCGACTTCCCCAACCTGGCCTCCCTGTTAAGTCCACAGGCATAAGAGCTATTTACTCAACAGAGTCAGTGGGACATTGAATCCTAAATCTCTTCCCTTCCTCATGGCCCACTGGCCCAATCATGAACCCACTCACAGCAGCACCTACCACCAGGAAACGGCACTGTGTGGAAGTGAATGAATGAGTGCCTAAATGAGGGAAGAAGTGAATGTGGAAGTCCCACCAGGAATTTGGTTTAAATGCACACATTTCAGTTCAGAAAAAGCTGTTTGCGTCGACACGAACAATGGGAAGTTTCCTACTGTGAGAAGTGCAGCTACATCTGAGCGTGAACATGGTCTGACTGTTAAATTGTATCGATCCTAACATGTTATTTCTTCTCTCTTGTCTTTCTTTCTGGTTCACCTGTGGGTTTCTTCTGTTTATGATGGATTGCCCCTCTCATTCAACAGGAAACAATCTAAGGTATGTAAGTTTCATCTCTTTCTGTTACAAAAAAAAAAAAAGAAATGGCCAGCATCAACAGAGCTGGCCGTGTCAGTAGAAACAGTCATCTGTCTTGACTTCTCACTGACTGTCCTGGTATCACAGACACTGAATTCATCGAGAAGCAGGATGCTGCACAACACTGTTTTGCTGAGTGGATGAGAAGCATCCTGCACAGGTCGATCTACTGGTGTGCCGTTGTTTCTAGGGAAGTGATTGAGAGTGATTTAGTAGTTTGGTAGGCCAGCAGGAGCCGGATAGATGTCCGTGTGAATGTGTCAGCACTCTAAGATCTCGTGAACACCCACAAAGGCTCTACAATGAGAGAGGGATGAGCGCGGACACTGGGGCAGTGTGTGTGCGCATTCAAAGCTGCATTGTTGGAGTGCACCCCCACCTCCCCCCTTGACAACACGCTGGTGACTGGCTCAGAGATGTTTCACACACCAGGGACGGGCTTTGTGGTCAGTGCGCTCGGCCGCTGACGGGACCGGGGGAGCGTTAGCGCGGGCAACAAGCGTGCGCGGTCTCTGGGGCCCGTGAACCTGAGTTACCCTGTAATACCCTTCAACTAGACGAGCACGTGGCTGTCTGCTAAGTTATAGTGGCACTCAAATTAGTCTCCCTGCGTTCTGAAGGGTAAACGGGGGTTGCATTCCAATCACGTTCGACCAGTTTTCTTCCCAGAAATGACAAAAAGGGCATTGTGTTTCTCAGCTCCATCATTATTTGTACTGCTGATTAATAGTAATTGTCCAATCATGAACAATTTGTTGCGCAGTCACACCCTTAGGCTGGCCAGAGACAGACCTGAGGAGATTGAAGCCCGAGTTATCAAACCAGCCCTAATTGGGAATGATGGTACTTTTGTTCCTTTGAATGGCACCCACTCACTTGTCTGAAGTCACAAGAGGAGGTCTTGCTTTCAAAGCATTCAGTGATCTCAGTGCTTCCCATGCTGACTGTGCACCCAGTGGTTCCCTGGCCAAGCGCCCCTATTATGATTACAGGGGAGTTCAATTATTTGGGTTATTTGTGAAGGGGAAAGTGCTTTGGCAGAGTAGCAATAGCGCACTGAAAGCCAGGAGTAGTAACGTGCAGCAGCGATGTGCTTGCACTGCAGGATGACAGTGCTGCAGCAATGGTACATAAAAGCCTATTACCTAGTTGAGTGGGGACTTTGAGAAGTTATATATCTCCTATCAACATGAGCCATGTTTTGAATAAGCAGAAACAAAATCTATCTGAGACATTTCTATACTAACTAATTGAAGCTGCTCAAAAGAGACGTTTAAGATGCGTGTGGGGGGGGGGTTGCAGCTTATACAGTAACAGGAGCTGGTCTGTCTGTGAGGAGGACGGGTTCTTAGTCAATGAGGCCACTGCTCTTTTCCCAGAGAGCATCCTCTCTGTGTGTCATCCACCCAGAGCTCCTACAGGTGCCTGGGGGGACACAAGGGGTCTCTGCTGCTGAAGCCTGTGTTGTGAGACCCAGCACTGAGGGCTGAGAGCCAGCCTGCACCACCGGGAACAGCTACAGCCCCGTTTCCTTGGAGACGAGGGTCACCGGGTGCTGGAATTTCTTCTGGGGAGCGCTGACCCTGATTTATGAATTCATTTAAATCCTATGACAGAACTTGGAGCAGCTAACAGTGGATTTGTGCAGACAGTCATGGTGCGGTCTTAACGCGCATTACCCTGAACAATACTCAGTTAGACTTCATCTTACTCACTCAGACAAGCTCAGTCTTCCTGATTTACTGCAGGGTGGCATGGTGCGGCCCAAAAAAAGCCTGTTTTTTGTACCACAGAAGATGTAAGACCACTACTAAGA
Organism: Cebidichthys violaceus; assembly: GCF_023349555.1. Taxonomy (NCBI): domain Eukaryota; kingdom Metazoa; phylum Chordata; class Actinopteri; order Perciformes; family Stichaeidae; genus Cebidichthys; species Cebidichthys violaceus. The sequence goes on along the minus strand of NW_027176927.1, from coordinate 15,155,537 downwards.
AAGATCAGGTTGTACTGTACATGCCTAGACAAGTGTGAGGAGTTGTGCATTTACACTCTTTGTGTTGACTTTTCTGCAGGTGTTCGCCTTTGACCACTGTTTCTGGTCCATAGATGAGTCCAACGTTCCCAAATATGCTGGTGAGTCATATGAAACTGATCCTTCACTCATCACCAAAGAACTCAAATCACGTCCCATGTAAAGACTGCTGAGCTTTGTGCAGCAATAGTGCAGGGAAACTCCCAACTCGATGGAAAGCTGTTTTTGCATAATGCAAAGCATAGTACGGTAATTTGCATTTTGAGAGAATACATTAAAATACGTAATGCAGTTAGTTGTCTTTGTATTGTCTCAAAGCAATAAAACCATCATGGGGTTTGTAGAATACATACTAACATTTTTTAAATGTGTATTTGTATTATGTACAATAAATAAACATTTCCTTTCGTGCTTGCAGTATGTAATGATCTACAGTTCATTTCTCTAATGAGAGCTGCACAGAAGACATTACAGCTACAGTTTTTTTAACATCTATAGAAAGGAGGTTATTACTGCCAGTCTAAGGAAGATTTCCGTAGTTATTGTACTTATTTGTTTTTGTCATGTCACGCTCATTTTGTGATGGAAATGTAACACTTGCATCTGCTTTGTGCTGAACCGACAAGGCAATCTGTTCAGTGAAGGGCTGCCTCAAGGGCCCGGGCCAAGGCTTTATTTAGCTCTTTAAACAGCTGTCCCATTCAGCAGGAGCATGACAGGAGCAACACACGAGATATCTCCACACAGCTCGGCATTTTCCCCACAACTTTCATGAATTCTTATTCTTCCTTGTTTCTTATACATATCTCTGTTTTAATGTTATTGCACTAATTTAAGGATGCAAACCAGGCAACTAGTAGTACTTGTATAACTGAATGGTTTATCTGTTTACCAAAATCTCCATGGCGATTCTTTGTCTAAAAGGTCAAGAGGTGGTGTTCAAGTGCCTTGGAGAGGGAATACTTGACAATGCATTCCAGGGATATAATGCCTGCATATTTGCCTATGGACAAACAGGTAACTGAAAATCCAGATTCAATTTACATTGAGTCCATTTTGTCATGCAGTCTTTGAAGCATTTCTAAATAATGTGTTACCTCCATTATACTTGAGTCTCTAAGTATATGTACAGACTGAGTTGTCTCCAGATGTGTCCATAGAAAGTTTAAAGAACAGGAAAACTTGTGTTTCTAAATACACTGGTGAATCACTTAACTCATATCCTTTCTTCACCCTGGATCAAATTAGCTCCTTTATCCCACTTCCTGTTTTAGAATGAATCACTCGGTAAAGAGGCAAAGCTATGGAAAAGTTTGGAGCGAAGAGCACAAATATTTTAGTGGCCCTCCAATCACCTGGTGTATGAGGAAAAAAAAGTTGTATGCATGCTGCAAGCAGCACATTATTCGTGATGGGAACCAGAGAAGCACATGAAGCATTTGATCTTTGGATGGCAATGTTGGTCGGTTTGTCTGCCATTTTGATCCAGACTGAAATATCTCAACATCTACTGCATGGATTGCCACAAAATGTACATTCATCATGGTTCCCAGAGGATGAATCCTGATGAATTTGGTCATCATCTGACTTGTACTTTGGCGCCACCATAAGGTTGACATTTCTTGACAACTACTTGATGGATTGCAATTAAAACTTTAGTGATCCCTTCACTTTTCATCTAGCACTATCATCAGGTCAAAACTTTCTTTTATGACCAAATACCTGCAAAATACACAGATATTTCTATCAACCTCAGATGAACTTTGTGTTTAGAGCTAATTAGCAAATGTAATCAAAAATGGTGATCATGATATCCAATATCCTTGCTAAACAACCAGCATGTTAACATCGCCGTTGTGAGATTGTTAGCATGCTGAATTTAGCATTTAGCTACTGCTGTGCCTAAGTACAGCTTCACAGAACCGCTAGCATGGTTGTGAACTTTTTGTGTTGTTTTGACATGTGGAGCAGAGAGACTTATGATATAATCGGCACTGCATTGTATGAGCCTCTCGCCGTTGTGGATACAGTCATGTGTGACTTTGTGACGTCCATCCAGGTTCAGGCAAGTCCTTTTCCATGATGGGGAATGGGGAGCAGCCGGGTTTAATCCCTCGACTCTGCTGCTCGCTGTTTGAGAGGATCCACAGAGAGGAGAACGAGGGCCATTCTTTTAAGGTGGAGGTGTCCTATATGGAGATCTACAATGAGAAGGTCCGTGACCTGCTCGATCCCAAAGGGTGAGTCTGATGGGTGTGCTTTTTCTTCAGAATAAGCACATGTGACCTGTACAACCTCACGGAATGTAATGCTTTGGTAATGCTTTTTACCCGGGGTGACACAGAAAAAGCTGGTTACACAAACTGTGTTGAAATGTTCTCTTTGTGTTGATTCACTCCAACTCCAGGACAAGCTGTGACCTCTCCGTCAGCTCCCACTTTGTGTTAGTTTGCATCTCTGTTTATAGCTCTGTTGTGTCTAGTAGCCTGAATGGGGGACGGCGACAGAATGATGCGAGTAGGAAGCTCAACCCAGTCATTTCCTGCAGAACAGTGGCCAGCATCGTCCTCTGACATTGCTGCATTCTTCGCCTGCGTGGTCTGATGTGGGTTGGCAGACAGACTGCAAGGGAGAGCGAACTGTGAAAGAGTGGGTTTCAGGGACATCTGCTAGTGAAGCTGGGAGCAGGAGAGCGGTCAGAGCAGCCTGTGAGCCGAGCCCCAGAGAGGGACAACAGTGGAGTACTCTGTGTGCTGCAGATGTCTGAAGATGAAGCCAGAGCCATTTTGATGGCAACTTCCTCTCGCTTATACAACAAGCCTCACACTCTCTTGCTCTTCTATCTGCCTCTGTGATTTTTAGGTTTAAACGTTGGCTCTGGTATAGACACGAGATACAGAGTCAAGTGTAAAAAGGATCTCAGTCACACTATGAGTTGGCCATGGTCTTTCTAGTGGTTACATCGTCTTGTTTGCTGTGGGTGGTAGATTACCAGAATGGAAGCAGGGAACCTGATTTCTCCCAACCTCGGTCGTTCTGTTGCCATGAAGAGGGATTCAGTGATTCATACTGATCTCTAGGATTTCCTCAATACATGGCAGGCAGCCAGATGAGTTTCAGTTTACCCACCTGAAGGAACTTGTGTGTTCCTTCATTATGAACACTTCCTTCGTTATAATGAACACTGTAGATAATGCCTATTTCCTTGAATATACAGTAGAGTTACCAAATCGCAGCTGAAAATAGTCACCAAGAAATGCACTTTACTCCTGTTTAATGGCCTCTCAGCTGTTTGAGAATGTCTATTTTGCCTTTTTTTTTAAGAATTTGTGAATGTTTTTAAAAATGAAGGAGTCAGTGGGGACTTGGGGCTGAGAACCAAAGGAAGGCTGGGGAAGTGAGAGAGTATTTGGAGATGGAGTAACACATAATGTTTGTTGTCTTTAAGAAGAGTTGCTGACAATAAAGAAGGACCTGCCTTGCCCTTTAAGAAATTCAGAAACTTTTTATGTGAATGATTTTTTTCTTGTGTCAACTTGGCATCAAATTCCTGTTAACATTTTATTGCAGTTGTGGTGCATGCAAAGAGTTAATTATTTCAATATTGCAATAACATGCAGGCCATTCCATTTCCTCAAGTAGTGAATAATAAAAAAAATGCAACTTTTTAACATGTAAAATCCCACCAGAAATATTTATATAAAACTAATGAAGTCATTCTGAAATGCCATTTTTGCCAAATAGCAGTTTATTTCTCTAATTGTAAATAGTTATTATTCCTCCCTTTTTTTCTCCTCTCTCTTTCACTCATTTTGTTGCTTTCCCTTTCTTTTTTTTGAAGGGGCCGACAGTCCCTAAAAGTTCGGGAACACAAAGTCTTGGGTCCATACGTGGATGGTCTGTCTCAGCTGGCTGTGACCAACTTTGAGGTGTGTCTTTCCCTTTCCTGTCATCACACTTTGGCTGAGCTGAATTTGTGTCAACAACCACAGGCCTCATATGTCACTTACGCACAGACTTGAGTTATTGTATCCAGTCGAATATCCTTATATCATATCCCCAGTTGTCATGTCGCTAATTTACGTTCAGAATAACCATTTAGTTTCACATCCTCCCATGTGCAGAAACTGTATTGACACATATTCCTGATGTGGGATGTAGTCATGGGGTTTTGGGTAGTTTATATGCCAAACCTTGGCAGGGTCTTCCTTAATTAAGTTTAAACATCTCCACCCTGTTCCTCTGTGCTCTGCTCTGCCTGATATTCGTGCAGTGGTTTTCCCACAGGTGTGGCCCACTGTCTACTGTGACCCGGCTAAACCACATGGCACACAGCCATATGTGAATACCGTCTGACTTTACTATTATCATAATGGTCAATGTGCAAGTTTTACCTAAATCCAGTGAAATGTGTTCAAATTGTGTCTTTATGTCAAACGTTTTGTCTTTAATTCCCTCATTCTCCATCTTTTTAGGACATCGAGGTATTAATGTCGGAGGGCAACAAATCTCGCACAGTTGCAGCCACCAACATGAATGAGGAGAGCAGTCGATCACATGCCGTGTTCAGTATCATTGTCACACAAACGCTTTATGATCTACAGTCTGGGGTTAGTATTTCCACCAACATTCACTATTAGTTGTTTCTTGAATTTACTGCATTATATTACCTCATTTGTGTGTATCCTATTCGTCTTATCATGGGTCTGACTGACTATTTGTTTGTGTTGTGATGGTAAACAGAATTCAGGAGAGAAAGTGAGCAAGATGAGTCTGGTTGACCTGGCAGGAAGTGAGCGAGTGTCTAAGACTGGAGCTGCTGGAGAGAGACTCAAAGAGGGCAGCAATATTAACAAGTAGGTGTATTTTTTCATATGAAAAGCAAGCAAAATATGAATTCATCATTTGACTGGTTAAAGATGATTTTTTTGTTTTTGTTTGTGGTTGTAGGTCTCTCACTACATTAGGCTGTGTGATTTCTGCTCTGGCTGATCAGTCTGCAGGAAAGGGGAAGGCCAAGTTTGTGCCATACAGAGACTCAGTCCTCACCTGGCTACTGAAGGTTTGACCCACAAATTACACATATCTAAAACTGGTTGTTATAAAAGTTATGTGGTTGTTCTAGATGTGCTGATGATACCACACTACAAAATAAAAGATACTTTATTACAAGTAAATGTCCTGCATTCAAAACAATACAAAAAGTATTATCAGCAAAATGTACTTTAAGTATCAAAAGTAAAAGTATTCATTTATTTAATTGCAATTTAATCTGCAGAATTTAATCTCCAGAAAGGAATTTGTATAATTTAAAACAAGAAATAAGGCAGTTTGCTTAGAAAGATTCAATTTAGAAAATACAATCAAGTTCATTTGCAGATTTTGACACTTTAAAATAAAAATTCAAAGATTCAATTTAGGACAAAAAATACTTAGATTTAGTGCACTGAAAAATGTATCATATTTTAAAAACTGTTCATATGGTTTGAATGTAAAATCTTAACAAACAAAATAACTTGTAGTTTCAGATGTCAAATACATGTAGTGGAGTGAAATGTACAATATTTCCCTCTAAAGAGTAGCGTAGCAAACATATGATGTAGAAAAAAATGAAAATACTTGCATAAAGTAAAAGTACCTAAAAATGTAATAAATGCACTTACGAACGTTAATTTCCACCACTACTGCAAGGTGACCTACAATTACCACTTTGTTTGCATTTAGACTGAAAAGAAACATTTAGCAGCTATGCTTCCTTGCTAAATGTTTTCTTGTCTTCAGGACAACCTTGGCGGCAACAGCAAGACAGCCATGATAGCCACAGTGAGCCCGTCAGCTGATAACTACGAGGAGACTCTTTCTACGCTACGCTATGCAGATAGAGCCAAGAGAATCGTCAACCATGCCGTGGTGAACGAAGATCCCAACGCTCGGATCATCAGAGAGCTCAGGGACGAGGTGGAGAAGCTCAAAGTTCAACTCTCTCAGGCCGAGGTAAGAGGAGGGATTGGGTAGACCTGAAGAGACTCACAAATGATATGAATGAATTCATGCCAGACTTGTCATAAATCACACAAAATCCAGATTATGCTGATGTCCATGCTTCTTTCCCTTATTCCCATCAGTCATTGAAGGCTCCTGATCTGAAGGAGAAACTGCACGAGTCTGAGAAACTCATTCAGGAGATGACTGTCACCTGGGAGGAGAAACTAAGAAAGACAGAGGAGATTGCCACTGTATGGACAACCACCATAAACAGACTCCAAAACCTCAGTTCTAATTCCTATTTATACGTACAGTAACACTGTTATTATCCATATTTACAGGAACGCCAGAAGCAGCTAGAGAGCATGGGCATCTCTCTGGAAACATCAGGGATTAAAGTGGGTGAAGACAAGTGTTTCCTGGTTAATCTCAATGCTGATCCTGCCCTAAATGAGCTGCTGGTCTACTATCTGAAGGTAATACAGTTTTTACAATGTGATGATGCAATACTGGAAACTACTACTAGATAATACTACACAGTACTCGCTACCATCGTCACCCTGCTGCCTTTTAAGTTTTTCCATTAGCACTTATGTATTTATACTTATTTGTGGGATTACAAAGTCCCAGGTGACCGCACTGGAAAAATAACATGAACCGTTAAATGCATTTGTGAGGAATTTTCCAGTGTATTTTTACCAGTCTGTATTTAATTTAAGTGGTTATATTAACGCCTGAACCTGCATCTGTTCCCCTTTAGTTTCAACCTAAGGAGTTCTAAAAAAAAGATAGTCAACCCAAAGATGCAGACCCATTTTGAATGGCACCACTACTGCTTAGATTTGTAGACAATTGTTTAGGTGAAGGCCATGAATGGATGGAAGAACTTTGTGACATGTCACCATGTTCATGTTCACGCTGTAGGTTTTTGGTTTAAAGTGGCTGGAGAAGTTACAAATCTAAAACACCTCGTAACGGCTAAAGTTTGTACAGAGGCCAGAAAGTTCTCATTTTAGCGATTAGTCGCTGCCAAAAAGCTGGTTAGTCACTTACTTATGCACTCCCTGGTGTTACAGCATATAGTTAACACCACTGATCCATCACCGTGGTCATATTTACCATAGACTGAGGCCCTGAAAACACAGCAGATATGGCGCAGTGATCCAGATGACGCTGTGAGAGCAGAGATTAGTTCAGTAAGAGCACGTCTGGACTTTGCAAAGCACTGAAGTGGAACAACCAACCAGCTATTTGGACCTGTAAGAGCAGAAGCATGTGAGAAAGCAGCCTGTGCAGCGTACAAAACAACAGGCCTTTGTCTGGGTTCTGCAGGCCAGCCTGGCATATCGGTGTGGAATGACCATGGTACTGTGAAATGGGTTAGTGCGCTGCATGGTAGGACATCCTCTAGTAGCTGGGATGTTTGTTTAACAACGCCCACTCTGCAATGAAAGACACAAGTTTTTTCACTTGATTTTGCATTGGTTTTATTCTTGAATTTGAGGGGGGGGTTTTGCAAAAGATAAAACTTTTGAGCAAATTGGTTCAGCAAACAACATTTTGTAGGTTATGACCTGAGACTTGGAACAAGATGTTGGGCGTAATTATTTTCAGATCTGTCCGTATAGTTTTCTCAATCTGTCCTCCACCTGTGTGTAGGAGCACACACGTGTGGGCGCAGACACGTCTCAGGACATCCAGCTCTTTGGGATCGGTATCCAGCCAGAGCACTGCGTCCTGGAGCTCTGCCCAGATGGTGATGTCACCCTGATGCCCATAAGGAATGCCAGGTGAGCTGCTATACAGCTACCTCCACACTAACACACTCTCTTTCTCTGTGTGTGTCTCTCTGCTGTCTCTCTCCTTCATGGATGACTGGACCTCAGTGTTTCACATGACCTCACTGTTTAGGAATCTATGATCTGAGCTCCTCGCTTTGATATCAGAGCCATGTCTCCCTCCCACTACAAAAGGATTGTTCCTGCTTAATTAGTTTTCCCTGTTCAAAGATTAAGATTACAATGCCACGTGACATCTTCATTATCAGAATTTAATTTCTCTTCTTTTCTACAGGACCTGTGTGAACGGATCAATGATTGATTCTTTGGTGCACCTGTGGCATGGAGATCGTATCTTATGGGGGAACAATCACTTCTTCAGGTATAAAACGTGTCACAGCCACATTCAAATATATTTGAATATATATGACAGATATATATAGTCATGAAATGAAAACGTTACTGATTGGAAGTCCTGTTGCTCTGTAGGATTAACCTGCCAACACGAAAGCGGCGGGACCGTTTAAAGGAGCTGGAGAGAGCTTCCCCCAGAGAGAGCTTCGTCGAGGCAGATGTGGAGACCGCCAGCGAGGCGTCTTCTGAGCAGGACTACAGCTATGAGTTTGCTCAGATGGAGGTCATAATGAAGACTCTGGGGAACAATGGTATGATTAGGATAATCTGTTTTTTCAATCTGCATGATCTTTAAGGCTTTCAGGTCACAGCTGTATACAGTATTCATTCCACTTAGGTTTCTGGACCTTCAGCTTATTGCAATACTCCGACCAAATATCATCTTTTAGAAATGCCATTTATCTCCTTGTTTTGAATATAAAAAGATCAGCTCTAGTGTTAAATACAGTTTGTCAGCTGATTGTTACAGCCTGGGTGGACCTGGCTCAAAATCATGATTATATTCATTAACAATTCATCTTTTGATTTGTTTTTTGATTACACAATAATTTATAAGAGAATTAGAGTCTTAAAATTTGACATCACAATTTCTTTGAGCCCAAGTTGACATCTTCAAATTGCTATATCTACAATGATATGAAACGAAACAGAAAGAAGCAGCAAACCAGAGTCACCAAATATTTGGCATTTGTACTTGATAAAAGACTAAAATGAAAAATCTAAATAATGAAAACATCAAGTTCTTGACTTTTTTTGGTCAATCTCCAATCTAATCACTAAATGATTGTTCAAACAATTAATTCAGTGATAATATTTTTTAAAAACCCAACAACACACATTACAATAATAATTTACTATGAAGACCGTAGCTTGTTGTGGAAAACGAATACTAATGTAATGACGTTATTTGTTATCAACTGTGTTGGTTGTTGTTTTTTGTCCTGGTCCTTTACTGAAGAGGCTTTGCTCAGTGCTGATCATGTCTCATGTTTTTAGACCCCATGCAGAATGTGGTCCAGGTGCTGGAGAAGCAGTACCTGGAGGAGAAGCGTACGGCTCTGGAGGAGCAGAGAGTGATGTATGAACGAGAGCTGGAGTCGCTACGGCAGCAGCTGTCTCCTGAGAAAACGCCGCAACACCACCGCAGCAGCAGCGAGCGCCTAGCCTTCCCGATGCACACACCACAGGGCAAGCTGAGACTGTGGACGGAGGAGCGGTTAGTGGAATCTAGTTTGTTCATGGCAGGGAGGCTGAGATATGCAGTCATTTTCCTTGTTTTTTCTCCCTTTTTGCAGTTGCATGAGATGTTCACAGTATTCAGCTTTTTAGATGTACCTAGTTATAGGAATATGGAGAAGCCAATAACGTTTTGGACAAACATGGACTACAACTTGACTGGTTCACAGATGTATACTTCTTTTGAGGCAGTAATTCTAGTTCCTGATGTTGTTCTTGTCTTTTTATTTTGCCGTTCTTGGTAAACTCTAGCAACTGTGGTTTGATAGCCAAATCTGAGATTTAACTTAAACATCACGTTTCAAGTCGTAGTTCAGTCAATCAGTAACTTCCTTCTCAACCTTGTGTATGTTTTACGCTAGCTGTTCCTGTAAATGAAGATGTTGTGCCTATTTAAGTCCATACCGAGGGTACATAACAAGTGGCAGGTTGTCATCTTCATGAATGAATGATCTCTGTTCTGCTGTCTGTGTGTGTTTGTGTGTCAGGGATGAGCTTTTTCGTCAGAGTCTTTCTCGACTCAGGGAGCAGGTCGTGAAAGCCAACACCTTGGTGCGAGAAGCCAACTTTTTGGCAGAGGAGATGAACAAACTGACTGACTATCAGGTCACCCTTCAGATTCCTGCGACCAACCTCAGCGCCAACCGCAAGGTCAGACCTCTGAACCCCCTGCAATCACACACCACCTCCACATCACCTCACCTTGGTACAGATTGTATTATGTCAAGGTGTGAATATCTGCTGGAATACAAAAAGTGTTTTAATCTGTTCACCTGTTTCTTTTTTATAGCGTGGAGCAATAGTGAGCGAGCCGGCCATTCAGGTGCGTAGAAAAGGAAAGGGGACCCAGGTGTGGACCATTGAGAGGCTAGAAAACAAACTGGTGGATATGAGAGACCACTACAGGGACTGGAAGGAAGGCACAGAGGAGATGGTAAGAAACAGAGGATCAGAAAACAGGAATAGATAAGTAGAAAAGATAGAAAAGTGAACTGGATTATTCAGGTCTTTCTCTGTGTTTTTCAGTATAACAAGGCAAACAGTAAGCACAGTGATCCATTCTATGAGGCGCAAGAGAACCATAACCTGATAGGAGTGGCCAACATTTTTCTGGAGTGCCTTTTCCATGATGTCAAACTGCAATATGCGGTCCCCATCATCAGCCAACAAGGAGAGGTAAGGCTGCATCAACATCAACAGATTAATGCACTGATAAATAAGTCATGGTGCAGCTTTCCAATAATCTTATTACATCAGGTCCATATAAAAGGATGATGCACATTTCAAATTTAGACATTTTGGTGGGGCTGGGCAATATACCGATATTATATTGATGTTATGATATGAAACTAGCTAGATTTGGTATCATAATATGTGTGTATATGAGTGTTTTCTTTTCTTGGTTTTGAAGGCTGCATTACAATAAAGTGGTGTTATTTTCTGAACTTACCAGAATTCAATTATTTACCTTTACCCACTTAGTCATTATATCCACATTAATGATGATTATTTATCAAAAATCCCAATGTGTAAATATTTTGTGAAAGTACCAATGGTCATCCTATGATGTCGCCAAAATATTGATATTGAGGTATTTGGTAAAAAATATTGTGTTATTTGATTTTCTCTATATCGACCTGCCCTGCCTTTGGGGATTTTTATTTTAATAGGGTATATGAGTCTATGGGGACATGATGTCTCATTGCTCTGTGTGTACAGGTAGCAGGCAGGTTGCACATTGAGCTGATGCGAGTCAGTGGAGTCGTACCAGAGCGCCTGTCTGGGGGAGACGACTCGTCAGAGAACTCCAGTGAGAGTAGCTGCTATGAGGTGATGGACACCAACGGGGAGATCGTCCACATAGCCAAGAGGCTTACCTGCAGGGTAAAGCCATTTTAAAGTCACTGGATTTCTACAAATATAGGAGTTTTAAATTGATTGAGCATTGTTTAACTTATTTTTGTTTGCACAGGCTTTTAACTGGGAGATATTTTTCTAAGACAAACTTGTCTCTTTGCTGCAGGTGCGTATCAGGGAGGCCACAGGTCTGCCACTCAACCTGTCCAACTTTGTCTTCTGTCAGTACACCTTCTGGGAACATGGTGAGCCCACTGTGGCTCCTCCCATGGTCAGCCCAGACATACCTTCCCCTCGAAGCCCAGATGCCCAGTTTACTGTCCAGTTTGATCACTGCAAGGTACATGAAAAGGAGCTGCTTGTCTCAACTCAAGGCTGTTAATGCCTTGCCTTACCCTGAAGCATTACAAATTTAATTTCCTTCAACTTTACATTTTTTTTTCAAATTAACTCCAGTACAAACCTATTGTTTTTGTGCAGGACTACATTGTGCATGTGACGGATGAGTTTTTGGAGTTTATATCAGATGGAGCATTGGCTATAGAAGTGTGGGGTCACCGCTGTGCCGGGAACGGACGGTCACTCTGGGAGTTAGACGCACTGGAGGCCAAGACCCAGACGCTCTGTGACAGGTACATGTATCACATGTCACACACAGACTTTTGTACACACACACACACACACACACACACACACACACACACACACTGACATTTCACACCTAACTAATCTTGGCTGTTGCTTGTTCTAGGTGGAGTGAGGTGTCTCGCAGGATCGAGCTGGTGATCTCTATCCAGGAGCTGAATGAACAGGGAGAGTACTCATCTGTGGAGCTGCAGCCTGGAAAAGACATCAGCACAGGAGGTGTCTTCCAACTTCGCCAGGTCAGAGAAAAACAATGAGCAAGTTTCCCTTTTAGGTCAGACAGGCTGCCCTACATCAAACACACACGTAAAGCTACAGTTGATTACTATAATACAAAATAACTAATTTGCTCACTATATCATGACAGTAGTAGGTGAGACAGATAATCTGTGAAAAGAAATCAGGCTTCTCTGCCTCCTTCTGGTTTGACAGTTTGATCGGAATTCACAAGCAGTGATTCACAGCTGTGTTTGCGACTCCTCGGCTCTAATTGGTTGTTTTCCTTTGGTCGTGGTGAAATCCTGCAAATGCCACTAAAAGGAGGCAGAGGATGATATTTTCACATATAGACATAGATATTGTCTCATGTAGTATTGTCAGGATATAGTGACAGTTTGAGCAAATATGACAAAAAGTAATTTTCTTTAAAGTTACCAACTGTAGCTTCAAGAGGATCATGACTAATTATGACATTATAAACATGTTGTACTTTGAAAGTGCAGCGCTGACAGTAGCATTCTGATGTTGAATTATGGGGATTTGTACAAGCAGGGTCACTCCAGGAGGCTGCAGGTTTGTGTGAAGCCGGTCCAGAACTCGGGTACTCTGCCTCTGCTGGTGGAGGCTTTGATGTCTGTCTCTATCGGCTGTGTGTCTGCTCGCTCCACCAAACTACAGAGACCCCTCGACAGCTACCAGGTGTGTGAAACACACATACACATTTTTTTTTCATATACTCACAACTTAGACTATAAACCTATTGTATTAAAAATAATAGGATGATGATTTGTATGTAATATGATTCTGGGTTTGGGGAACAGTATGCTTGTGCCATGCCATTGATTTACAATATTATGCTGATTTAGCTAAATTAGTCCATCTCTGGTTTCGTGCCATGAGTGGTTCATCTGGGTAGCTGGCAGTGAGTCTAAAGAAGGCCATGGAATGCACAAACTCATTAGTGCCTTGTTTGTTCTGTTAACATGCACTGATGCGCCCTGATGTAGAAAGGAAGCGACAATTTGAGAAACTCCTTTTTTTTATTTGCCACATTCAGAATCATTAAGAGAGTAAATCCTGGGGTTTGTAATAGTTTTCTAAAGATATTCATTAGTCAAAAGTATACAAACATGAACGTAAATCGTTCTTTCACATAACTGAAATTCTTAGAAAGTTACATGAGCAGTGAATGGTAAGCAATGAGCTGTCATGTCGGGGTTTTCTGGTTCCCCTCATTTGACTGAGTGTGTTCTCTCCTGCCAGAGAGAGGAGGAAGACGATATGGATAGTTATCAGGTACCCTTTCAGTCTCCCCCTGCTGCTGCTCCCCCTGCAGCGCACTATGCAGCATGAAGGAAACCAAATTCATCATGTGTTTGCGACTAGGCCTGTTGCTGAGGGCATGTGAGGCAGGAGGCAGAGGGCTGTGCCAACTAAATTAGTGCTATTAAAAAGCAGCTGCACATGTGGGCGATTTCTGATGCTGTAATTATCAATCACACCAACCAACCATTCTTTGGCAGCCCTCTATGCAAAACGCAGTTCCACCCATGGCTGAGCTCCCAGCCAGCAGTCTGTCTGCCATGGATTCTGTCCCGCTCTCTCTCTTGCCTTCCCCTCAGGTTGCTGCACACTAATGCTGCTGTTTGCCCCTCACTACTGAAGAGCTGCAGGAATAATAAGCCTCACCGAATTACATGGGCATTGCATGACTGCATGATTTACAGTACTTTGCATGCTGGAAGTGTGCTGACGTCAGAACAAGCGTAATAAGGTTGGCATTGCGGTCTGTTGGTTACTGTGGACAGTGTGGTTCCCTCACAGAGTGATCTGCTGTACTTCCAGGTCGGACTTCGTGTGGCTGTGGCTGCATGTGAGGACATGTTGATGTATGCATGCAAGACTATGTGTGAATGCATGTGTGTGAATCGCAAAGGGGTTAAAAGGAGGTGTTATGTGTGTGTATTTAGATAATTTTACCATAAACGTCTTTCAAAAATGCACCTTGGGACTTTCGGGACTTCAATTTTCTTAAATTAACTTTCACTTGGCTTGGTTAGTGGGTGTATTAAGGAGCAGTTATGGTACTACCTCAGACAGATCAGCCCTGTGTACCCTCACCTTGCCCTGTTAACACAACACTGAGCCCTGGAGCACATCCTTTGCCTTAGTGAGCCAGCTGGCTCTGACTTTCTTTAGTCTCTGCCTGTTTTCAGGAGGAAGATCTCAACTGTGTCCGAGAGCGTTGGTCAGAGGCACTGATAAAACGCCGGGAGTACCTTGATGAACAAATCAAGAAAATCATCAACAAACAAGGTGAGTCCTTGGTCCTGTGTTACACCTACCACTTGCTGAAGGACCTGAAGCATGACGGCTGTGTGTTCTCTGTATTTTTTGTTGTGTTGTGATGAAACCTTTCTCCGCATTTATGTAATTAGAGAAGTCAGAGGAGGATATTGAGCGTGAGGCTCGACTAGTGGAGCAGTGGGTGGGTCTGACTGAAGAGAGAAACGCAGTGCTGGTACCTGCACCTGGCAGTGGCATCCCTGGAGCTCCTGCAGACTGGTAAAACACCAACACACACCCATGCACGTGTCAGACTTGCTTCATTTGCAGCCCTTTTTTTCACGGTTAATCATATTCAACCCCTTATAGGACCCCACCTGCAGGAGTGGAAGCTCACATCCCTGTACTCTTCCTAGATTTAAATGGTAAAGCAGACACATCCTTTACATCAACTGATATTTCAGACCTGAACAAACACTAACTGTCTTTTATGCCACCAGCGGATAATCTGACAGTAAATGAGCAGCTGACCGGCCCGCATGCTGCAGGCCTTAACTCTATACTGCCCAAGGAGCATGGGAGCCAGTTCTTCTATCTGCCCATCATCAGGCACAGTGATGAGGAGGTAAGCAATGCATTTGATTTTACTGCCTACCTGTGGCCAAAAAGGGAACTCTAGGAGACATACACAAGTACAAATGCAGGACCACCATATCATCCTTTGCTTATAAAGCTAAGTGACGTGGTGTAAAGTAAACATAAAGTATTGGGTTTTCCATTGCTTCTACTAGTTGTGTATTTTTGTAAAAATACATGTCTGTTTCACATCGACTCTTGATTTTACTACTTTACTTGATGCTAGATGTTCTTTTTTCACACAGGCAAGAGCACTTCAAGGCAATATATGTTTTCTACAATTATGTGCATAATTTAACAATTACATAGTAATGTAATTGCGCAGCATCATGCATGGAAGCAAGGATTTGAAAGAAAAGCCATTCCAATTTCTTAATTTTCTCTTTGATGTTGAGCAGCAGCTCTAACCATACAGTAATTACCATCCTCTTTACTGTGCCTAAGTGTCATAAGATTGCAATTTTTCTACTCATTAGCCAACTGCTGCAAACCCAAAGCTACAGCCCAGCTACACGACTGTAATTCATGTTTTTGTATGTGCAGTCACAGCCGACCGGCACAGATTCCCTCTCTGTTGACGATTGTGGAGCTACAGTAATAAAACCCTTCCAATTCACCAGGTGTTGGCAGTGTGTTCATGGGACTCATCAATCCACGATTCTGTGCACCTCAACCGCATCACATCTCCTAACGAACGCATTTATCTGATCATCAAAGCCACTGTGCAGCTCAGCCACCCTGCCTCCATGGAGCTGGTGCTCCGCAAGAGGATCACTGTCAACATCTACAACAAACAGGTTAATACAAGAGCGATCAGATTTAATCAGAGGGGGTCAGTCCACAGCAGAGGTGGTTGTTTGCAGCAATGGATTGTGTTTTGATGATCAGCATAGTTTTGTTTCCAACAGAGTTTCACTCAGAGTCTCAAGAGAAGAATGTCCTTAAAGAACGCGCTTTATTCCTGTGGTGTGACTTATGAGATTGTTTCCAACATACCAAAGGTACAACTTGTTCATTCTACCTCTATATCTAGCAATGGCTGCTTTTAGAACATGTGACAAAAAATCAGTTTGGTGTTTATTGTCTTCAGCCTTTTGTAAGTTTCTTCTCTTACCTTCCCAGGCCTCAGAGGAGCCAGAGGAAAGAGAAACCTTGGCCCTCATGGCTGCTCGTGCAGACAGCGAGGAGACTCAGGATGGAGAAACCTACATAGAGAAGTACACACGGGGAGTTCTGGAAGTGGAGAACATCCTTAGTCTGGAGAGGCTACGACAGGTATTTCACACTGTAGCTCACTGACATACTGAAACACAAACAATCTGATTTGTTTGACATGTAAAGATGCACCTGTTTTTTCCTAAAGGCTGTCACAGTGAAGGAAGCAATCACTACCAAGGGACGACACCTAAGAAGGAGTATCAGCACACCAAATGTACAGCATGTAATGAATATATTATTCACTGCACTGCACACAGAACAATATGGAAATAATTGTTATTGAATAATATGAAGCCGATAACATGATGTCTCTTGCTCTTCAGTCTTCATGTAGTAAAACAGACCTGACTGGTTGTGAGGATGAAGACTGCAAGGTAAGTCAGGTGTGCCTTAACAACATGTTTATCACAAAACTCTGATGTTGGATTACAATGAACTAGTATTGGCTGCAATAGTTTTGTCAAAATTCATAACTTTTCTCTGAGCTAAATGCTGCTTGTCGTAATTGTCTCTTTGATAATAAAAATGACACACGGTTTTATAAGGAATTTCTCCCACCTTTCCACTAAAGGTCTCCTCATGTAGAAGTTTAAGTCTTTTAGCTGTAAATGTACTTTTAATTCACAAAAATTCCCAATTCAACCTGTGTATTATTGTCTAGGGCCACTGTGATCATGTTGACAGCAACTGCAATCCCCCGGAGGGCTCGCTTTGTACCACACCCATCAAAAGCAAGGAGAACCCAGGTAAACTACAGAAACAGCAAATGTGCAGCAGCTGCATTGTTTCTTGATTTGTGGTCAACATTTTTGTGTGTAGCTACAATATAACTGGGTTACCACTGGATGTTGCCACACAGGTTTGGTTCCAGAGAGCCCTACTTTTTTCAACTCCAGCCCCTTCAAAGTCCTCTCCCCTCAGCCGCCGAAGTTCCTCAAGTCCCTGCTGCCTGTTAAAGAGGAAAACAAGGTGAAGAAAGTCCTGGAGGCCCGGCCGCTGCTGGGACAAGAGGTAAGGAGGATGAATTCACTATTTTTTAAGAGGGGAGTATTCATGTCTTTGTTTCTATTGTGTTGTTCTCACATATCCTTGTTTTGTCAAACCCCATCTTTTACATTTTGCCATGTCACTTATCAAATCGAGTTACATTTCCACAACATAATAAACTTTGACAAACATTGACAACAATTACTAATTACCCAAAGCTGCCTGATGATTCAATTGTGAAAATGGCTTTGCTGTTGTGTGACTGGCCAAAAAAACTGAATTGAAATGAAAGAGCCTGACTCGCAGGAGCATGACTTCAACTGGGGAGAGCCGCAGTGCTAAGTTAGACAAAGCTAAGTCTCATGTCTGATTTTGTTTGTGATAATTGGATTCTGATTCAGTTTGTGGCTGTTTCAACCACTTAAACTAACCTTACATATTTGTTTTCATCCGTGCTTGAAGTGGACTTAACGAGGCGCAGGTACTTTACAAATCAGTCCATGTAAGAGATGCTGTGGTTGAGAGACAACAAATGGTTCAGTTAGCAGCAGGATTATAGTGTATGACTGCAGTTTAACATAAATAGCTGCAGTCCGGATAAAAATGATCTTCTATATGATATTGAAATATAGCAATAGCTTAGAGTGTGGATATGGGACAACAGGGGTCAAGAGCCTGCAAATACATATCACAAGAAGTTGTGGCCCAGTAATAAGTACAGTTGCTCACACTTAGGACACTTCAAGCACTGTTTTTTGTGAAATATCAAACTGCATGTAGCACTAACTGTGTAACTGGCCTGCCCAGCTCCATGCATGCTTTGTGTGTGTGTGTGAAGTGTTGTTCTGACCCATCCGCAGAGCATGCGCTCATGTGTGGACAGCCCTGCACTGCTCCCCCCTCCCTGCCCCTGGCGCCGGCCCAGGGCAGGCAGCGAGGGCCACTGCAAGCCTTCCACCTCCACCACTCCCACCAGCAGACAGCTCAGCCACACACTGCCACACACTGCTGTAAGTGCTACACACACCAGCTCACGCTGCTCTGAGGGTTCCTGTAAGAGTTTCACACACACACACACCCCACGACACACTGACATGACACACGCTCACACTGTTGTCAGTATCGCACTTAGACGCATACACACTGCCACACTTTGCTTTAACATTTACACGTGAACACCTATTCAACCAGTGTGTTGAATCTGTGCTGGTGACGGTACATATGAAGGGCTAGGATTTAGGATGAAGTTCAAATACTTTCTGAAAAATTACGAGTTCCCTAGCAACAAACATCCTTTGTTTACAAGTTCCAAGTAAATAATTAAAGAATACAGTTAAACATTGATTCCTTGCTCATCTGATTTTGGTCTTTTTATTATTTTTTTAGCACTGAATCAAATCAAAGTATTTCTCCCTGTAGTGCCACTCTTTGATCATAGTTTTTTCTAGTCTTGCCTAGTATTGATGACGAAACTCCTCGTGCTCCGTACAATGGACTTGCTGCATTGTTTCTGTATACATTTGTCATGATGGAGAGAAGAGGAAACAATTGCTGCATCCGAAATCGCATTTTAAGCACTACATACTCAAGATGTGTACGATTGTTCAGCATGTGTGAATAAACAGTAATATGTATCTTTTCAGATGCACTGAACTGTAATTACCATTTCACTTCCTGAGAGTCTCCTTACCGATTGGAGACGTGTAACCCTTGCCAACCTGTGCCAACCTCATGCAACCAAACGACGAGTTGTGAGCTGAACTAATTTAAAAACTATAGCACACCGAGCAAAGTGAAATCCTGTACTTACACTTAAATTTGCTGTAAAGCATTATTGATGTTACAGAGCTGTCCGTCATTGTCTATTAGGAATGTTGTTGTCACTTCAGCATTGCATTGTGGGATATCGATGCTAGCATGTTGTTCAGTTTTTGCACACTGTCATATTTCACCTCAAATAGTACGCAAAATCAAATCTTTTGGCATACTACTATGTGTATTGGTTTTGTCTATACATTACTGTCTATCTATGAATTTTAATTCCATTTTTATTTGAAATTTTGTAATTTTTAGGCTGCCTTCAAACATCTGGCCAGGGACAGCAGATGAAAATTAGCCTCTCTGGCTAACTCTGGCTCACTTACAGTTTCACTGTTGATTGGTGTGCATTGTCCCTGCAAAATAAATAAACAAATAAAAAAAATAAAAAATAATAATACTAAATAGCATATCAGTATGGAATTTCGGACGCAACCAATGTTTTGTGCAAAATTAAAAGAGACAACTGTGATCTTTTTTCTTCACCAATGAGGACATTGTCCTAGTTATGTTAATATTTAGGTTTCAAAAAAAGTGTCAAGATAATATTGTACAAGTTTTTACAATATGAGATAATTATATTCCTTATAATCATTGTTACTTTAGAGCGCCCATCCTTTGTACGTCCCTCACCTTACAATACATTCCTCTCTAAACCCCAACAGCCCCAGTGCCTTGAGACCAGTGTGTGTATGTTGTATAATTTGTGGTAGGGGGTTTCTGCAGTGTTTAAAAATTGGTAATATAGTCCTGTACAACCTCACATTGCCATGTTTCACTGTTAACAGTGTGTTTACCCGCACATGAGTACAATGGTACAGTAGCAAACCCCTTAGAGCAAAGTTCAGAAAACATGAAAATGTGCCACATTATTCATACACTTTGTTCATATTACATTATCACATTTTTCGCCATTTTTCATTCTCCCCATTCACTTTAAAACGAGTGTTTATATAATGCTAATGCTCCATACATGCTTTGTCTGGCATAATGTCTGGTGGGATGTATCTTTTGTCCTAATGCTGTTGTTTTGATCAGCAGGACTCTGAGGACGAGGAGGCGTATGTGGACATGACTCAGGACCACAGCAGCTTCCAGTCTTACATCCCAGAGGACTTTGCAAACTTTGAGATCTACAACGCCAGTCTGGAGAACCAGGAGGGGCTTTTATCCTCCCGGTCTGACTTAAAGGGAAGCCGATGTGGCAGTGGGAGTGGAGAAAGAGAGGTGCCTCGAAGCCCCACGGCCAGCAGTTGCACTAGTGGCTACTTTTCACACAGCGCCTCCAACGCTACACTGTCTGACATGCCTTTCAGTGCCAGTGAGAGTTCTGACCACCTCAGCTGCACCTCCAGAGACCTCCACGACCCTCTTGGCTGCCCTGCTGGAAGAGGCTGCACGCAAACCAAAAGTGTTTCTGCAGGGAGTGACACCCAGCTGCCTCTCCTCTCAGCAGGCGGGGTTCAGGAGGTGCTCGTCCATCCTGCCAGCCAGGAGTTCACTGACTTTAAAGGGGCTGATGATAGTATTGGAGACCGTGATTTAGCACATTTTACAGGTGGATGGGAGCAGGAGGTTTTGGACAAAGAAACATGTGACACTGGCAATGAACACTCCTCTGATGTCTCTGTTACTGAAGACAATTCAACTGTTACATGCACATTTCCAAATAATGCAGGCTCTGTTTGTGAAGCTGTGTCCTGCCCTAACACACCTGTAGTTTGCACTTCAGCCAGAGCTCCAGTATCTGTGCCTGACATAGTACCTGCTCCATCTACAGCAGCACAATCCCCAGTCGCACCTTTATCTACAGCCCCAGCCTCTGCCCCGAGTCTGCGAGCAGGAGGAGAACCTCCAATCGAGGAGCCGGCCCAGGGAGATCTGCCCCATGGGAGTCCCTGTCCCAGCCCAAACCCCAGCAGCGCAGAGCCTTCAGGAGATTCCAGTGGAGATGAGAGCACACCTGTAGCTCAGCTTCCTGACTGGATGGCACCAGGGGAGCAGGTGTGGGTGGGGAAGCGGAGAGGAACAGTCCACTATGTCGGAGGGGTGGAGTTTGCTAAGGGGATCTGGATTGGTGTGAAGCTTGACATGGCAGTGGGTAAGCCCTTTTCTAAATTTTGTCAAACCGCCCCCAACTTTCTGTTCGTAGAGCCTGGCAAATACAGAAATAGAAATGGTGTCATCATCACATAGTGTGTCCACCAGAGAGCACCACTTAGAACATATGTTGGTCACAATTCTTCAATATCAAAATGTATAGGGAACCTCATAAAAAATACATCATAAAAAAATCATAGCAACCAAAATATTATCAGACTTGTTTAACCCTCACATATAGACCAGCTAAACCCATAATGGGGCCAAATGACTGTGGGCAACCAATTCCCAGGTGTCACCCTCAAAAGTCCAGTATTGCTCAGGCTGATTTTTCCCTGTTGTATGAGACGTCCAACATGTGATATAGTATAAAGGTTTTACAATTATTCTACATATCTGTAATGATTGATTTTTCTACAGGTAAGCACAACGGGACTGTCCAGGGCAGAGTATACTTCCGCTGTCCCCCAGGACACGGTGTATTTGTGAAGCCATCTCGTCTCACCAGAGGACCGCCCTGCATGGACACAGAACCCCAGACTCTGATCAGATAGGACCCAAAGAAGGACCTGCTTTCTGAGGAAAGGCAGGGACCCGAGGGTGCTCCTCAGATCCAGTGCCTATGGGTGAACCGCAGGCTGACTTCAGCGTGGCTCCTCACGTTGTAATGGAGATGCTGGTGTATTCTGTGGGCGTGTCTGCTTTCCTAAAGCATATCTGACCTCTGCATTTAATGAAGGTATATTCTAATTACTGTTCACTGAAAATTCACTATGCACATATCTGAGTTTTCTATACGGGGATATTTTTGATAGAGAACTTAAATATTACCCAAATACATTTTCTTACATTGGTATCTGAACATTATAAATAATATTTTTGTAAGACAATGCATCCTCCCTGAGGCTCATGTAGGAGTAATCTGGGATATGAAAGTTAAGAATGTACTACTGTTTATAAACATTGATATTTACATCAATATGATCTGTCAGGGGTAACCAAAGAACTACGGTTCCATATCTGCTGTTATGAGTAATATGTTATTTTTCTAATGCGTGTATGTGGAGTTAAACACTATATAGCTATGTGTCCAAGTAAAGCTTAGTGCCATATCTCTAGGAGTGATGCCACATACCCTGAACAGAGGACAAATCTACTAAACCTGAGTTGCTTTCAGCGTTTGACTGAAGTTGTATCATGTTAAATTATCCTGTTGAAGTACTGTAACACTGTGGAGGAAATAATCCCCATCCAGCATGAGACTGTTGCTGTTTGAATGCTTGCACTGGAAAGGATTCTTGGAGAGTTCGCCGACTGTCTTCCATATTGGACTGATGATTTTCTAACGTAAGTGACTGAAAAAAACGTGTGTCGTCATTTTCATCGAGGGACACAGCAGCTGGGTTTTGTTCAAGGCCTGGATGTACTGATGCCTTAAAGCCCTGTTTCCATAAAGGCAGGCACATAAACCCCAGACTGCTCAATGAATTCCATAACAAGTTCACTGAGTTTTAAACTAACTAACTGTATGGACCTGAAACCTGTGTATGTATATTATGATGCCCAGAGGCATTCAAAATGCCACCCAGTCTTGCTGACTGACTGAATATCTGTTTAATTGATTGTCCATCTGCATTTTATATGTAAGCTGATATATATAACACTACATGTAAAAAAGGTACTCAATAATGCTTTTTTTAAAAAGAAGGATTGGATGAATGGGTGATCGACGATATCAGGTTACAGAAGACGGAGCAAAAGTAATTTAGTTATGAAGAAGAGCTCTCCTATGAACTTCTATTTTTATGGAAGTGGTGAACTTTGGAACTGACTAGTTATATACCCGAGCTGTAATTTCAAGAAAATTAAACAAACCCAGGACCTTACTTTAAAGAAGAGAACAACGCTGCTCTCCCTCATAAGGGGTTGTAAATAGAAATGTATTTGAACATAGTATTTACACTATTATAATGTACAGAATTGTATTTATAATGTATCACAAACTGTTTTAATTGGTACAAAATGTTCCAGAATAGAACATTTACGATCAGCAAACTGTGTTGACTCTTCATTTTTCTCATTCAAGTTCACCGTGTTTGCATGTTTTTGTGGTTTTGTCTGTCTCACCGACAAACATGTTAGGACATAAGTAATTACTCTTAATCTAAATGCAATAATATTCATTCATAGTCATTTCAAATGTATTTTCTTTTTGAATGTACTCTAATCTCATGTTTCATGCTCAGAGTTGTATTCTGAGGTTTGGTGTGATAGTGCATGAGCGCAGCATGACTCAGTTGTTTTTAGTTCCTAAACTAAAGGGACCTTATTAATTAGTCCATATCTAAAGTGTACAGAAAGAGTAAATAAGTACAGGTTTTTTTGCTGTTTTGGAAATTTGCTTGTACATTTGTATATGTTGCTAAAAATATCTTACCTTAAATATTGTAATATAACAGATTGTGTTTTATAACAAAATTCTCAAAAGTCCCTGTGTTGTGTCTGGCAAAAATGTCTCCTGTCACCGGCTGGTTTATGGTTTCCTTGAATTTATCGTCCTTTCTGTGCCTGATGTAAAGGTTAACAACACAAACCTGTAAACATGTTGTCTCCTGTAAATAATTTAGGCTGCCCCATGCAATGAGAAGTAACACTAATTGTAAAGCCTGTTATTGTTTCAATACTTGACCCACTATTACTAGTGCCAATCAAACACTGCCAAAATGCATGGTCCTTCCAAGTTGCCTTATAATTAGGCCACTGGTGCACAAGATGTCACATTTGATTTAACTTAATTATAGTGCCCTCATGGGGTCAACTGGTGTAACTTGTTCTACATTACAAAAATGAATATTCATGTGTCAGCTTGAGGACAACTTGAGCCATAGCAACTTCTAGGCTACAGATACTGCTTGGACTGTGGTTACGATTGAGGACACCGAGGTTTTGTCCTGGGTATTTTTTCTCGGCATTTGTGGGTTTATATTTTAATTACAAAAAAACTAATACAAGATGAGTATTTTAATAGGCGATTCTATATTTTTAGACTTTTACATTTGACCACTTTCAGATCTAAACATGAGGATTCAGAATTTCCCAACAGAATTTGATTTGTCAGTTTGGGTTTTTGAAACTGTATTTAGACCCTCGGGTTGGGATATGAAATGGACAGGATCAAATTAATCGTTTTTAATTAAGGGGGTCGGGGGCTTGCGCTGAGGGGCTTTTGTGAATTCTATATTGTAAAATCCTGATTTAGCCCTGGTAGTGAGGAGAAACTTACACCCTGTGGATGGCATGCTTTTGCACTGAATGTTCAAAAAAAGTAGCCTACACATGCACCTGACAAAGCAGATCCATCTAGTTTCAAAGCCTAAAAGTCTTCCTCAAGCTTGCTTTGACCAATATCTTTTTCTCTGTGATTGCGACCAACTTTATTAGTTTTTTATTTACTTATTTGAGTGTGTCCTTGCCACTGTTTCAGCAGCTGTGCGCCAGCAGGCAGCCTGAGAGCCCAGGGTGGTGGTCTGGATCTGGGTGGAGTTAAGTAGGCTATCTGTGTCACACACTGACAACTGGGAACCCTCCCGCACCAAAGTAACAGGTGTCCTCCTTCAGAGCCACAGTCACATCACCGGGGGGCTGCCTGTCCACGCCGCAGACTCTCTCCCTCAACTGATCTGAACGCTGTTCTTTACTTGATCTGATCCTACTACTTCCAGGAAATCGCTTTAACACAGAGCTACAAATGATGCACTCGGCACAGAAAGACACCACGTTCACCAAGATCTTTGTGGGAGGTCTTCCTTATCACACAACGGACTCGAGTCTCAGGAAATATTTCGAGGTGTTTGGAGACATCGAGGAGGCTGTTGTCATCACCGATCGGCAGACGGGGAAATCCAGAGGTTATGGATTTGTAAGTTAAAACCTGTTTATAATTCTGAGCCTTTTTTTTTTTGTTTTTTTAAGTTTCTGCACACGTGCACAGTACGGTCGATTGATCCAGTGTCGGTACCTGTAGGCTGAAAGATTGTAGTGCTTCCTTTTCAATGTGACAGCCAGGTTAGAAATAGGAAATGTGTAGCTCTTAGCGCAATAAAATATGACCAGACTCCTCTAAATGGACCGTGTACAACAAATTATCTATAATTTGTAAGTGCTACCTTATCGCTGTGACCAAGAAATCTCCATGAGGTCAATGGAAAATGTGCTGTTTCTTCCAGGTTACGATGGCAGACCGGGCCTCTGCTGACCGAGCCTGCAAGGACCCCAACCCCATAATAGATGGCAGGAAAGCCAATGTGAACCTGGCCTACCTGGGGGCCAAGCCCAGGGTCATACAGCCAGGTGAGGGACTGGACCACAGCTTTGTTTCCCAACTTCAAGATAATCAAGGTGGCATACAAAGACAGTATTTTTCTCTTGTAAATGATTAGCAATCTTGCCAAGGATCACTGAAAATGATCTCCACTGTAATAGAAAAGTGTCAGTTCTTCAAACGAAACTATAACAACTGTCTGTTTTCATTGTAGGATTTGCATTTGGCATGCCTCAGATCCATCCAGCATTCATCCAAAGGCCTTACGGGTATGTTAAGCTGCAAAAATGACATTTTCTTCACAAAATATGTCTGTCTTAAAGTAAGGAAATCTGCTATTTTCTTTTATGATCTTATATAAAGTGTTTTTATTGTTGTAAAAATGTAATTTATCATTGCCTCCACCTATTAAATCCTGAATGAGGACGTGTGAATGTGATTGTGTGCTTCACTGCTTGGTGTTGACTGTTAAGGAAGTAAACATTTTCCCAGCCAATGCAGGACTTGACTTCATGTTGTCTATCTCTCTCTGATCTGACAGGGTCGGTAACGGTTAAAATAGCTGATGAAGGGACATGATGATTTGAGGAATAGCTGAGTCTGCATTGGGCAGAGCGCTAAAGTGTTACCTGTATACTCTGACATACACAAACGAACTGAAATGGTGACTAGATGCATGGAAGTCTTCTGTTTTTTTCCCAGTTTTCCATAGTACATAGATTGGTGTGTGCCTTGTTTTCGGTATGATGTGGTGTTCAGCTTAACTGTGTGCTCATTTCTACTTGCAGTGGGGAAGGTGGGGGGTGCAGGAGGTTTTTGTGCAGACTTTGTGAGTTTTGATAGGGAGATCTGCAACGGGGTGTTGCTTCTTTTCCCTTTTTAATAATTGATTTGTGCTTTAGCCTGTGGTTTATTTTATTTTCCCAGTTTCTTGTTAACATTACGTTGATCGTGTTTTGTTGTCAAAGGGGGGCTGATGATCATTCACAGAGTGTTAATTTCAAATTCCATCCCCCGCAACAAAACAAACACTCGCTTGCATGTGGGAGTTCTTTTTCTGTTTCCTTACCCATTATGCTGTGTTTTTTTTTGTTCTTTATTAACCCATTGCTTTCACTTGTAGCTTATATCTACAGGTACAGACTACTGAGTAGACTTTTTCTTTTGTATTTCTCTCACCACTCCAGCAGTTGTCACTAAACACACAAACAAAAGTAGTGTTAAGACCACAGAACAGAAGAATATGTTTAATTACCCCCATTTGGTACTTTATTAGCATAGCTCAAGTTATTTTAAGTAACTCAATCGAA
Source organism: Cebidichthys violaceus (assembly GCF_023349555.1). Taxonomy (NCBI): domain Eukaryota; kingdom Metazoa; phylum Chordata; class Actinopteri; order Perciformes; family Stichaeidae; genus Cebidichthys; species Cebidichthys violaceus. The sequence continues at coordinate 15,128,688 of NW_027176927.1, read as the reverse complement.
AATGTCATAACTTCAAATAATAGCTGGATCACTGTCTGTTTAAACAATTTTTAGATCTTAACTAACTTTTGATGTGATTATGGATTCATTATTTAGCTTTGCAGTAAACTCAAATGTTCACTGCACTATAGGTTGGAGACAAAGATCTTAGTAGGTCTCTTAGGCAACAGCTGTTGGCTACAGTGATCTCCACGGCCTCTCAAATTCAGATGGAAAATGGGAGTCACTCAGCAGCGCTGTTAATAATGTATGGCACAGACAGGGCCGCTCGGCTGTGGACAACAGGTGGGCCGAGCCATGTGCCCATGAAGCCTTTTGGTTATGTGCTGGGGATTACCCATGTGTTCTGGTGATTTACAAAGCACCTTTATTTAGCGCTCGACGTGCAGTACCAAAAAATGTTCCTCCCATCTCTTTCAATAGAGATGGCTTAAGTCAGCTGTGCCCTTTAGTTCGTGAACTGTTGATAATAAAACAAGGTCATATCACAAATAAAGGGAACCAGCATGTTGGTTTCTGTCTTGTCAAGTTGAAAACTATACATGTTGTTATTCTATTTATCACGTTTAATACAATAATTAACATTTTCTGTGATCATTATGCAGCTATAGTACAAAACGGTTAGCTCTTGTTTACAGCAGTGGCTCTAGCGTCCCAATTTGTAACAAGAGCACCGCTTTTTGATTGGCCAGGACACCTCCAGTGTGGTAATATAGAGGTAAATTCAGGATAGTCACTGAGACAGTAGAGCATCGTAGGCAGCCATGACAGCTGACGAGTGCCCTCCCATGTGTCACTGAAGGAGAAGATCAGCTTGTCCTTTGGAGATGACAAGGGGAGCAAAAATAGCATGCTTCCAGCCTCCCTTGTCAATCAAGTTGGCGTGTGTATGTTTGTGTGGGCGTGTATGTCTGCAAGAGGGGGAGGGGAAGCTTGTCTATGGCCAGATATAACAGTTTCACACCTGCTCCTCAGTATATTTACAGAGGGTGACTTTAACACAACTTTAAAGTGGGGGCCATATTTACCCAGATACCAGGCTTGTATTCATCCATTTATACCCTGCCTGGTCTATATACAGAATATTGCCCTTCTAATGGAGAGCTCCCTTCTAATCTAGTCTTTCACCTTTTTGAAATAGTAAAATGAATTAAACACAACAGGGCCTCGGCAGAAGCTAATACAACCAAGCACCCACTTGATTAGATACAATACTGTATCATTAATTCAGCAGCTAATTTGCAGTTTATTCCATTTTCAGGAGGATCTATTAACATGTGTGGGCATGCCTGTATGTGTGGTGTTGGTGTGACCGTATGTGGACAGAATAGTGTCCACTCTTCCTGATATGTTGTGGTGTTGTGCGATAAGCTCGCATTTTTATCAAATACCGTTTTCATTGGAACATTGGGTGCAGAGCTGGGCTGCGTCTTCTTTTAATGCCTTATTGTGTTTCAGATTCAGGTGCTTTTTGAAATTAAAAGCTGCGCTTGTGTTTCTTTGTGGTTTTGCTGCTTCCTTAACTTTTTCATTTCTAGGTAGGGTTTTCAGTTGTTAGTGAATGGATTTGCTGTGTTCTGAGGACTGGATTGACGTTTTTGAGGCGCCTGCTTTTCAGTTTTTCAGAATTTAGTTTCAGCATAGGAAGAATGACAAGCTGTGGCTTTGCTTTTGACCCTGTGTGTCTTTGTGTCCTACAGAGTCCCTGCGCACTACGTTTACCCTCAGGCCTTTGTCCAACCCAGCATGATGATCCCTCATGTACAACCTTCTGCTGCTACAGCAACAGCTGCTGCTGCCACTTCCCCATACCTTGACTATACTGGAGCAGCATATGCCCAGTACTCTGCAGCCGCTGCCACCGCTGCCGCCGCTGCTGCTGCATATGAGCAGTATCCATACGCAGCCTCACCAGCACCAACAAGCTACATGACTACAGCAGGGTATGGATACACTGTCCAGCAGCCACTCGCCGCTGCTGCTACCCCAGGAGCTGCCGCTGCTGCCGCTGCCTACAGCCAGTACCAACCTCAGCAGCTCCAGACAGATCGCATGCAGTAAAACCATGAAAATTACCGTAAAGGAGGAAAGCAGGGGAGGTCAGGAAGTTATGAAGGGGAAGATCGTAGGGGCTGAATGATGGTTGTCACAGCCGGGTTTTAACTTAGCAGTCCTTCTACCAAAGAGCCTGAAGAAAATCAGCAGAAATGTGGAGAGAAGTGAGGGATTACTGTACATTTTATTCAAGGGAGATCAGTATTTTGTCACTGTTGAACGTATGTATGAATATTTAATATTTATTCAGCAGGAAAATATTTAATGCTAACTGAAGTAGACTCACTCAACCATTGCTGTATTTTGTATATATGTAGCAGTGGAATTTGTATACAATTTCCAAGTGCATTCACGTCTTATGATCAGGTTTCTTCCCCACTTCTTTGAAAACAAACCAAAACACTTGCATACATATGAAAACAGTTTGTTATGTCATTATGCAATGTTCAGTATTTCATAGTTTTGGACCAGCATTTTGTTTGGTAAAGCTATGCAGACATTGATATAGAAGTTAACATTTCGTTCTCCTTTTTTAATAATCGTTTGGAGTGAGATAGATTAGACACTGTCAACTAGTTTCCTTAAAAATGTATTTTCATGATACTTTGTCAGACAAAATGTCAGCTGAAGCTGGTAAAAGCACTCTTTTCTTCTCCTTAAATTGCACCTCAAGTAAACTCAGCATAAGGGAAGAAACATTGTTGAATGTGAATCTTTCATTTTGACAAAATGTTTCATAATGTGCCTTTTTAAATTATGCTATTTATGTATTTATTTTGGAGCCTTACAGTAATAAACCCTTTATTTTGTGTTCATGTGTTATGAAGCCTATTAAAGAACATGTCCACATGTGCTGCTGCATAATGATCAAGAGCATGTGATGGATGTTTGAAGTTTGCTTAACAGAGTGATACACTGTGTATAAAGAACAAAAGATGAGTGGAAAGGTAGCAATAAGTCCAACGCATTTTCTATTGATCTAATGTCTCAAAAAGATTCTTAATTCTTAAATGTCCCTTTTTATACTTGACCAGTTTGATAAAGGACAGTGTGAGAACTGTTAACTTTTTTATTTTTTACATTTGATGTCATTAGACATTAAATGTTTTCTAATGCAAGGACATCATCTGTTTCACCTTGCATTTTATAATGCATGACTCGAAATAATGCAAACATTTAATATGTGAAATAAAAAGAAATTTACCTTCAACTCTTTTATTCTTGTGTTCTGTGAAATATTGTTTTTGCTCATAGCCCATAATTTCTTTGATGAAATCATGTTGTTATGATGCTCTCAGTTGTGGAGGAAGAATATGTAACACATGGCCAAATAATGTATTTACATAGCTAAACAACTGCCTTTAGCAGTTAAGAGTAATCATTAGTAACCCTAGAATGTAAACCATAGTAATTATTTATTGTTCATATAATCTGTTTGACTCTATTGACATCTCTCAGGAAGAAATAGTCAAATATGTGACTAATTCCAAGATAGAAACCACCCAATAAACCCAATGGGCAAGATATGCATAAGGGAAGACCTGTGTCACTATCTAATGACAGATTACACATTTTTAGGTAATTGATGTACACTTTAAACACTGCTGCAGAATGTGATGCTTGCCTCTGTTTATATTTTAAATCAACTTGGATTTTGCGCAACATGAATCCGGCCTGCTGTGACTCCAAAATAGTAAGTAGGTGAAGTCTCTCCCCCCACATTACGAGTAGTTGAAAATAAGCTGTTTGCCATATTCCTTCATGCTGAAATTAAATAGATCAAAAACATCAAAATAACCTAAAGTAGTGGACATGTTTTCAATATTTCTAAAGTCACAAATTCTGATAAATTATGTTTAAAAATAAATTGATGCTGCGCTTTATTGGCTCTTCTGTGGTTGAGCAGACCCAAATAACTGAAATGCAAACTCTTCTCTGGGGCCTATGGTTGTTTGAGATCACACGGTCCATTCCCTGTTTTGTTCACCTGTTTACAATCCTTCACTAGTCCAACCACTTATGTGTCATTGACAAATGAAAATAAAAGCTGTTTTGTGACACACTTTGATTGCCCTCTCAGGTCATTTTACTATAGCTGTGGTGGTCTCCTGACACCTGCTGGTTCATGCCAGGCACTTTTTATTGCCAAGCATTATGCAGATAAGCAGTGGAGGAAGAAGTTTTCACTCATGTAAAAATACCACTACATAGAAATACTTTGTCATGCATTCAGCATTTTATTTGAACAAAAGTACAAAGTATTAGCATCAAAATACACCTTAAGTACCAAAACTACAAAATACTCATTATGCAGAGTAACCCATTGTTGAAGTATAGCACAGTATATATTATGGGATTATAATCGTTGATGCATTCAAATATAAGTATCACTTCAATGTTGCAGCTAGTAAAGATGGGGCTAATATTAATTAACAAGGCCTTTAGCTATATATGCCACTGTAGGGTAGCTTAATCTATGATAATAACCATAGATTAACCATACTAACCAGAAACTAAACTGTCGTACAAATGTAGTGGAGTAAAAAGTAAGCTACATAATTTTCCTCTCAAATGTAGTGGAATTGAAGCATAAAGTTGCATAAAATGTAAATACTCAAGTAAAGCAAAAGCACCTCAGAATTGCACTTAATTGCCGTTATTCAGTGTATGTATTTAGATAATTTCCACCACTGTAGCTGAGGTATTGTCCTTCCTTGAACTCTCCTCTTTCCGATAACAGAATTGTACGCTCTTCACTTCACTTTCGTTTGGTGCATTTCGAGCAGACGTCCATCAGGACGTCACACACACACCGTGCTGCATTCAATCATATCGTAATTATCGTAATTTAAGGTTTCGATTTGTAAAACGTGCTCATGTGAACGTCCATGTCCACTTTTCTGACAGTTCCAACGTAGTTGCCGCAATAATACGGAAATGTCAGAAAACCAAGCAAACATGGCTGTCTTATGTCGGCTAAAGTATGTTGCTCAGTGTACTTAAAGCCGCATTAAGTGGAGTAAGGTTTTTTTTCCACAATGCACTGTCTTTCTGTTTTCTTGGTCTACCGACCATCCCGTATGTCCTGAACGCGACATCCGCATCGTGGGGGCGGAGAGGTAACAGCAGTTTACTGGCAGTCAGGGTGAAGAAAAAGAAACCCAAGTGGGCTAGAACCTACGGAATAAATACCACAAATAATTTAAGAGGGGCTCTTCTGGGATTAAAACGTTGACTGCGAGCAATGTGAGTAGTTTTGAAAGACTTAAACTACCCCAACTTTGTTGGTCTTTGTTGCCTCTGGGTTCCAATCGTATTGCCTAACGTTATTGTTTGGTGAAAAAACATGGCCATCTTGTGTTGAACGATGTAACAAAAAACATATGAACTCGTTCTTTGTGATAGTTATTAGCTATCTCTGTGCCCACCCACCTCATAATAAAGTTGAATCTATGTGTAACGTAGGCTAAATAACTTCTTAAAATTGTGGCCTAACGTAACGTTACATTTAGGGAACGGGGAGAAACTCGGGAGGAAACTCGGGCAAATTGAATACATTTGAGTCGTTATTAAACCTGGAGTCAAAACCTTCGTTTAACCCTCAATTTAGCTGCGATGTTAGTGGTAGAGCACACCGTTGTCTCGATGCATGTACATAGTTGTTTAAATGAAGCTGTCGATGGTTATCAATTATGATATATACCGGAAGAGACCAGTGTCACGTGGCCTCGGTGACGTTGCTGTGGACTCCACCACTCTGAGCGTCCGTCAACCGCTATCATCTAAACAGTAGTGTCTATTTTTAACTGCATAACCTTTCACTTGACTTATTTTTTATTTTATACTTCCCCATCTGTCACACAAATCCAACACACTAGCGGGTCTGTGCTTCCGAGCTAAGCCAGAGATGACCACCGAGAAGACTGCATACGCTCCCGTGGAGGGGTTTCCCTCTCCACCCTCGCTTCCCGGGCAGACAGCGTTTCCTGTCACATTTGACTTGGATATGCCAGGCCCAAACATGTTTGGAGCCCCTGCTCCTGGTGGTTTCCTTGCTCCTGATGATTTACCTGCTTCTGGTGGTTTCCCTGCTCCTGGTGGTTTCCTTGCTCCTGGTGATTTACCTGCTTCTGGTGGTCAACCTGCTCCTGGTGGTTTCTCTGCTCCTGGTGGTGGTTTCTCTGCTCCTGGTGGTTTCCCTGCTCCTGGTGGTGGTTTCTCTGCTCCTGGTGGTGGTTTCCCTGCTCCTGGTGGTTTCTCTGCTCCTGGTGGTTTCTCTGCTCCTGGTGGTGGTTTCTCTGCTCCTGGTGGTTTCTCTCCTCCTGGTGGTGGTTTCTCTGCTCCTGGTGGTTTCTCTCCTCCTGGTGGTGGTTTCCCTGCTCCTGGTGGTCTCCCTTTCCCTCCACCGACTGCTTTTGGAAAGGGTGTTCCTGGAGCTTTCGGAATGGCCAACCCCGCTTCCTCACCATATTCTCCACCAGGCCAGGGCTTCAATGGAAACTCCAGCGGTTAGTATGTCTAACATTGTTGCACATATATGTAAATATCTATATTTGTAATTATACATGAACATTCGTAGTGTAATATAATCAATTTGATGTTTCTGGTTGGTACCGTTGCAGATAATGTTTACCATAGCGAGGAGGACCCACCACCCTTTCATGAGAACCAAGACTTTGATTTTGGATTAGATAACAAGAGCATAAGAAGAGCCTTCATTCGAAAGGTGAGGAGCTAGTGTGGTAATGTGGCTCGGAGTATGAGGCCAACACAGGCTGCGTTCCAAATCACTGAGCAGGATTGTATTTGTTTTTTATATTATTATATTTATTTATTCATTCTTATCAATGCAATTAAGTACTTTTTTTTCTGAGATATATTTTCTACCAAATTTAATTTAAATCACAAACAAACACAACCTAAAACATAACCTCTTTTTAAAAAAATGAATCATGATACACCGTGTAAAACACTAGACATTCTTTGTTAGAAATATTATCTGTGACCTGCTGCCCAATAATCCACTCTTCCCTCCAGGTATTCTTGGTGTTGACCGCTCAGCTGATGGTGACGTTCGCCTTCGTGGCTGTTTTCACCTTTGTGGATCAAGTCAAGGTGTTTGTCAAGGTGAACACCTGGACCTACTTCGTGTCATACGCCATATTCTTTGTGTCAGTTTGTGTGATCAGCTGCTGTGGAAGCATTCGCCGACGACATCCATGGAACCTTGTTGCATTAGTAAGTCTGCTCAGATTTTTTTTTTTTTTTTTTTTCAAAATAAAAGATGGAGAGGGGAAGAGGTACAACCCAGGAAGTACTGTGTTAGCTGGACTATTGAATTGTAGGCCTTCTGATTTATGAATCGTGCAACTGTCTTGGAAAATGATGTGGTACAGTTTTAAAAAGCTTACATTTTTTTTTATCTGTAAAGTTGTTAAAGACCTATTCTTAAAAGTTTACACAGATTAGATTCAGCTTGAGCCTCACAAATCACTATTTCATGACGACAAAATGAAATGCCTTTTTCCTATTTTATGCCACGAAACTGCACTCTGCTCAAACATCCAAGATTGCTGATGTATTTGTGTTTCTTGTTTTCAGTCGGTCCTGACTCTCAGCATGTCCTACATGGTGGGAATGATTGCCAGCTTCCATGACACTGACACAGTGGTCATGGCAGTGGGTATCACAGCAGTCGTGTGCTTCACCGTGGTCATCTTCTCTCTGCAGGTTTGTATCAGTCAGTCCTGGCCTCTTTGTATGCATGTAATGTACATTGATCATACTCTAATGTGAGCTTCATGTCTTTCTTGGCCTCCTCCAACAGACCAAATACGACTTCACTTCCTGTTACGGTGTGCTTTTCGTCTGTCTGATTGTCCTGATCATCTTCGGCATCCTCTGCATCTTCATCCGTGACAGGATTCTGCACATTGTGTATGCTGGACTGGGAGCGTTGCTCTTCACCTGTGTAAGTACTTTAGTTGCCATTTTGACCACAGCATTGAAACATTTAAAGAAAGTTCAACAGCAAGTTTTCTTTCCAGAAACTGTGTCCCATTAATCTGGAAATTTAATAAAACATGCTTTCAACACTCTTCATTTCAACTACTTTCTATTGAAGAAAAGTGTGAGAAAGTGTGACAAAGACAAATATTTGACCCATTGTGAATGTCTTCTGTTACAGTTCTTGGCGGTGGACACACAAATGCTGCTTGGCAACAAGGAACTGTCCCTGAGTCCAGAAGAATATGTCTTTGCAGCTCTCAACCTGTACACAGACATCATCAACATCTTTCTTTACATTCTCGCCATCATTGGGAGAGCAAGGGGGGGCTAAGCAGTAGGAAAGGCAGAGAGAAATTCTGACAGGAAATTGCTTTGAGTTAAAGTCTAGAAGTGAGTTACCATTTATTTTCATTTTGTCTTATAGTGTGCATTGATCACGTAGTTTGATTATATTTGGCTTCACCCAGTGGAAATGTTTGTTTTTTTTTGTTTTTGTTTTTTTTAAATAATATATATATATATATATAGTCTGTCTGCGTTGTAGTTATGGGGGTTTATTAACGTTTTATCAGGTATTTGACGTGTTGTACAAAACTTTATTTTCATTTAGAAATCTTATGCCAGACGAAATCATTAAACAGTATAAATATTTGACAACATTTTCCCAGAGCTTTCAACTGTGTCACACATTCTTCATTGTCAGGAGACACAGATGTTGCAATGTTGTCCATTGCACTTTCAGAACTTCAAGGCCAGGTTAGCTACTTCAGTGCATGAAGAACTTATTATGTGGTTAATAAAACTCGGGAAGAAGGTAGTAAGTGGAACTTGAGTTGGGATAATTTTATAAAACCACTATTTGGGTCAAGATTGAACTTTCCTGTTTGACCTGTAGGGCAGCAAGGGGGACATGGTATATTAAAAAAACAGATCCATCAACATGGTGACTGAGCAAACATCAGTTGTTGAAGAGATTGGTGTGGTTGAAAGCCCAAAACAAAGCTGGTACGCAGACTCTGGTTCTTTGTCAAACCACTATATGTCCAACATGAAATAACACTTAATGCTATTTATAAAGTTATTTTTTAAACCTGATCTCTGTTTGTGGAGTGAAAAATCCCCCAAAAAAGATCTGTTGTGATTTGAAATACGATTGATAATGATAGTTGTGATTTGAAATGCAGTTCTTGTCAGCCATCAGAAAGTTTTGGGTGTTTAGTGGCTTAGCTGTGAAACTGGGAGCCTCAAAATGGACGTAGAGCAAAGCCTTGATGCCAGCTAATGGATCGGTTAGAGACGATGTTAGGTGAAAGCAAGGAAATCGAAGACCTGATAGCCGGGATGCTGAGCTCCATCAATGACGCTCTGGAGGAAGTAAGAGGTATGTAAGACATGTTTGTCTTTGCCACTAGATGGCAGCTTCGCACAAAGCAGCAAATTAAAATCAAGTCTAATCAAATGTGGAGCTGAAAAGTAACATTCACTAGATCAGAATGAAATACATTATTTACAGTAAAATATGATAAAAGGAATAAAGAGACAATTCAAGTAAAATCTGGTAAACAAATATTTAATGATTTATTTATTTAACAAGGCTAAAACAAGTATGTACACTCTTCAGCTGGTCAAAACATTTTAGATTCAGACAAGTGAAAAGGCCGTTTCCAATCAGGGTGTGAGGAGGTAGAAGCATATATGGTTTCTATGTCTTTAATGGATCAACTCTTGGCCTTAGTGAAATATGACATAAATAATTCACTCTGTTGTTCAGCAGTTGGCTCACTCTCAGGAAGACAACTACCCACCCACACCTTTGAGAGAGAATTCAGAGAAGACTTGCAACCAACCAGATTAATACGTGAACAGCGAACCTCCTCCCCTGTCGGCTTCAAGTCTTTCATCCAGAACTCGGTGCACGCAGATTCAAGTGAGAACGCAGAGTTTAGGAGCACCCAGCCTGATATTCCTCTTGAGGGCAAAGGTGAGCGATGCCTGACATGTTGACATTTTAGAGCAGTAACAGTGCTGTTGCCTAAAAGAAACTGAAAACACAACTATTATTTATTGGAATTATTTCATCACAGGTCCAGACAGCCTGCTGGGGGAGATTGCCTTCCAACTGGATAGGAGGATTCTGTCCCATGTCTTCCAGAACCGTGAGAGGCTTCATGGTTTCACACTGCTCAATATCTCAGAAAAGAACAGAGAGGTCAGAACGGAACACTTCTATTTATGTATCTATCAAAACACTGGTTGTGTGACTTTGCAGTGCACAGATAAGAGAGCAAAACTGTAACACACCTTTCTTTCTCTTTTGCAGGTATCCACACTCTCGTCAGGGGAATTAGATGAAGACTATCATCTTCGTCTCACTCAGAGGTATACTGACCTCATGGAGAGGTTGAGCCAGTTCAGGTATAAAGCAGCCCTGCACTCTCCTTTCATTGAAAATATTGTCAACATCTATGGGGTCCTGATTGAAAAGCCTGGCGAAAACAGCACCCAGGAAATTGACTCCAATAATCCAGACCTTCTAAGGAAGCTGACACTGGCCCAATCCCAATGTCCCCCCTAAAGCCTCAAACCCTGAACCCTCAAGGACTTACTGACGTCACCTGGTAAGTGGTTGAGTATGAGAGACTGTGAGGGCTTGAAATGGTGTAAATAGGAATGGGACAGCAATTTTGCTGCAACATATAACATTACCATGAAAACAACCAAAAATATGATGTCTAATTGTGGGTATTTATTTTATACTTTGAACTCCCTGATTTGAACATCTTCCAGGATCTTTCCTCACAAGATGAGGTAATTTCTTATAACCTATTTACTCGTTTTTGTCAAAACATCTTCGATGACAAAATCAAATATTTGAATAAATAAATAAATATCCTCTGATTTCAAGTGAGCCGTCTTCTTTGTTTACCTTTTTTTAACGTCTCCATGTGTCCACTGGTTACCCCGTCTTTAACGTCACATTGCAATGACTTGTGGGTAATTCCCTTAGGCTAAATCAGCATACCATGCTGATTTAAGGAAAGGGTTCATAAAGGGCTCAAAATGTCTGCCAGAGAGCCCTCAAACACTCGATGATTTGACAGTAGGACATCCCTAATCCCTCACGGACTTCGCGGGAGAGCGCCTGAAAGTTTGTGAGTCCTTAAGGGGGGACATTGGGATTGGGCCACTGAACACGGCACCGAGATGGCTTGATGGTTGTGTTCACCCGCCTCTGCAACATGGCCGAGAAGGATGGAAAGCCTCTCTTTTACTGTCAAAGCATTTACCGTCCAAAATTTTTAAATAAACGCTGGAAAATGATACATGATAAATGTTGTCTGGGTCAATTTTGAGCACACGGGAAAAACCTGCCATTTTATAAATGGTTAAACCATAAATAAATTCACAGGAACGTATTTTCTCCAACAGCCTTTCTGTTAAAGAAATACTCAATTAAATATGCCTGGTAAGCATAAGGGATGTACTGTGCCCCACTTCATGGATCATGAGATAATCAAATTAATAAGAGTTGGTACATTTATCAATTAACGTATTGGATTAGTTTATTGACAGAAAAAAATGTAAAGGCATTTGGTAATCAATTAGGCACGTTTCTTTTAGGATCTTATCTAAAATCTGATGATTTGCTGCTTTTTTTTTTACCATATATGATAGTAAACTGATTATCTTTGTATTTTGCGCTGTGATTAATGACACAACATCATAGTTTGCAGCAACCTTAAATCTGAATGTCTTCAAACAAAAAATAAAGATGTCACCTTTGGGAAACATTTAGGGGTGCAACTAACAATTATTTTAATTATTGATTAATCAGCGGCTTATTTTCCAGAGTAATCGATTCATAATATGTCCTTAAGTATTTCAAAGTCCCATCACAGCCTGAGGGTAGCATTCACTTTTACTAAAATTAAGTTTATACCAAGAAAATTTACCAAATCTTAACAAGGCGTTGATAATGTGAGGTACACTTAGAATAGGGTATGATATATATAATAATAAATCATCAGCATATAAAGATAATTTATACTCTTCCTCTCCTCTAAAAATTCCACTTATTGATGTTAACGACTTGAGTGTGATGGATAAGGGCTCTATGGCCAAAGCAAATAATAGTGGACTGATTGGACAACAATGCTCTTGACAATGTGAAGTATTGTGATTGCCTTCCATTTGTAACTACAGAGGCCTTGGGTGAATTGTATAGGAGTTTAAACCATGAAATCAAGTTAGGACCATAACCAACTTTCTCTAAACATGTAAATAAGTATTCCCATTCAAAGCTGTCAAAAGCTTTCTCTGCGTCCAGCGAGACTGGATGCAGGAGAGTGAATAATGTTTAAAAGCTGACGGACATTGGTAAATGAGTGTCGCCCCAAAATGAAACCGGTTTGGTCAACAGAGATCACTTCACTCATTGTGGTTTCTAGGCGTAGGGCAAGGGCTTTGGCCAGGATCTTAACATCGCTGTTTAGGAGGAAGATGGGTCGATACGAGCCACATTCTGTGTTATCTTTATCTGGCTTAAGAAGGAGGATAATTGATTCCTCAGTCAGTGTTTGTGGCAGCGACCTACGGGACAAAGAATCTAAAAATGGGATGACCGTGGCTAAGTGGAGAGCAGGGCCGTCCTTCAATCAGATGATCGGCGGGTCGATTACCGGCTCCGAGCAAGACACTTAACTCCAAATTGCTCCCGTAGCTGTGCCTATGGTGTATAGATAAATACTGAATTGTAAGTCGCTTTGGATAAAAGTGTCTGCTAAATAACTGTAAGGTAAAAAAAACATATCTAGTAGAATTGGGGATAATTTCTGAGTAAAAGTTTTAAAAAATTCTATTGGGTAGCCGTCTGGGCCAGGCGCCTTACCATTGCCATTATCGCTTTAATAATTTCAGAATGTTGTAATGGGAGTTCAGTCTTATGTGATTAGATTTCTTCTGATTGTCTTGCCATGTTAATGGATTTTTCCAGGTCTAGATCTTTTTCCAGTTGCATGCGTTTCGATAGCCGCGTGTCCGCCAGCCCTACCACAATCTGGTCTCTGATAAGCTCGTCATGCAACATCCCATAATTGCAGTGCTCAGCTAATGCATACAGGGCAGTGACAAAAAAACGGTCTTGTTTGCTATGGAGCTAAATCCAGGTCAAAAGTTTTGATCATTTGAAAAAATAATTTGAACCTGAAAGTTCAAATTATGGTCTTGAACATTGAAAAATAAAGCAATGTATTCAAAATAAAAATAAGTGAATGAAAAGTTTTTTTGGGTTGAATATAATTTTGATTCAGTTCTGGAATTTTTTTTGAATACATTTATTTTTTGCATTTTTCACTTTCATATATATTTTGATATTTGAGGTCTTGTATCAGATTTTATATTTTCAGATTCCAATTTTTTTTTTCGGTTTCAAATCTTTTTTTCACTTTCAGATCGTTTTTTTCAGTTCAGACTTTTGACCCTGATCTAGCGTGGGGGCGTGGCTTCAACTGAGAGGGGCGCGTCATCATGAGTGACAGCGTCACAAAGAAGGCTGAGGACATTCCTCAACAACGTTGCCTTCAGGTAACGTGGGCACCACGAAAATTATGATTGAACACTTTCTATACACCATATTCACGTGAATGCAGAGGGGATAAACTGAGCGTCAGCTATCCTGAAGCAAAAACTTCAGAGGGAACCAGCTACTGGTTCGATTGGTCTTTCGCCCCATACCCAGGTCGGACGACCGATTTGCAAGAGTAGGTAAGAAGGAGGGGGGCTTAATCTTACACCTGCAGAAGTGTCTGATACACTTCCTTCGCAAAACAGGAAGGTGCTTTGAAGTGGCTATGGCGTGGACAAAGGTCACCACACGTTCCGCTTCTTGGAAACTTAGCGTAGGTGACAAAAGGGTCTTAACACCGAAACTGTCAAGCAGTATCACAAAAACTATAAGATCTGATTAAGAACATTTAATAAGTATAAACCCCTAACAAGTATAAAAGACATTATCCCATTACACTTGCTAAAGATTGATGAAATAATTGTCGACGTTAATTAATTAAAGCGTTAACGAGATAATAACTTGTTAAGTTGCCCAACACTATATATATATATATATATATATATATATATATATATATATATATATATATACATACTGTATATTAGTGGTGTAACGGATCACGGATCGATACCCCCTCCCTGAGTGAGTAAGGCACTGGAAAATGGCTTGTTTAATGACCTCTGACCAGGAGCGTTTCTAGGAGTCAAAGAAAGGAGGGGCTTAGCCCCAAGGGGAGGGGCATGTTTGTGCGCACAGCGAGCGGCAATGTTTTTGGGGGCCACGGATATCCATTGGTTCAGACAGTTCATAGATTGGTTCAATCAGAAAGAGTGTGATTTTGCTCTGTAGTTTTGCTTGCATTCAGTGTATGATAACACAAGAGACAGAATTTCAGGGTCATAGTGAAATTTGACAACACAAATATGAACTTTTCTCTAAGAGAGAAATCATTTTCCTGCTTCCAAAGGAAAGACGGATAAACTAGCTTTCATATCCGCATCACTCCCAAATCCTAATTGTTAAAGGGGCCGCACACAATGGATGTGTGCGGTCTTTTGAGTTGTTTACTTGTTTTATTATGAGCAGAGGGGAATACGATTTTGATCAACATTTACATCTATTTTGTTGTCCGTGTTGTTTTTACATACCAGTGATATTTTATGCTCATTTGGACACTATCACTGAGATAAAGATGAACTAGTTCAGTGTCAAATATGCCATTAACTGATTATAAACAACATTCTATAGGTACTGATATTATTGTTTTGAAATACTAGAGAGATATATTAATGCAAAGAATAGAGAGATGTCATAGTTATTTCTTGTATTTTGAATTCGCTCGTTCACTCTTGCTCACTGGAGACAGTTTCTAACAAAATAGCTAGCTAGCTTAGTGTTAACATAGCCCACTACAATATTCCCTTTCATTTGTCTCAAGTAAACCCAAATGTAAGCAGGTAACAATCGTTAACAACTACAGATAGCCACATTCTGTAACTACCTGTACTTACAATTTCACTCCATGCATCATTTACTTACCCTGGGCAAATAGACAGTATGATGATAGGCTGTTGGATTGTACTTTGAAGAGAAAACATACAAACCAGAACGCACGCACATATGTAGCATGTTAGAGTTATAAATAACGTGTCCATGTGAGAAACAATAGTTTAATTTAATGACATCACCAAAATATATATATATTTTTATTTTTTTTAAAGCCAATAATGCCAAACTATTTGGGGGGGCTAAAGAACATTTTAGGGGGTCTTCAGCCCCCCTAAAAAATATAATGTAAAAATAGGCCTAACGACGCCCCTGCCTCTGACCTAGGTAACGAACGTACGGATATCAACGGATTTGTGTGTGTGTGTGTGTGTGTGTGTGTGCGCAACAGGTGTAGGAGGACTAGAAGTACTCCAGGATGGACCCACTCTAAAGGGCCACCGCTAGAGGAGGAACCCTGTGTGGTTGGGAACCTATCATCTTGCTGCTGTCTCTTTTCAATATGATTGTCTCTCTATTTTCAATATGTTCATGTTGCTGTTATGTGCCCCTTTACCTCCCCATCTCCGTTTAATCTTTGCAGATTCATCAACTCATCATTCTATCAGCCTCATCAGCCACCACCAGTGTCTGGATTTATCTTGCTGCTGCTCAGAGCAGATGCCCCTCAATTACAAATCTCCCTGTAGAGTCCAAGCACCAAAGACTCTGTCAAGACTTTATCATCACATATCTGTTAATAATAAAAAAATATTTTTTCTTTATCTGACTTGTCTCTCCTGAATGAACTGTCGGCCTTTACGAGACTACAAAGGCACTCTCAGAGATAAGCAAGACTGAACTTTGGTCAGAATGTACAAAATACAAACCAGTTTTATTTTTTCAATAAAAAGAAGAAAAAAGGTTACAAAAATGGATAAAGTAAAAATAAGTAAAAGAGAAGACAAAATGTCAAAAGTTCAAATCCCCAAAAAGACCTTCAAAAGTGTCCAAGACCTGAAGGCCTGCAGCCCAAAAACCTCAAGAGCTTTACAGCCCTGATTCTTTGTTCTGTCCTCCTATATATGCCTCTTTACTCTGCACTTCTTTAACCTCTTGGTCCATATATGGTAGACAACTAATTATTCTCAATTCATTGGATAAAGCATTTATGCAGTCTTATCTATTCTGACAGACTTGTTCTTTAAGTTAACACTTTCTTGCTAGCTCCCCTAAGGTTTTGATTGAACAGGATGTTTCTCTAACAATTACTATAGTTGCAGTATCTGCACTTACAACCTGTTTCTGAGTCTGACAATTATCAGAGTAAGTTAAACCCCAAATTAATTAATTTACCGATCTTTTCCATTCAGTCAACATAGAAACGCATATAATTACATATTTATAAATGATAGAAAAACACATTAAGGCTATCATCATTAAATTGACACTAAATATATGAGATTACATGTAAAGAATATATCTGAGATCAAAACACTCTTAGCTCAATATAAGGATAGAAATCGTAATTCATCAAAGGAAATGAAGCTGAAATGAGGATAAAACATATGAATAATAAGTAAATTACTCTAGCACTTCCTATATGGCTATAGATTAGAAGAGTTCTGTTTCATATTTGTCAGTTAGGCGTGAAACCAAAATATGCCTGAAAGTATCCAATGTGTAAGTGTCAGCCAGATGCCCAAACCACAGAACGTTGTTGCGCTTTTTAGGGTCTTGCATCTCGCTTCTCGGGAAGTAGAGGTGTTAGGTAGCATCAAAGTTCATCTGCAGTACACAGCAGTACCACAGCTTTACTCTGTTTCAAGTGTTTGTTTAATCTTCAACTTAATAGGGCGATTAATCAATTGGTGAATCTATTATTTAACTAGAAGAATAGAGAGTTTTAGGTGTGGTGTGTCTCGGACATTTTTGGTGGTTTGGAATGTAATCACAATGCAATGCCAACACTAATTATGAAGGGTTCTGCTTTTAGGGGAGTATTTGACTTGTGCTTGACATGTTTTTCTCTCATATTACAGTCGCAGTTTTCAACAGCCCTCCTCCCAAAGCAGGCTTCTGCGTCCCCTTACAGGCTACACTCAAGCATTCACTCAAGCACAATACAGTGGAAAAACAAATATCAGTGCCAACAGCAACATTTCTGTGAACACAAACATGTCTTTGATTAAACTATATCACGAACTGCATTGCATCAAACAATGCACCAATTAATCTAAAAGTTGATTCTTGCCGTGTACATGGATAAATGAATATTAAACTGTATGTAGTCAACTACTGATGCTAACACACTCCCATCGGCCCAGGATTATGTATGTATATTCATTCATGTATTTTCTTCTAATGTGGTTTATTTATTTATATTCATTCATTTATTTTTCTTCGAATGTAACCCTATGTGCTTGCATCACAGACTATAAGCATGTCTTGCATACGGTCATTTTATTGCCTTCACTTTTATTTTTAAAAATTCTTCTTTCCGGGTTACCGGTTGTCGTTTTAAAAGGAAAAAACAAAAATGCGATTTGCAAAAACGAAATTCGGCTCGTTATTTGACTTTGGTTCTCTCGTTTTTCGTTTTTGAATTCAGACACCAATTCAGACACAGCGCATTTCCGTTTTTTGGTTTAAAACGAAAAACGAGAAAACCATAGCAAAATTCATGTGGCCCATTGTTGGGCCACATGATTGCGTTTCTTCTGGCCCAGTATACGCCCGGGTCCTCGGCCCGAAACTGTCCATTATACAGCATGACTGTCAGATGAAACGTAAGTGGGCCTGACCTGGCCCAATGCGTTTAAACATATTGTAAAATGATGTGGCCCAGTTCTGGCCCACATACTACAACATTGTAACTTTTTATAATTAACCCCAGCTCTGGCCCAAATACTGATATCAGATTACGAATGTGCTGCTGGCCCAGACCTGGCCTATGTACTGCATGATGGGTTGTATTGTTGCCATGGAGACCTCAAATCCCACCTCACCTCTGGGCTAACCTCTGTACCACAGGGTATTTTTGCATTTCTTTCATCATGTCTTAAAAGCTGAAACGTGATACTCGTTTTTTCTGTACATTAATAATATTAATACAATTTCGCTGAGCTGCAGTTTTTAAATGCTATAATATTGCCACGATGTGTTTATACACACAAAAACATTAGCAAGTGCTAATACATTGTCGATTGCATCTTGCTTAAAATATAAAAAAAATAACAAAATACCCAGTATCATAATTCAGCTTTTCACAAAGACAGACTAAAGAAAAACACATTGAGGAACAGAGGATAGTGCAACAGAAATTACCCTTGATAGGTACACAGATATGTTGATATACATTTATGTGTATTTCTGTTAGAAATCAAAAACAAATATACAAGTTCAACTCAACTTTAATTAAAATTTTGGTCAGTATTGCTGTATTGAACACATTCAAATTTGTAATCTTTTGTTACACTCAACCTGTTCGACACATTCGACCTGTTAGCCATTGCATCCTATGGCTTGCTGTCTTCTGCCCCCTTCTCTATCTGCTGCCAGCTGCAACCACCTCTTCATGAACATCTCAACCTCACGTTCAGAAGATGTCAGGATGTTCTTCCTTACAGCAGCTGATGTGGAAAAAAGTTTCCAAAGACATTAAAGTTTCTGTTGGTACAGACAAACAAAATGAGGTGAAATTCTATCTGAACTATGAGGAGCATTTACCGATTACAGCTGTCTTCAGTTGTAGGGAAGCCATGGATGTTTTCCCATTTACTCCTCTCCAATTGGTTTCCTTTGCGAGGGTGTTTGAGATCAGGTGCTTCAATAGACGCCAAACTGTATCCTTGGCTGAGGTGGTTTATCTAAAGTATGAAAAAATAATGTATACGTGTGCCTCTTATCAGAAAGAATACACTTTCACTCACTCACTCACTCACTCACTCACTCACTCACTCACTCACCAGTTTTGATCGAAAGTCAGATTCCTGAAGTTGGCTTTCAAGACTTTGGAGGCCTTGCTGGTCCTTTACTGGCAGGAGACCCTCATCTATTTCAAATTGAGACACATCTAGTTTTAGACTTTGAACATTATATACAGTTTTGGTTGTGAGAAGAGTTCTATCATCCTTGGGGAGCAAAGGATGATACATTCTCAAGATAGTCAGGAGTGCAGTCAGAGCAACCAAAGAGACTTTAAAGTTCACAGCCCAGTCACACAAAGAAGTCTTTAAGGAATTCTCAGAAGTATTCTCATCAATATAACAAGACATCTGATTGGCCATCTGCATCTGACTCTCCATCATCAGACTGATGAACCTGTGAACCCTCACAAGCATTTATATTCACATCACCTGTCTGGCCATCTGAGTCTGATTCTGCATCAGATTGTTAAACCTGACCTATAACCTCTGCAGCCTCAACATCTCCTTCACTCTGAAAAGATACCATCATGGCTCAGATTCTTTTTACAGCTCGCTTTCTCACTTGTATTCTATCCATTTTTAGAGGTCTAATCACTGTTACTAAATAAATACTAAAACTAAATTGGTTAACGTGACAGTACCTTTTAGACTACTGCAACTGATCTTCTCCTCTCCACCCTTACTTCTTCTTTGGACAAACTCTGTCCCTTCACCTCCAGGCCTGCACGCCCAACTCCACCTGCCCCGTGGCTATCGGACTCAGTGCGTACTGATAGACGGAGCCTAAGAGAGGCCTAATCCTAAAAAACTCTTTGAAACTTTCACTTCACTCCTCCAACCCCCACCCCCTCCTCCTACTTCCTCCCTTCTCCCTGATGATTTCGCCAACTTCTTTGACAAGAAGGTAAACAATATCAGATCCTCCTTCTCTCAGCCCCTCTCTCCCTGTCCAATCCTGCCCCCACAGCTCTCCCTCCCTTCTCCACACCCCATCTTACCCTATCTGGCTCCTCTCTCCCCTAACGAGGTCCTCAACCTTGTTACATCTAACCACCCCACCACGTGCTCCCTTGACCCGATCCCTTCCCCTCTTCTTCAGTCTATTGCGACTGAACTCCTTCCTTTCCTCACCCACCTCATCAACACATCTCTTGTTTCAGGATGCTTTTCCACGGCCTTCAAGGCCGCCACAGTCACCCCCCTTCTGAAGAAACCATCACTTGACCCCTCTGATGTCAAGAACTTCAGACCGGTTTCTCTTCTACCCTTTCTATCCAAAACACTTGAACGTGCTGTCTTTAACCAACTGTCTTCCTATCTCCACCAAAACAGCCTTTTGGACCCCCACTAGTCCGGGTTCAAAGTGGGTCACTCGACATAGAGACGGCCCTCCTTGCGGTGACAGAGTCGCTTCACGCCGCGAGAGCTAACTCTCTCTCCTCTGTCCTGATTCTCCTGGACTTGTCTGCGGCGTTTGACACTGTGAACCATCAAATCCTCCTCTCATCCCTCGAGGGGATGGGCGTCTCAGGCTCTGCACTCTCCCCGTTTGCATCCTACCTGACGGGTCGATCCTACCAGGTGACCTGGAGGGGGGCCGTGTCGGAACCACGCATGCTGACTACAGGGGTTCCGCAAGGGTCAGTTCTGGGCCCCCTTCTCTTCTCGCTCTACACAACATCTCTGGGTTCTGTTATTCGCTCGCATGACTTCTCCTACCATTGTTATGCCGATGACACCCAGCTGGTCTTGTCATTTCCCCCCCGGTGACACCCAAGTGGAGACGCGCATCGCTGCGTGTTTGGCTGACATCTCGAAGTGGATGACGACACAAGGCATGACTAGACACTTTTACACATGTACAGCTTTCAATGAAATGTTCTGACTATCTGGAAAATTATCATATTACATTAATATTTAAACTACCTGCATATTATTTTCTGTAACTGATCGGTGTTAAAAATATCCCTAATCCTATTCCTAACCATAGCAAACAATCACTGGCATAACGTATTTCCCTCTCCTGCCAACTTTCCACAACAGGCCCACATTGTGTTACTACTGGGCCATTGTCGGTACATCGTATGTGGCCCGCACACTTACAGCAGGATTAGATTTGATTTAAGTACATTTACCGCCAAATTTGTCAATGTCCTCAACCAAGAAAATAAAGCGATTATCATGTAAAAGTTAGCGTTTTATTATTTAAGTCATGCCAACTCCAAGTAGCCCTCTGCTTACGTAATGCCTTAACCTTCAGTAAGTAAGTATTGAATTTTACAGACAAACTAAATAATCGTGAGCTAACCGGTGTTTCAAACGATGGTCAGTTCCTGGCAGACGATCACATTTTGGCATGACACCGGCAGGTTTTAATGAGGTAGTGAGTTTGACGTTAAAAAGATAATCAGCTTCTAAAATGAGAGCATTTCTCTCGTACAGCCCCTTAACAAACCTCTCCTCTATTTCGATGAGAAAAACTCTGAAATTCTGACTCCTAAATGGAAACCCGACTAAGTACTGAACTAACGTTAGCTAGCAAGAGTAGCTGCCGCTAATAACATTTCAGATGAGAAAGAATAGGGATCCAAACTGCAGTTTGAATACAGCACCACACACACACACACACACACACACACACAACCTTTTGATTGTGGGAAATAAAATATATTTTTAAAAAATACGTTTGTACTCACTGGATAGTGGACTAACTACTGATGAAAATCACTCTGCACTGAAGGAAGACTGACGTTAATCCCAATCACGTCGAGGGTTTGAGGAGCGCTTGGTATAATCAAAAGGGTCTCCTGCACCGGCGGTGGCGTTTGCTGGTGTCCTCCGAAGGATTTCACATGACAATCTTTACTTTCTTTTACGACTGTGATTGACTAAATAAAAACTAATGGAATAAAAACTAAGTAGATGTGCTATTTTATAATGTGTATTTAACTGGCAGTTGGTTGGACAAGACAATTGCATTTTGTGAAACGTAGACATTAGTGCGTCAATTCGGGACAGGCTGTAGTTAAAAACAATGTCATCGTCCCTGTTGCACCTGGCATAAAAAAATACCGGGTGACGTTGGTGTAATCGGTTCTGGCCCAGCAACAAAATGTATACTTCACAGCGAGTTGCATTCAGTCAGTGTTGTGGGCCAAAAACTAACAGCATAGTATTGGGCCATGACCTATGTAACAACCTTTGGCCCAGTAATAGCTTTACTACAAACATATTGTAATGCTACGTCCACCTCTGGACCAATTCTGGCACATACACAGATAATCTGTCCGTCAGTCAGCCGACACTGGCAGAGGACAACCAGAGTCGGCCCAGAACTGACTGCTATCTGGTACAGCTGGCGCATAGAATGGCATGACGTCACACAAAGATCAAAGACGCAATGATTCGTCAAGATCAAAGGCAACATTTCACAAGTCTCTATAGGAGGCATTAGGACTTTCAAGAGACATGAATAAATATGTATCAGGATAATTTATACGATCTAGAGATGGAGGAATCACTTACCGACTATGTGGATGTCCAAGCCGAACAGAGGACACTAAAACAAGAAGTGCTTCACTACCAGGCAGAGCTCCATAGATGTAATAGAGAGTGGAGAGAGACTTATAATATAAAGGAGCAGGAACTATCTGAAATCACCACAATGAATGATAGGCTGATTAGGGAGCGGGATTTCCTTAATCTACAGTTAGGCGAAGTGAGTCTCGAGCAGCATCAGCAGGCTCAGGAAGATAATGGCGTCCAAATGAATGACCTTGTGCAGCGTCTAAAGGATGCTCAGTATGACAATGATGTCCAGTTGGCCCAAATTAATGACCTTGGGCAGCGTCTAAAGGAGGCTCAGCATGACTATGATGTCAAGTTGGCCCAAATGAATGACCTTGGGCAGCATCTTGAGGAGGCTCAGCATGACAATGATGTCCAGTTGGCCCAAATTAATGACCTTGGGCAGCGTCTAAAGGAGGCTCAGCATGACAATGATGTCCAGTTGGCCAAAATTAATGACCTTGGGCAGCATCTAAAGGAGGCTCAGCATGACTATGATGTCAAGTTGGCCCAAATTAAACATCATTTCGAGGAAAAAGAGGAATCTCTGAAGAATCTGAATAATGATCAACTGGCCCTGCTTGAATCTCACACAGACAGACTTTGTGCAGCAACATCTGTTCTGGAGGCAGAGTTTCATGAATTGCTTGATAAAAATGAGAATCTGCAGGAAAATAACAGAATTCTGACTGAAAAGAACCAGAGCTTGATTGCTGAGGTGGCCTGCCTCCTTGATCTGAAGAGTCAAAAGCAAACTGAGATTACCTGTCTGAGGGACACTGTTGATGACCTTAGGCTGAGTCTAGAGGAGGCTCAGGATGACAAGTTGGTCCAAATTAAAGACCTGACTAATAAAAGGGAAACAATGGCCAGAAACTTTTTGGCAACTTCGCAGGATTTCCAAGAAAAAGAGGAATCTCTGAACAAGATAAATAAGGTCCTTACGGATAAACTGGCCCTGCGGGAATCTCAGATAGAAACAATGAATGCAAATAATTCTAATCTGCAATCAGAGGTTGATGAGCTGCAGGGAAATGATAAAGTCCTAAAGCACCTTAAGTCTCTGGCAGCTGAACAAAGTGACCAGCTTGAAAAACTGGAGACAACGTTGCAAAAGCTTCGGAACCAAGAGTATGAGAATGAGCAACAAATCAGGTCTAAAGACAATATGATTACTAGACAAGCCATGCACATTCATTTGAAGCAGCAAGAGCAAGAGGAACTCTGCATCTTAATAAACGACTTGCAACAATCAACCCTTGAGCTTAAAGACCAGCTCCTGATGGTGCAGGAGGAGCTTGCTGACCATAACAAATCCACAGAGGAATGTAGCCTCCTGGAAACTACACCTGATGATCAGACAGATGCGACTACACAGACAGATGAGAATACGTCTGAAGCTGCTGAGACTCAGACCAGTAGTTGGTGGTTTCGCTGTGCCAAAGGTCTAGTGAAAGTAGTATTGTTTGTTGGCGTGGTCACAGTGACTGGACTGGGAATAGCAAGCACTTTAATGTGTGAGGTTGCAGAATGCAACCAGCAAGAGATCATATGGTGATTAGCACAAAGATAACATGTTGTGAGCGTGATGCCCACCAATGTGTTGTCTCACATTCTGTTATCCTTCATGTGCAAGAACATTTAATGTGTGTGTACTGTACCGAAAATAATGTTATTTTCGTTGTTTAAGTTAGTGCTGTATGGAATTGGTATCCATCTGCTCTACATGTGCATTTGAGCTAGCACAAAGATAACATGTTGTGAGTGTGGTGCCCACCAATGTGTTGTCTCACATTCTGTTATCCTTCATGTTCAAGAACATTTAATGTGTGTGTACTGTACCGAAAATAATGTTATTTTCGTTGTTTAAGTTAGTGCTGTATGGAATTGGTATCCATCTGCTCTACATGTGCATTTGAGCTAGCACAAAGATAACATGTTGTGAGTGTGGTGCCCACCAATGTGTTGTCTCACATTCTGTTATCCTTCATGTTCAAGAACATTTAATGTGTGTGTACTGTACCGAAAATAATGTTATTTTCGTTGTTTAAGTTAGTGCTGTATGGAATTGGTATCCATCTGCTCTACATGTGCATTTGAGCTAGCACAAAGATAACATGTTGTGAGTGTGGTGCCCACCAATGTGTTGTCTCACATTCTGTTATCCTTCATGTTCAAGAACATTTAATGTGTGTGTACTGTACCGAAAATAATGTTATTTTCGTTGTTTAAGTTAGTGCTGTATGGAATTGGTATCCATCTGCTCTACATGTGCATTTGAGCTAGCACAAAGATAACATTCTGTGAGTGTGGTGCCCACCAATGTGTTGTCACATGTGTGTTATGTATTTTGGTTTCATCCACAGCCAATATGTTTTAATGTGAGCGCACTTGTCTATTCCAGCAATGGTTTTATAAGTGACTGAGCTAGTGGGAACAATGATGTTGCCACTAAAGCCACTAGAAGGCACTGTACTCCAGAGAAAGCTAGCGGGATGTGAAGAGCGAAGCAGGAAGTGAAATCCTTCTTTTTGTGTGACTAAGCGTTCAGGAGAGAACGGCAAGGCTAATAACGTTTAGCATTTTAAGACTATCCTACAGTTATACATTCTGTTATCCTTCATGTTCAAGAACATTTAAAGTGCTTGTACTGTACCGAAAATAATGTTATTTTCGTTAATTAAGTTAGTGCTGTATGGAATTGGTGTCCATCTGCTCTACATGTGCATTTGAGCTAGCACAAAGATAACATGCTGAGAGTGTGGTGCCCACAAATGTGACTGACATGCCTTCACTATGTACGGAATGTATATTCCATCCTGTAGCCAACAGGGGGCAGTGTAGCTCTTTACTGTGCTTTAGGCAGGCGTTACGACAGGAGTGTTAGGGTTATAAGGGTCATAACTTTGACTTTCTGTCTCATAACTTTGACTTTCTATACAAAGAATAAAAAGAATAAATCTCATAACTTTGAATCTCATAACTTTAAACCTCATAACTTTGAATCTCATAACTTAGCTGCTAAGTTATGAGATTCTAAGTTATGAGATTCAAAGTTATGACATTTAAAGTTATGAGATTCTAAGTTATGAGATTTAAAGTTATGAGATTCAAAGTTATGACATTTAAAATTATGACATTTAAAATTATGAGATTCTAATCTCATAACTTTAAATCTCATAACCGTAAACATAACCCTGTCCCAACTTTTTTGAGACGTGTTGCTTCAAAATGAGCATATATATGTATGTATATATATATATATATATATATATATATATATATATATATATATATATATATACACATATACACACACAGTATATATATATATATATATATATACACATATACATATACACACACAGTATATATATACTGTGTGTGTATATATATATATATATGTGTATATATATATATATATATATATATATATATATAAAAAATAAAAGAATACAATTTCTCAGTTTCAACAGTCACAGTCTATCTGCAATTAAATATTAATTTAAATGATTTGAAAAATGATTTGCATTCTTTTTTAATTTACATTTTAAACAGCGTCCCAACTGTTTTGGAATTTGGGTTCTATTTTATTTTACAGATTGACTGAATATTAACTCTAAGTGAATGTTTTCTGGATTTAAATCTCACAGCAAAGCTGTAGAAGGATGCTACTCAATATGGCGATGAAACATGAGTAAATAAAACCACATAAAGGTGTGTATGAATTAGTTTTTACATATTTATACTTAAATCCACACAGTATTTGTTTGATAGACTTCCCTACAGAACCAGCTGTTACTGAGTTCAACTGGAAGCACCAATACAGCAAAAATTTAAGTATTAAGTTCAGATAGAAACTGTTCACAGTACTTCACCTACATTGAGAAGTAAGTTGTGTTTTTGGGTAGCAACGCAGACCCGTGGGTGGAGGGGGGGAATCAATACTGATACCACTTATCGGTACCAATAGCCTACTTATTGTATACTACTCCGCATAATTTTGTACAAAAAATATACATAGTATACATACCAGTTGTAAACATCTGTCGAACAGTCCATGGCATCCAGCTTGGTTCAGGATTGACTTTTTGCTTTATAGCTGTCTCCAAGGCCTTCCCTTTGACTGCTGGCCACAGGCATTCATTGTCCTTCACCCAAGCACCTGGCACCAACTCTACCTCATTGGTCTCCAAAAACTCAACTATCTTAAACATTTTGGCTTTTCGGCCAGAGACAAAATAAATATATATAGTGTATAAATCTGCTTTACAACAGATCACAAAAGTGGATTGAAAAATCTAAAATAACAATTAAGTTTAAGTGTTTTAGAAGTGTTCATTTAGCTACTGTATGTGGTCATTTAAGAGGCTGTAGATTGTTTTGTAGTAGATGTCCTATATATAAAATTCCACACCAGCTCCACTGTTGACTTCCTTTTATCTACTTGTGTGCAAGAGAGTACGTAGGGTGTATATATAAGAGAGCAGGACCGCCTTTCAATCAGAGGGTCGGTGGTTCGATCCCCGGCTCCTGCTCTGCTAGTCTCATGTCAATGTGTCCTTTGAATCTTAGAATTCAACTTAGAATCTCATAACTTTGAATCTCATAACTTTAAATCTCATAACTTTAAATCTCATCACTTTGAATCTCATAACTTTGAATCTCATCATTTTGAATCTCACAACTTTCTGTCTCATAGTCTCATAACTTTCTGTCTCATAGTCTCATAACTTTCTGTCTCATAGTCTCATAAAATTCTGTCTCATAGTCTCATAACATTCTGTCTCATAGTCTCATAACTTTCTGTCTCATAACTTTGACTTTCTGTCTCATTCATAACTTTGACTTTCTATCTCATAATTATGACTTTGAATCTCATAACTTTGAATCTCATAACTTTCTGTCTCATAGTCTCATGACTTTCTGTCTCATAGTTTCATAACTTTCTGTCGCATAGTCTCATAACTTTCTGTCTCATAGTCTCATAACTTTCTGTCTCATAGTCTCATGACTTTCTGTCTCATAGTTTCATAACTTTCTGTTGCATAGTCTCATAACTTTCTGTCTCATAGTCTCAAAACTTTCTGTCTCATAGTCTCATAACTTTCTGTCTCATAGTCTCATAACTTTCTGTCGCATAGTCTCATAACTTTCTGTCACATAGTCTCATAACTTTCTGTCGCATAGTCTCATAACTTTCTGTCGCATAGTCACATAACTTTCTGTCTCATAGTCTCCTGTCTCATAGTCTCATTACTTTCTCTCATAGTCTCATAACTTTCTGTCTCATA
Organism: Cebidichthys violaceus; assembly: GCF_023349555.1. Taxonomy (NCBI): domain Eukaryota; kingdom Metazoa; phylum Chordata; class Actinopteri; order Perciformes; family Stichaeidae; genus Cebidichthys; species Cebidichthys violaceus. The sequence continues at coordinate 15,100,783 of NW_027176927.1, read as the reverse complement.
GTCTCATAACATTCTCTCTCATAGTCTCATCACTTTCTGTCTCATAGTCTCATAAAATCCTGTCTCATAGTCTCATAACATTCTGTCTCATAGTCTCATAACTTTCTGTCTCATAGTTTCATAACTTTTGGTGTCATAGTCTCATTGTTATGATGTAGTGTAAACTCTTGGCTGGGTAGAAGGGGAGGTTGGTAGCCAATGGAGGCCTCAAAGGGTGAGAGACCTGTTGCCGTGGAGGTATGGCTGTTGTGTGTGTACTCTATCCAGTCCAGGTGACTACTCCAGGAGGACAGATTTGCCGCCGTCACACATCGGAGCATGGCTTCTAGCTCCTGGTTAAGCCTTTCTGTCTGCCCATTGGTTTGAGGGTGAAAGCCAGAGGAGAGGCTAGCGGTGGCACCGAGGGTGCGGCAGAACGCCTTCCAAACTTGGGAGGAGAACTGAGGACCCCGATCGGAAACAATGTCCACTGGGATACGGTGGAGCCTAAAAACATGTTGGACCAACAAGTTCGCAGTTTTAGGGGCAGACGGGAGCCTGGGAAGGGGAATAAAGTGAGCCGCTTAGGAAAATTGGTCCACGATGGTCAGAATGACCGTATTGTTCTCGGAGGGGGAAAATCCGGTGACGAAGTCCAATGCCATGTGCGACCAAGGCCAGTGGGGAACAGGCAGAGGTCGTAATAGTTTGACAGGGGGTCTGTGTGAGGCCTTGTTGCGCGCACAGGTGGCACAGGCTAGGACGTAAGCGCGGGTGTCATTGTCCAGAGATGGACACCAGAAGGAGCGCTGGAGCCAGTTAATCGTACGCCTTATCCCTGGATGGCCGGAGAGTCAGGAGTCATGGGCCCATTGTAGGACACGGGAGCGAACAGATAGGGGAACGAACAGGCGCCCAGGAGGACCACCTCCTGGGTCCAGCTGGGTCTGCTGAGCCTCCTGCACTGCGGACTCTAGGTGAGAACCCCTAGAACACAGGCGGGTGGTATAATCGTGTCTGGAGCTGGGTCTACCTCGTCTGGAGAAAACTGACGGGAGAGGGCGTCGGGCGGTAGGTGATTGTGAAGTTGAAACGGGCAAAAAACAGGGCCCAACGGGCTTGGCGGGAGTTCAGTCCCTGTGCAGAATGGATGTCTTCGAGATTTCGGTGGTCAGTCCACACAATGAACGGGTGGACTGACCACTCCAACTCCAATGTCTCCATTCCTCCAGAGCCATCTTGACTGACAGTAATTCCCGGTTGCCCACATCATAGTTCCGCTGGACCGGGGGAAAGGCGGCGGGAGAAAAGAGCGCACGGGCAGAGCTTACCCACATAGCAGTCGACTCCGGGGCAGATCCGCCCTCAGGTCGGCAGATCCGCCGCACTGTCGCACTCAGTTCGGCCATGCGCACTGGATACGGGCCGCCCCCGGATCGCGCACCGTCAAACAGCGGACTCGCTGCGGACACCAGGCGGATCCGCACATCGAACGCAACTTCTTTCCCCGTTCAAATACTTAAGGCAGGTAACAAGCAGCCTACCATTAGGACCCACGCAACATGGGGCATACATTCGACATAAGCCAGGCGATGTATTTTGAACACAGTCATGCAGTACACAAATCTCTATTTTGTATAAGAGCTGACTCCACTGGTTCGATCACAAACACCTGTTCAACGAAAGTGTGTCCAATTTACACAGAGCTCATCTGTGAATAGTGTGTGTGTGTGTGTGTGTGATTTTACAACAAAATGGAAATATATACTTATAAATTATGTTGAGACTTGCTTATAATATTACATACAATGTTATCAATTCTAACATGTATATACTGGAGATATAAAATATCTTCCACAACATCATCTGGAAAATCAGCAACACCCACACACACACACACACACACACGCACACTCTCAACAGCAATCACTGTGATGGCCACAATCTGTTGTCAATTGTATTGGGCTCCCCCACAGTAGATCTGCTCCATTTCAAGCAGGTGTGCGGTCATTTATTGTCAAGCAATTGGGTATATAAAGGCCCCTAAAGGACCTCAGCTAAACCTGCAACAATGGACAAACTAACGGTTATCTTGAAGGATGATGAAGGCTCCGTCGAGTTAAGAATTAGCAGGGAAACTTTTGATCGAGTGACAACTGGTGAGTAAAAAAAAGTATGATACCTTAATAACTTTGTTATTTGTTTGTCCATTTGGATGGCCATCATTACCTTAGATCTGTTTCCAGATCCCACGTTTGCCATGAACTTAATGGCGGAAATAAAAGCTGCAGGACCCAATCAAGGTAAATAATGTAATTATTATAAATAGTAATAATCAAATGCACAGGGATAATTCTTTTAAATGTTTAGACTATCTTTCTCTGCAGTAAATTCACAAATGGCAATGCTTCAGATTTTTATTCCAAACAGTGTTGTCACCTAGCCTCTTGTCTTCCTCCCTCATTAACCTCAAACATTCACTCTGGCCTACAGTTTCCCCCATCTTAGCTCAGGTTGGGACCCAGCCAGCAGCCAATTTCATTCTTTGCCCCACTCCTGTGCCCAGACCTACAGTTTCCCCCGCCTTAAGTCAAGTTCGGACCCAGCCAGCAGCCACATTTGTTTGCCTCACTGAAACAAACCCGGAACCACCACAGTCCTCCTCTACAGACAGCTTGGGCCCGTTGCCATCCTTGCAGCCAGAATGCCACGAATCCCTGACAGGTATAGTGTCTTGTTTTGTAATAGATTATAATAAATATTAATGATTTTTAACATTACTCTGTTTTTACAGAATTCAAACACCGGACCACACTATTACTACTTCAGCTTACAATGACTTACAAAAAGTCAAATAAAATATAATTTTACAAGAAATTGTAACAAGCCTTTAATGCCAAAGGTTACAAATTCAACAACGACAAAATTAGGAAGAAACTGGGAAACATGCTGACAACATACAAAAGGGCCAAAGACCGATCTCGGGCAACAGGAGAGAGCAATATCACCTGGGAATACTACTTGGTAAGTGCTTGTTCTGTGTACACATCTTAAATGTTAGTTGGACTCTCTTAGTATCAATCTTCCATTTTCCCCGGTCAGTATTTTGCCCCCTACAATTTAACTATGTAACATGGTTGTATCTCTGCAGACAAACTTGAAATAACCACTTTGAACATATGATTTTTAATGGAATCCTGTTTGTGTCCTTTTACAGCAAATGGATGAAATATTTGGTGGCTCCGGGGTGGGGAGTGCACCTCCAGGGATGGTCCTTTCAACACCACTTTTCCCCAGTCAGATGCCATCAACTGTGGAATCGGCTGACGAACAGCAACCCGGTCCTTCAACTGCCACACAACCCGGCCCTTCAACTGCCACGCAACCCACCAGAGCACCTAGGAGGAAAAAAGGCCGCAGGCAACAGTCCTTTCAGGAGACCTACCAGTCCCACGCTGATCGAAGGACAAGTGCACTGGAGTCACTGGTGAGGCCGGAATTGGCGAGGTGGAGGCGGCTAAAAGAGAGAAGAAGAGAGAGATTTAGAAAGAAAATGCTGACATGTATGGGTCAAATGCTGAAACAGCAACAAGAAATGATAGCACTACTGCAAGAAATCAACAGAAAATAAAAAATGTTTACCCATATTCATGTGTATGTTTTTGAGAAATTTCATTAAGAAACTAACTCTACAAGACTAGCAGTGTTTGGCTGGTTCACCCTAACTAGTATAACCACTACTCGACGATCCCCTGCTGATTGTGCCTGGGTTCTTGCACCCAGTTACCATGAGCTGCCACGTGGAGGCACAGCAGAAGTCTTGATGATGTAGAGGCACTTCAATCAAAAGGGAATGTCTTTAAAATATTACAAGGTTAATTTCTACTTTGCATTTGACCTCAAGTGCCTCCCATCACCCTGTGGCATCCTGCACACCATCTCACAAAAATGTGTAAAGAAAATTGAAACTGAAAGTATTGTGAAGGTGTATACTGTCCTTAAATTTGGGCACAGATCATGTCTCTGTACTGAGATGCATCTTGGTGGTTGGGCTGTGGTGGATGTGGATCATCAATGTCCTCTCTAAGTTGATGAAGGAGACCCTGCTCATCTTCATCAAGTTGGTCACCTGACTCCAAACAAATGTTGTGAAGGATGCAACATGCTGTGACAGTTGCACTGACACTTGCCACTTCCTTCATGTGCAGACATTTGAGCCTTCTGAATTTTGATTTCAGGAGGCCAAAAGCATGCTTGATGGTCACACGAGCGGCAGTGAGCTTTTGGTTGAAGCGCCTGGCGGTTAGGTGGCCATTATCCCGGTATGGTTTCATCAGGTTTCTCAAAAGAGGATAAGCTGAATCACCGATGATGTGCATTCCCTCTGGGACCAAAGCCTGAGGATCCTCTTCCAAAAACCGTGCAACATCAGTGTTGCGAAATGCTCTGGCATCATGCCAACTACCAGGGTGACCTACATTGACGTGACAGAAGCTCCGCTTACTGTCACAGAATCCAGTGAGGATGATGGAGTAGAATTGTTTCCGGTTATAATAGGCTATGGGATTGTTGAAATGTGGTTTGACAATGGGAATATGATATCCATCGACAGCACAGACTGTATTTGGAAATCCAGCTGTTTCAAAATGTAACTGGGACGTGTGGAGTGCTTCCCCTGTAGGCCACGAAATGTGATGGGACAGATGTGTATTGACCAGGGAACAGAAGTGATGTAGATGGGTTGAAAGTGTAGATTTGGAAATGTTGAATCTGTCTGCCACACCCCTATATGACTCCTGGTTAGACAGAGTCCACAGACACGCGAGAACACTGTTACAGACAGGTAGTTTAGTTTGCTGTCTGTTCACATAGTGTGGTCCCAGCGTGGTCATAAGGTCCTAGTTAGAAAAGAAGAGAGTCAAACTGACATGCAAATATGAGTGATTATATTTAGCCTTGAAACGCTGTAGGTAAGCCTACCTCCACTTGTCCTCTTGAGAGTCTGAAATGACTTCTGAAGTCAGTAACACTGTATAGAGGGACAACCTCCTCAACAAAATGTGGTATTTTTGGAACCAACCTAGAAGAAGAATGAAGCTGATTCTTTATAGAATTCTAAAAAACTCTAACCATATAGGGAACAGTTATTGAATTATGAAAACCATGTTTCACCACAATGACATCCTTTTTATTAAATAATAAAACATACAAATTGTTTTAAATTACATTCCTTGATTATTCTAGTGTTTTTAGTTGTATAATTTGCCTTACATTGGTGAATCATTAAACATAAGGATACGATGCTAAATTTACTTTCTTAAACGTGGCCCTATGTTCTGGTTCATTTTAAATATTTACATAAAACAAATCACCTTCTCCGTCCAAGTCCAACTTTGTGGAAAAGTAGAGGGATCTCTTCTGCCTCAACTTCATCGGCGATCAAGAAAGCAAACGCTATTTCTTCAGCCATAGTTTTCCAAATGTGGTCCAAAGACTACAGGTAGCCTACAGATGTAACGAACAGGATGGAAACTATCCAATGACTTCCTGTGTATTCCGTGAAGGCGGCTGAAGAAAACAGTCCGAATTTAATGCAGTTTTTTGTCACCGCCCCCTTCTTTTCCGCCTGCTCTCGTCTGCTTTCCAGTTCATCTCGAACGAACCTATTACAATGGGGTGGGAGGTTCACCTTGGCCTCCTCCTGAACTCAGACAAACCTGAGAGAGCAGCTGATCTACCTCGAGGCCAGCCCTTGTTCAGTGACTGATTTGGTAGGCTCTCTTTCTTTCCTTTTTTAAATATGTTTAAAAGCATGATTTTAAAAGTGAAATTGTAGAAACATGATGTATTCTTTTTAGGTCATAGCATTAAATCAAAGGTGTGTGAGATAACGGTTTAAATGGTATCTGCTAGGGACGGTGGCCAGTCTAGAAAGGGAGATAATTACGTTTAAATTGCATGTTCTATCAAGTGATTGTGTAAAGGTTCCCTTTTGTATAATAATGTATTGTTTCTTTTTAGTTTTAAACAAAGACACTAGAGGAGCCAACCACTGTTTTTCCCATGCTTATTAGATTTAGTGTTTTTTTTTTTTAAACAAATCAATTGACTGGGCCATTTTTTGGTTCATTTCTTGTGGGGCTTTGTGCTGTGCTGAAGGGGGATGGTAGAGTTAGCTTCTTGCATGCATATCTTATTCTGTTGTTTGAGTCACCTTAAAAAAAAAAAATCCAGTTTCCATATTTTTTGTGAAATCTGTCTTAATCAGTTGAGCTTACTGGAGAACATTAAACACCAGCAAGACCAATTAATTGCCAGAGTAAACTATCTCACCAACAAGCTACACACAACTGGCCAAGAAATCGAAGTGACTGACCCAGTACAGTTTCCATTTAACTCAATGGAGGAAGTGTAACATTTTGAGGATCGCTTTAAAGATCCCTCCAACTCTCAGCTGAAGAAGAGTGGTGAGTTTTTTTGTTTTATAAAGCATCTCAATCAAATCCTATGGAAGCCCATTTCCACCACTGTAAGGAAAAAATTAAGATCTTGTAAGTCATTATAATATAACTATCTCATTATAATGACTTAGCATCTCATAATGATGAGATACTATCTCAAAATAATGACTTAGCATCTCATAATTATGAGATACTATCTCAAAATAATGACTTACTATCTCATAATAATGAGATACTATCTCATCATTTTGACTTACTACCTCATTATAATGAGATACTATCTCATTATATCGACTTACTATCTCCTAATAATGAGATGCGTATCTCATAATTATGACTTAGTGACTGAGGGCAGGGCGTAGCAGAGCAGGGTTACGGTTTAAGAAGGGACCCTGTTAACTGGCGACCTTCAGCTGAATGCTTCTGTTGTTGTCATAGTTACGGCAGCTGTTGAAAACAGGAAGAGAACATGTAGCTTGTCCTCGTGAATGCTGCAGTTTAATTATTTTGCAATACAGTGTCAAACCTTCTCATTTACAGTCTTTGGTCAAAACATACCGGATTCCACGTCTTTTGAGGAAATGAGTCCACTCACATTTGAAACGTAGCTTGTTGTTTATATGTTGTAACAGGAAGGGAGCAAGTTGCCCTTCCTTTGAAATAATGAAGTTGGTATAAAAACAAACAAACACATAATCGTCGTTGGAGCCTGTTTTGTGCAAACATGTGTTACGTAGAAGAACTCTGTAGCACAGGTAAAACACAGTCAGCAGTCGCTCCTAAGAGAAGAGGGAAACCAGATCAACTTGTGACCACACTGCGTGTTTACCATGGAGCATTTTGACGTGTACTACGGAGCAGTTTAGAATACAAAGGTTTCCGAAACAAATCTTTGTAGCTCTGCAAATTAGATAGATAGATGGTAGATAGATAGTAACTGTAAGAACAGGTAAAAATCTTAATATAATATAAAATGCACATGTCAATACACAATATATACAATTATAATAACAGAGTAAACATATTAGATAAAGAATGCACACTATATCAGTTTGTGTAGAAACACCATCGCAGACCGAGTTCAGGAACTAGCAGACAATCTGACAACACAACTAGCTGAAGAGACGAGCAGTTACTTGTCTTTTTCATTAGCTGTCGATGAAAGCACAGACAACACGGATACAACATACATCTATCAATGTTTATATAACTGGCTGAAGGCAGACTTGACCGTCAGTGAGGAGCTCTTGGATGTAGCTGCCATGCACGGGACGACGACGGGGAGGGACATTAGTGATGCAGAGAGGTGACAAGAATAGCTTTGAACAAAGTGAATGTAATAACTTGTGTTTGATGATATTTGTCTTTGTTATTTTCTTTAAAAGTTTGATCTTTGATAGAGTAATGTGGGTTTCTTAACACTTGAATAAACAATAATCAAATGCAGAGACAGTTATTTAACAATATGTTAGGGAGTAGTTACAGTTATGCAGTCTTACAGTTACAACCGGCCCTTTGAGGACAACCATGATGCTGATGTGGCCCAGAGTGAAAATGAGTTTGACACCCCTGCTGTAAAGTATCAAATGTTAACAGTACTTTTTTGATCCATTTTAGATTTCCTCCCTGGTAACCATCAGAGGACATGACACAAAACGGGTTACATGGAACATCCTTTCCCGAATGTTCAATGATGATGTTGGGAAGAGAATTAACTGGAAAGGGATAAATGGGAAAAAGTCTTTCAGCCAGGTGCAGTCGAAGACTTTGCTCCTGCGTAAGTAACTAATATTTAATGAAAACGATTTGAAGTCACCCAGAGGTCTTAGGTAGTGTTCAAACGTACAAATTCTCTTCGCAACTTCAACTTCATTGTCTGCTCAGGTAGATATTACTCAACTATATCTTTACATAATAGTTATATGATATATTAGCTCTGAATATAGCATAGCAAACCTTTAAATGTCAGACAGCCACTATAGCTTTTAGACTGCATGTCTGCTATATGTTGCACTGAGGGTTCATGAGATTTTGTATGATCTGCTTGTGTGATTACAGATGTCGTCAGAAAGAATCATGTCTCACGTGCCGCCACAGATGATGAGATTCTGAAACACGCAATTAGGTGGTTCAACCTGGCAGCAGACAGGGGAAGTTCCAGGAGGCGTACCACTGTCAGCATCCCTACTGAACAAGCCTAAGCATGTATGTGTTATACATGTGATGTTGTACATGTCATCCATGTGATGTTCTAAAATCCTTGTAAATGGATTTAATTTAATAAAAACCTATTTTTGATACTATTCATGGTTACATTTCTTTTTTCCATTAATACCTGTTCAATGTATAGGCTGTAATGACCTTTTTGGGGGGGCTTATTGCCTTTTATTAGATAGTCAGGAGGAGAGTTGGGATGATAACCCAGGGATGATTAATGGAAAAGTTGATTCTGTGTACATAGATAAAATATTAAATAATAATCTTGATTGTTGTTGATTGTTAAATGTTATGCACCTCCCGTCAAGTCAAATTCCTTGTATGTTCAACTTACCATGTCAATAAACGGTTCTGATTTTGAAATCGCACGTAGTCCCATCGGCCCAGGTTTAGTTATTAATGTATTTATTAATGTCTTGCATACGGTTATTATATTGCCTTCACTTTTATTTTTGAAATATTCTTCTTTCCGGGTTAGCTGTTGTGCTCTGCGTCTCGTTTTAAAGGAAAAAACAAAAAAGGGATTTGCAAAAACGAAATTCGGCTCGTTATTTGACATTGGTGCTGTGGTTTTTCGTTTTTGAATTCGACACCAAAAATGGAAACACGACGGCCCATTTCCGTTTTCCCGTTTTTGGTTTGAAACGAAAAACGAGAATACCATGGTATTTCCGTATTTTGTTTTTTTCGACTGAATGGTAAAACAGACTATCAAAACGTACACGGACCTAAATGGCTTCACCTTGTGGAACAATGGAACAGTTACGATTGATATGAAAACTTGAGGCAAGACTGGTATGAAAGAAATGTGATTGATGTTACAGATGTGGCGGGATCTATTATAGAAATTACAATAAACTGTATTTGTGTATTTCAATTTATGAAAACATTCTTCTACTTTGAGCTCAAGTTAGTTTTAGTTCCACAGTGGGTAGAGGACAAAGTTACATTCAATTCGTATAGCCCAAAATCACAAATTCTCAAAGGGCTTTACAATCTGTACACATGACATCCTCTGTTCCGGGAACCTCACATCGGAACAGGAAAATATCCCCCCCAAAAAAAGCTTTAACGGGGAGAAAAAAAGGAAGAAACCTTAGGGAGAGCAACAGAGGAGGAATCCCTCTCCCAGGATGGACAGAAGTGCAATAGATGTCATGTGTAAAGAATGAACAACAATACAGAATTACAACACATTAAATACATATTACAGAACTTATTCATATAATGAGAGTAGTAAGTATAATAATGATGGAAACATTACGATTACTAGTAATAACAGCAGGAGTGGATATAGTAGAATAACAATGATAGCAAAAGCAGTAATGGTATCGGCAATAGCAAGAAATGTGACTAATGATAAAAATATTAGCAGTGGGTGTCAGCGGGGCCATGGCAGGAGGATGGACCAGGGTCCAGATATAACCACGATCCATGGAACACTATGAGTGTATTGATCGTATGTGTCTATCTGCAGGGTCGCCTGATGATCGCGTGTTACTTCCTCCTCCAAACACTAGATGGTAGACATGACTCACTCAGAAATGGAAAGACTGAAAGTCTATGTTCAAAACGTCCTTGGCCCAAATGTGCAAAAGCATGCTTGCACCTTCAGTTTATTATTTAGCAGAATCAGTTTTTCTTGGTAGAAAATGAACGTCTGACAGTGGACTTTCACGTCACACGTAGTGGTTCCCATGATTGGCTTGCAACCCCGGAAGTGATAGCAACGGGGCGGATTCAGGAGCACAGCAGTGTAACAACTCGTAACTAACAGCCTCTGAACAGCCATGGACGAAGTGACAGGCGCTCAGCTGATTGCTGAGTCTCTAAAGGCTCAGGTAAGACCGTTTAAGAATCAGATTGTGAAGATTGTTAAGTTTCTAACTTCTGATTCGAACCTGTCAGCGGTGACTGCACTAAACTGTAATAATGTAACCACACATGTGGGCCTATCTCGTGCAGAAATGTGTCAAAGTTAACGTGCTGCGCAGTCTAAAGTAGTTTAAACTCTGAATGCAGATGCTTAATGGCTGTGTACGATCGCATCTCCTTTTAAAACTCGTATACTTCAGTGTCTGTTTGTTGAAGAGTATTTTCTTTCCCTACAGAAAGTGGAGTACATGTTTGGGATAGTTGGCGTTCCTGTCATAGAAGTGGCCATGGCAGCTCAGGCTGCAGGGATCAAATATGTGGGAATGCGCAACGAACAAGCGGTAAAACACTTATTATTGCTATTCCACTACACTGTTGTTTACCTGCATTTCACGCATAATCCTTAACGACCACCATCATATTTTCACATGCAATACATGATGTCACACAACAGGCTTGCTATGCAGCATCTGCCATTGGATACCTCACTGGGAGGTAAGGCATTTAGTAATTGAACATAATAATGTGAGCAGCCAGTTGTATCTTACGTGTTGCTGTCTCTTGTGGTTGTTTGTATTCAGACCAGGTTCCTGCCTGGTGGTGTCTGGACCTGGACTCATTCATGCTCTGGGTGGAATGGCCAATGCTAACATGAACTGCTGGTATAACTCAATAAAGTGATGCTGCTTTCATGCAGCTGACAGTGTAAACAGTTTTTAAATGGCTCCTGTTGGCCATCGTCACATTGATTTTTAAAGTGTATGTGGCCTTCACACTTTGCTCAGGCCAGTGGTTGTTATTGGAGGCTCCTCAGATCAAAACCAGGAAACAGCAGGAGCCTTCCAGGAGTTTCCTCAGGTAATGCATGCCTTCATGCTGATTTATGCCTTCTGATGCTTCATTAAATTGACACTGTTTTTCATTTGTTTCTAGGTGGAAGCATGTCGCCTTTATAGCAAGTTTTCGGCCAGACCCAGCAGTCTGGATGTCATCCCTTCAGTGATAGAGAAGGTAATACACCAGCTGCATTGTCTGATTGTTGATTGTCTCATTTCATTTATCACAGCAGACTAAGTAAGATATTTTGCATAGTTGGATGATATTACGTTTTATTGTGTTTGTATGCTCATAGGCAGTTCGCACCAGCATGTATGGGCGTCCAGGTGCTTGTTATGTGGATATTGCAGGGGACATGGTCAATGCTAAAGTGGACAGGAGCAAAGTCAGGTTTGCTATCATTTTCCCATCTTTTTAAAATAGTTTTTTTCTGCATAGTATCACTTCTGTAATTCCAGGTGTATTGGCATTCAAAGAAGTGTGTTTTTCCTGCAGAGTTGTGTCCTGCTGTCCAACTCCACCTGTGAGTTTGGCTCACCACGGCGCAATCACTGAAGCCATATCTGTCCTGAAAGCAGCGAAAAGACCCTTAGTCATCATTGGCAAAGGTAAGATCAAAAGACACATCAGCACTCTCGCTATTACACCGAATAAGCCTGAAACGCTACATTTCCTCCGTCACTGGTGAATCGGAGTAGTTCATTAGATAAGTCGTGATAATATGAGTATTGTTGTGCCCATCAGGAGCAGCCTATGGCCGAGCAGAAACGGCCCTGAGGGAGTTTGTGGAAATGATTGGTCTGCCATTTCTGCCCACCCCCATGGGGAAAGGGGTCCTAAATGATGATCACCCCAACTGTGTGGCTGCTGCCCGCTCAAGGTCAGCCTCTCTTTCATTATAAAAATGTTCAGGAATTAAAAAGTTTGATTTAATATGATTTTAGCCAATATTATCATCATCATTCAATATATGACGGAAACATACTGAACCTGTTACTTATTAATGAATGTAAACATGTCACAATTCTTATTATATTTCATTTAGATGTAGGGTTGTATATCTAATACTGTTCATTCTAAAGATACACTAAATGTTTGTATTCAGAAAAGTTTTTGCCCTAACATCTCCTCCATTGTTTCTTTTAGAGCTCTTCTCCAGGCTGACGTTGTGCTTCTGCTTGGAGCCAGGCTGAATTGGATCCTACATTTTGGTCTGCCACCTAGATTCAACCCCAATGTCAAGATCATCCAGGCATGTAAAGGGCCGAGCCAAGAGTCTTTGATTTGTGGAAGTCTGTGTTACCATTACCTCATGCGTATGAAGCTAATGGGGGAATTTACCTATTCATTTCCGCCTTGGTACATGCAGTTTATTTATGTGTTTCTTTGCCATATCTCCTGCATTGTGTTTCACTGTTGCTGCAAATGTTGTGCCGTAATAACATAATACAATTATGCTCTGAATACAGGTGGACCTTTGTGCTGAGGAGATGGGGAACAATGTGAGCCCTGCTGTTGCTCTCCTGGGAGACATCAACGCTATTGTCATTCAGGTAACTTAGTCAGCACACAAACGTTTTGATTAATCTTTCTTTTTGTGGTCTCTGTGCTTCTGCCTGATGTGCATTACAGTAATAAAAGAACAGCTCATATGGGTATTTGTGGAAAGTAAATATGTCTTTGATACATTGTTCCACAGCTGCTGGAGGTCCTCCGTAAAGATGGCTGGAGATATGCCTCTGATACAGAGTGGTGGAGCATACTGAAGGACAAAATTGTTGCTAATGCAAAAATATCAAAGGTGGGTTTAGACTCACTTTTGAAAAGCCGGAAATATGTTAAATTGTGTGGTTACTCAAACTGTTTATCGGAATGTCACATGGTGATGACAGATATTTAATATAGCTATGTATTTGGTCCATATTGATGTTCTGTATTGTATTGTATTATTATTTCTGCATTTTGGCCTTTTGTCTTTCGACAGGCGCTCGCTCTTCAGTCGACTGTGCCCATGAACTACTACACAGTGTTTCATCACGTTTCCCAACTGTTGCCACATGACTGTATCATCGTCAGTGAGGGTGCAAACACTATGGACATTGGACGCACTATGTTGAACAACTACCTACCTCGACACAGGCAAGGCAGTCTTATCGAAGCAGCTCTTAAAGACAGACTTCTCAATTGTGTTCACTCCAGATCAATGTTTATGTATTGAATTACTGAACTTACTTTATTTATTCATATGTTCATGCCTGTCCACAAATGCTTTCCTGAATTTGGCTACCCCAGACAGGTATGGTATCATTGTAGGCATCTCAAAGACCCTGTCGTTTTGGGGAATTCTGTCAGAGCCCTTCCCAACAACTATGCTTAAGCAGGTGCTTTAAATAATGTTGCATTCCACTTTGAGCCAGCACTCCCACCCTGACCTCATGTCTCCTCCATGTCTGAAGGAGACGAACAAACCTTCAGGGACAAATTGTTTAACTGTGTTTGACTAAAGTGAGCTTTCAAGTCTGGTTAAGTTTTAATAGAGTGTTGTTAGCTAATCCTGACGGTGTGCAGGTTGGATGCTGGTACATTTGGAACAATGGGAGTTGGCCTTGGCTTTGCTATAGCAGCAGCCGCTGTGGAGAGGAGCGAGCATTCAAACCAAAGGATAGTCTGTGTGGAAGGAGACAGTGCCTTTGGATTTTCTGGCATGGAAGTTGAAACCATGTGCAGGTGGGTTCGTTGCTTCCCTCTCTATACAATATATACACTTTAATCCCTGACTGCTACTTAATTGCACATTTACTCTGTTTTCCTAACAGGTATAATCTACCTGTGGTCATCATTGTGGTCAATAATAATGGCATTTACGGCGGAGTGGATCCTGAGACGTGGAAAGAAATGGCAAAAATGGGAGATCTGACCTCTTTGTGAGTTACACATTATTTGGCAAATGATCATAACACATTCACCATAATGGTTTGCTACATGTAATCAGCTTTGATGTAATGAAATGTATCCTAAGTCACCATGTTGCATGTCAGTGCCCCTCCTGTGACCCTCCTACCTGAGGCCCGCTATGATGAGGTCATGACAGCGTTTGGAGGACGAGGGTTCCTGGTGAGGACGGTGGAGGAGCTGCGCACTGCTTTACAGCTCAGCCTGAGTGACTGGGAAAGACCAAGTCTCCTAAATGTGCTCATTGACCCTTCCTCCGACCGAAAACAGCAGGTAACTGTCACCTGTCAGGAATGTATCTTCTCAGTCATCCTGAGAAGTATAGGTCAAAATGAAAAATCGTATATAAAATAGTTTTATTATGAAGTTGGCAGGAAATCCCCAGCTGTGGGAATGCCACGCCCCCTGGTGGTTGAGGATGTAATTTATGCTGCAGTGTCACTTTCCTGCTTCTTAAAATGCTGTTGTGTTTTCTCCAACATGGTCAATGCCCCATCCCAAGCTGGGACTTCATCTGGCGACGGTCAAATTTGAATGGTTACAAGGTCCTTATTCACATGGAGACATGGCACCTCCATCGGTTAAATGTCTGTCAGTAGAACAGAATACCTTTAGCTTCATAACCATCCATAGCTAAATTCTGTGCAGTCACAGATTGGCCAACCTTATGGTCCAGGACCTAAACTGCCCGAATCCATGACCTATGCACAGTTTTTGCAGACTACCAGAGAGTGAGGATTAATGGGGCAAGAACTTTGCATTGGTCATAACGACTGAGATCTTAAGTCTCATCTGATACCACATTACATCCCCCAGTCGCCATGCAGACATGACATGATCACAGTGAGCACTTCAGACAGGTTACGGTATGTAGGACCAAAGGTTGCAAGTCGGATTCAGCCTCTGTCTCGTATTTACCTTGTGCCCCCTCAGGAAGCCCTCTGAGGCAAATTTGTGGTTTTGGGCTAAACAAAATATATTGAATTGAATTGAAAAGTAGGACAGAAAGGAGATGTACAACGACTCCAATGACATTGAGAGTCACAGCAGCAAAGCCAGGCGTGATTAAAAGCAGCAGCATCTTGGTTCATGAGTAGTGCAGAGCAAAAAACAGCTTGGTGTTTACTTGGCTCTCGTCTCATCCATATAGGGCTGCGTGACCGACATGCCTTACTGAACAGTAATCCGCACACTCCAGGTGCACCGCAGAACTGTTGTATTCCTCTCACAATCCCTCCACTTCACACTAACCTGACCTTTCTATTTCAGGGTCCCCATAATTAGAAAGCGTGGCCCTCTGTGTTTATGTTGAATGTATCCATGCAACCCTTTGCAGACATGTTTGAAGGTTGTATTGAGGGCTGTATCCATGGTGCTGAGCTCTCTGTGACCAGGAGAAAGAATTATCACCTTATGAGATGTGCTGCCCTCATTGTTTGCCTCCTAACGGTTATCCATATTCAGATTTAAAGTTGAGTGTTAGGCAGTGGAGGAAGATGAACTGTTTATGTTGTCTGGTAGAAGTCAGTTTTGGAATATGGAGACTAAATGTACTCAACATTGACCGTTGCATGTAATAGCTCTGTCATCTTAGGATGTCTAATATAATGCTGTCTTGTCTGCAGGAGTTCCCATGGCTCACACGCTCCAACTTATAGACTGAAAGAGGGATCTGCCTCCTCCTCTGTCCAGAACATTATCAGACCAGAAATGACTGTTTTCCTCAGTAAACCCAAACTGGGAAAATATATATAAATATTTTGTGATTGTTTCCATGAAATAACCTAAGTACTTTTTTAATTAATTCTTACTACACAGTAGCATTAAAATGAACACAATTAATATTACAATAAAATTTGTTTACATATACACTGAACATTGTCTTTATTTGTTTATGTCAAATCTGTTTTTTTCCTAATGTAACTAACATACAGTATATAACTCTGTAAAACTATTGGGTGGGGAAAAAAGTGGTAGTGCAGCAATGACAGTCAGCTTAACTAAAGGTTTTATTTACCCTAACCAAGTCAGGAAAAAAACAAAACAGGAAATCTGGCTCCCTGAAGAGCCTAATCACTTTACGTAGAAAACCAAAGACTACTTTAGCCAGGCCTCTAGACATCATGATAGTTCAAAATACCCCTAATATTGCCCAGGAGACTTTGGAAGGAAGACACTGCAAGCTCCTCACTCTCAGCATGTGCGTCACAAAATGAACTCCCCAATTGTCCTTTATTATCTCATGATGAGGCGATCAGCTCCAGGTGTGTGGCTTCCCACACCTGCTCCCAATACTGTCATATGGGAGTGGGTGGAGCCACTTGACAGAAATGTAGATGCCTAAAATGACCCTTCCCCCAGTCCCTTGCAGGTTCATTAAACTATTTGTATGCTGGGGAGGTGAAAATGTCATTTTATGGTTAACTCAGTGCTGAAAAACACTTCTTGGTCCAGATTTGTCAAATGTGCATATGTACATGGATAAATGTACACCCTCCTTTTATTTCACATCTCAAAACATCTTAGAGGGTTTCTAGCAGAAGTGACAATCTTCTGCAATATCTACATATTTTTTGAATGAGTGCCCAGTGTGAACATTTTTATTTAATTAATTGATTATGTTTATATAAAGTTGCATTATTTTTCACAATCTCCTGCAGACTTAAATGATACATTTTTTTTCCATTTGTGCAAGAGTAGTATATGTGAAATATATAATTTTCATATCACTACAGTTGAAGTGTTAATTAACGTTGCTTGAATTTGTAGTTTTATAGGTCTCATATCCCCCAACGAGCCTCAATGTAAAGGCAGGCACTTCATTTTGTGGCATAGACTGCTTAATAAAACCAATTTGTTCTAGACTAAATGGACATCATAATGCACTGGGTGACACAGTGTACTGCACACAAAAAGATGGACTAAAAAATACATGTTAACGGATATGAAAGTTGTCTCAGGAAGCACAAAGTACACCTTCATGTAGAATCTGTTGCAGAAAAGCCCACCACTGTGGGTTAGTCATGATAAGTGTCCCTGTTAGAGGAGTGGAAACAACAAAAGACACCCCCTGCAGTAGTAGAGATCTAATATTGGCACTCGAAGCAGCTGGCGGGCTGTCTCCTGTAATTTTAGCGCACACTGATGCAGAGGAAAGATTTAATGGGCATTGGTCGGCGTACCCTCTTGTGAGGGCGTACAGGAGACGGAGCAGAGCGAGCAGAGAGGGAGGGGAGCACAGGGAGAGGACAGTGAGGAGAGAGAGGCAGCGTGTGAGGGCTGTTGAGGCTCAGAAATAAAGTCGGGCAACTATCTGGAGAAGCATGACTCTTCTAACACTTGGACTGTATCTGCCGCTGTGGTTTTGTTATGGCCTGGCTCAATCTTCTTTTCAGGACAGCTTTATTTCCTTCCCAGTGGGTAAGAATAGTGTGATCCTGAGTCTCTCAGGGTGTGTGTGTGTGTACGCTGTACTGTACATACAGTACTATGCATGCACAGGTGTTGAGAGAGTTGGGCTGTAAAGCATGGATACTAAATGCCTAGGTTTTGGATTCATTTTAAGCTCATTATCTATGTAAAATACACTTGTTTTTGTTTTCATTCACCCATGAGGTAAACTGAAAATGCCTCTATAAATAGCAAAACCAGCTCCAGTCCTTCAGTGAGAGGCACAGGCACTTCATATCCGTGTCCAGCTCCAACTCGGACGGGTGTCATGATTTGATAGTTTGCACCTGTTTACCTGTCCCTTATGTTGCTCCTGCATGTTCTAACCTCTTTGACTTGTCCATTCTGTACTGGATGTGTGGGATATTTGTTGGCAACATTATATGTACCACAGTTAACCGTGCTTGTCAATGTGTCATGAGTTAAGTATTACTTTTCTCATTTTGATTAAGAGGCTCCACGTTCAGTTGTTGCAGAAGTTAAGACAACATAAACATGACTTCTAATTTTGACACCTGGCATCATCGCCTGTGTGACTGATTGCATGCACACCTTGCACAGCTCTCAGATCCCTGGAGCAGCAGAAGAGATTCAGCCCATGCTGTTTACTGAGTCCGCCTCCACCCCCACTGTTTCCTCCACCCCCTTCACTTTGGCTCCGCCATGCTCATGTGAGTAGCAGTCATGTGACTCTCTATTGTAGAATATCTGACTGTTGATATGTCCTTGGGTGATATCCAAACCGCCCCACACTTACTGTCTTTGACCCCCGGATGATATACCGTTAAAACACTCAGATGCTGGAACCTGTTTGCAGGAAGAAATGGCTGAACAAATCTTTTGCTGTGGGTTGTGAATTGTTAGCTTCTTTATCAACACCAAATATTGGAAAGGTGTAATTCTGTTGACTTGCTTCTATCGAAACAATCAAAGCTGAAAAAGAAATACAGAATTTTGTTTGCATTTTCCAGAATGAAGGCATTTCAAATAACGGTGGTGAGTCAGAGCTGGGCAATGAGGACAAAGGTTCTGCCTGTGTCCGAGGCCCCCGCGGACCCGCTGGTCCCTCTGGTCCCTCTGGTCCCTCTGGTCCCTCTGGTCCTCAGGTAGGATCCCAAACATCATGGTTATCACAGCATGAATAGTGTACTGTAGATCTGGCATTAGCATCTCTACACCATTCTAGCACACCTCCCACAGTTCGACTTACAGTACGTAGGATTCACTGTGAGCACTGACTGTCTTTAGTGATCCAAGGTGTTAAGAATTAGTCCTCCAAGAACATATTACCCCCATCTCCTCTTAAACTTGAGAGTTCCTGCAAAGCAGGAGATGGGGATTTCTCTGGCCCATGCAACACAGCAGCACATTAACGCTCTACATTTAGCTCAGACACAAATAGCCTTTTTCCACTGGCTGCCAGTGCCCCACACATCATTCTCAGAAACTGTCCCAAGTGCTGTCTGCCTGAAAAGGCATACTGGGTTGCGTAAATTCCAGGGATTACCAACACAAGCATGTGTCCATGTGTTTGTGTTCTCTGTGGATGAAAGATGTAAATACATTTTGGTCCAATAGGTGCTTTAAGTCCAACCTCTGTTAGGCCAGCATTTCATAAATTGAATTTGACCATTTACTGATTTACCAAATGATTGTTAAAGCTTTGCCCGTCTCCGGCTGTTACCAGCTGGACTGCTGCAGCGTTTCAGTTTATCAAAAGAGACCCACAAGGCACTTTTTAAATCAATAGTGGCCACTCAGCCTTTAGCTAATTGAAGCTGCAGCTTTGGGCTACTAGAAACAGACATGACTTTGTGGTGGGAAGTTGTGGACAACAAAACAAATTTAGATAGAACCCTTGAGATTTATGAGCATATTTCATCATTTTATTGTATTTTCCTGTTTGTCAGGGTCCACCTGGATTACCTGGGATAGAAGGGCCCAAGGGAGAAAAGGTAAGCAGTTTATTTCCTCATGTTCTAGTCTCATCTCATTTATGTATCTTATTACACATTTTACAAGCTGCTAATTATTTTGTAAGCTCAAGTTTAACTGACTGTAAGATGCTTGCTGGAAGTGTATTGAATAGCCACTGTCCTTGTCCCCTCCTCCACATCCTGTTGTCAGGGAGAATTCGGAAGACCTGGGCAAAAGGTGAGAGTCTCCATCAATCACTCCTTATTCTCCGCTAAGTGGATTTACTCAAATATGAGATACCGTGCCTCCGCCTTCTCTCCAGCTGTAACTCAGAGTGCTGCCAGTGCCTGGTTGTGTACATCAAGGAATTGCATGCAAGTACAACCTTGACAGAAGACAGCACAAATACACTGACTGGACGCAAGGGAGGCAGATCTGCTGCTGTTTTGATGTCAGAGGGATGGTCTCCTCGCACTGACAGGAAGCTTATTCCTCAATATTGACCCCTCACAGACATTCAGCACCATGCCGCCCTGTCAGATGGCCCTCCCTTTCTATTAGAACAGAAGGAACAAGCCCACACAGCTTTAGTGCAAGCTCAGGACACAGCATTTGACCAAGGCAGGCGGAAGAGAAGTGACCTCCTTAATAAATGATCGGTCGCTGTGGTCGAGCAGCAAAAGTGGCCCAGTGGGAGAGCCTCACTGGCTGGTGGCCTGACTGAGCAGCTTTGCAGCACTGCAGTGCAATTTAGCTTAGTGCTCCAGCCAGGTCATAAATCATTTTATTTCCCACAAGCACGGGCTCCTGTTCTATATACAGCCCATCATTTAATTAAAGAGAGCAAAGTGACAGGGCTCGTTAAAGTCATTCTCCCTCTACATGTGCAGCAGTGTCTGATAAATACTGTAGCAAGCAGGCTGTCAGCTTATGCAGCAAACCCTGCGCTTGAATTGCTTTTCTTTCTTTTCTTTTTTTTACCTGCAAAGCTAACAGGCTTAATAGGCCCTGGTTTCATAATCAGATTACTGCTACCTCACCTGTGGCAGCAATTGTTTTATTAGATATTTCTACATCTGAGATCATGTGTTAAAATTGATGTCTGCTGTTAGGGTCGAACAGGTCCTCCTGGACTTCCTGGCAAACAGGGACCAGCTGGATGGCCTGGACCAAGTGGGCCCAAAGTGAGTAAGTCAGACCTCATAATGTAGATGATACAAAATATGTTATGAAATGAGACCAGGAAGTGCCAATACAAGGTCGGGTAGATGAGTGTTAGCTATTATTTGTGTTCAGTCCCATACAATGAAATACTGTGTTGTGTAACAACCTTTTCGATATGAATGCTTAATTGAAATTGTACCAAAGAATCTTGGATTCAAAGCCTGCACAGTATTTCTTCTTTGGGCTGTGGGTATTATTTTGGGACATGTGTCTAAAAAAATAAAGCAAATCCACATTTGTATATCTAATGTTTTTCCGTGCATCAGGGTGAGAAAGGTGACCCAGGGCTGATGGGTTTGCCTGGAGCCAGAGGACCAATTGGGCCACGGGTATGAGATACATATGAACTACACTGATCTGGCATGATCTCACCTTCAGACTGATTTTTTTTCAT
This sequence comes from Cebidichthys violaceus, assembly GCF_023349555.1. NCBI lineage: Eukaryota > Metazoa > Chordata > Actinopteri > Perciformes > Stichaeidae > Cebidichthys > Cebidichthys violaceus. The sequence continues at coordinate 15,079,477 of NW_027176927.1, read as the reverse complement.
CCTGGATATTTTGTATCTTTAATTCTAGGGATTACCCGGGTATAAAGGTGAAAAGGTATGAAACCATTTGTTATTATCATTCAGTAGAAAATGCAATTAGATATATTGATTAACATCTTAACATCTAATGTGAGGTAACACACTGTCATCTGCTCCATCAGGGTTCTCGAGGAGATCGTGGTGAAAGCGGAGTGAAAGGCGACAAGGTAGGAAGATTTAATCAGTCACAGGGGTCAGTTGTAATGAATGAAGCAGCACTATGGGGCATACAGTATATGCTGTACATGATCAAAGTTATATTATGCTTTACTGTTCTTTATCTGCAGGGTGCGATGGGTTTTCCAGGAATGCTTGGACAGAAAGTGAGAAACACATTAAAACAAGGAGTTTTGAAATTGCTCTGCAGAATTACAACTTTCCAAATACGACCAAAATGAATGTTGAGTTGATGTGATTTGGTGTGCAGGGTGAAATGGGTCCAAAGGGAGAACCTGGGATCTCAGGAAACAGAGGACCCACTGGCCGACCAGGGAAGAGAGGCAAGCAGGTGTGGACATGTCAGAGTTTATGGAGTTATATACTCACGCATGTATTGAGAACAGAAGATTTTTACTTGTGTGTCAATAATTTCTCTTTAAAATGTAATTTATGGCCATGCAAAACATATTTTTCTATGCTCAAAATGTCCTATTGCACATTCAGGATTAGTATTAGTATATTAGTATTAGTTTCAACCTTTGTTGTTTGTGTTTCAGGGAGGTAAAGGAGACACAGGCAGTGTTGGTCCTATGGGACCTGCAGGCCCACAGGGAACTCCAGGCCACCCTGGTCCTCCTGGTTCACCTGCCACAGGTGTGAACCTTTACCTTTTCCATTCTCCAACAGATTTAAAACTCTTGACTGCATTGATTTAAAAGCTGACTTTTTGTTCAATCAAGGCATAAATGTACCTACATCCAATTTTTGTACTTGGCTCTGCACTCTCTGAGAGTGAGTGAAAAGCTGTGCTCCCAGTAGCAGGAGTAGCTGACACCCCTGTCAGCAAAATGAAGCACACTTTAGACCAGTGTAAGAGGTAACACTGGTAGTCTTACATAGCAGCAGAGAAACTTTATCTCCTGAGGGGAAATAAGATGCTGTCTTCATGACATCATGTGGCTAAAATGGATTCACAGATGGCGAGCCTCCTTGCAGTTTTACAAATAATATGTCACCAGATGATTAATGTGACATTTGCTTGTTTGATCAGGTTTATTAGTGAATTAGGATGATTGTTTTTGCTTCTTGATAAATGAATCAAAGATACTACATTTCATGACATGGTATTTATATCATCCCCTTCACTTTAGTTAGTTTAGTATATTTTTTCTCCTCTCTTCATATGTTTAGGACTATACATGGTTGGAACAAAGGGTGTGCGTGGTCCACCAGGGCCTCCTGGAAAGTGTAGCTGTGGCTCTCTCAGTAATTCTCCATTTGATGATTACCCTTCCAGAGGAAACTATCCCAAAGTACCAGCGGTGAGGAATTAAGTCTTGTCGGATGCAAAAAGTTATGTATTTTTTTTTATGTATATGAATCATCGCTGACAAAACTCAAACTTGAATCACAATTAAAACGTATAGGCTATACTGTATGTATTTCAAATCTAATTCAATGTTATTTTTACTTGTGAATTTTTAGAAACCCTGGGTTATTGGGTTTTAATAACTTTTGAGTTAATTATTCAAAGAACAAAACTTTAGAAAGATAAAAGTATGATATCGATATTACTTTGAGACACATACTGCAAGCTGAGATATGAAATTTGAATGCTCAATATCTCAAAATTGCACTCAACCATATATTTCGAAATACACAAAGTATTGAAAACATGACAGTACATTTCGTCACCTTGCCTTTCATTCAGATATTCGTTGTAAGCAATGAGGAAGAACTGGAGCGCCTTCACACAGATAATGCTCTTGCATTCCGCAAAGACCAGAGATCTCTCTATTTCAAAGACATTGATGGCTGGCTGCCAATCCAGGTATCAGTGCATGCAGCGAAATCTGATTATTTCATCTGGTTTTACACACGGTGACTTTTCAAGCACTTTTTCCATTTTTTTTAAACTTTTTTAAACTTTGCAAAAGACTTTTCCATTCCAGTTGACTCCATTCCAGTCCATGGAAAACGCACCTGACGATGAGGGTTACTGTGGTGACGGGATTGTGCAGATTTCCACCGGGGAGGAGTGTGACGACAGAAACAGAGTCGTCACTGACGGCTGCGTCAGTAAGTCAAGCGTCCACGTTAGGTGGTCTAAAATAGCTCCTTGGTTGTGGTCTGCTGTGCACATATAACATCACCCCTCCACCTCTGCTGTCTCCCCTTACCACAGAGTGTAAACACGCCTACTGTGGAGACGGTTACCGCTATGAGGGGGCTGAGGAGTGCGATGGAAAGGACTTTGGATACCAGACATGTAATTCATATCTTCCAGGGTAAGCACAGTATGCTATATCTTGACAACAATGAGAAGTCCCTTGTTGATATGTTAAACTGACCGAAACCTTGTTTCTCATGTTCTTTGCAGGTCATATGGTCACCTCAAGTGCACACCATACTGTGTTATCGACTCCACAAACTGCAAGTACTTCACTTGAGGAGGAAGCTGAACAGTGCAGCGGGATCCTCTGTGTGTTATTTGGAATATTTTCATGCAAAAAAAAAGAAGAACAATAATGCTCCAAGCAAGAGACTCTGAAGGTAGAGGCAGCCAATGATTCTATGATGAAAGAAAAAAAAAACATATATATATACTATATATAACTCCTCTGTATTGCTGCTGGAGTGCCAAGTAGCTCCCTGGAGTTGTAGTCGGTCAGTGGAAGTGAAAACTTTCACCCACACATAGGAAATGCACAGGACAACTGCACTCAGTCTTAACAAGCAGGGCTTAAGACTGGCCTCCTCACCATGAATCAGCCTCTGGATGCAACAGTTGTGTGACAGCCATGCAGAGACTTAATTAAGTGCCAGTGGGAGATGTTGCAGAGGAGCAGTAGCCGGGCCAGAGGCGTATTAATCTTGACCCAGATACTGTTGAGAAAGAGAGGCAGTAGGACATCCAGAGCCATGGCCTCAGGTATTCTAATGCAGCATCAATGACAGCATTTGCATGAGGCTGGGATTACTGAGACCATGACCACAGCTGTCACTATCCAAGCATGTAACCCCTCACCTTACTTATTATTGCCACAACAAGGCTCGTACTGTGTCGTCTCAATATCACAACAAGAATTTCAGTTAGTAAGTAGTAGTAAAAGCTCAATGTGTGTGGTAAGGAATGGAGATAGAGGTGCATGGAGTATGCACTTGTAATATTTCAGCGAGACTGTTACACCAGAAGACCGACTTGGCCTAATCAGCTTGTGGTGGCACTGTGCTTGATAGGGACATTCAGTCTGGACAAGGTTTCATAAATCCCCAAAACTTCTCAGGAACCAACAGGTAATGTAGCTCCACACAGCACCTTTCACAGGCACCCCCACACCACTCTCTTTGTAAATGATATGGCAGTGACTGTACGCTGAAGCACACAGATAACTTGAGTTTCCTCCCTGTGATTCTGTGAGAAATGAAATATACTGTATATGAAGGCTTGAAACTGTTATGTTCTTAATTTTCTCACTGCACAGGAAAGGCTGGGATAGTCTGCACCTGCTCAAGGGGGAGGAATTTCAATTCCAGTCTGTTAGGTCATCATTACTGTATTTACTCTAATACCTCTTTATTCAGTCTTTCTGTCTTACAGTATATACAACAACAGAGAAACTTAACAGTATACTTAACAGTGTAGATGTAGTCTGCTGTGTGTTTGGCACTAATGGTGAAAATGACTTTGCCGATATAAGCTGACCTTTTCCATAAGCTACTGTATGAGTCGCTGTGCCAAGGGAGACCTTTTCTCAGCCATACTTAAATGTAGTCAGGTGTTATAAAGTGATTCTTCTGTAAAAAGAAAGATAAAGACTGTTATCTATATTGTCTCCGCATGCTTGTGATACAGTGCTAATGGGTGTGAAACACTTCCGCTTTGTTTTGTAAACCACGGCATCTTAAGAAATATCAGTCTTGCTCTGCCCAGAGTGTAGCTAAGTACTGTATGTATGACACAGCTTATATGATAATGATGAACTGTGCCTTGCACAAATCGGAAATACCTTTTGGAAACTATGGTGAATGTTTTTGTCTGTGGCCTGTGCTGCTGTGCTATATCCTGCACTGTGTATGCACAACAATGCTGAAACATAACATGCATGTGGTAACGTACTGTAAGGCTTTATGAAATATAGTATGTGTTGTGACGGATAGTGTCTGTTCATTTTGTTTCATTGCTCAGATATGATTTATACAGTAGTTGTGGATACTTTTAAAAATAAATAAAACAGGAATCTAAATCCTTCAAACATGTCGGTCTGCTTTACGCACATGAATCTTTAAACTTAAGTCAGGTTGGTTTTATTTAGCAGCTCTGCTTCCTGTGCATTGTGAGCAAGTGTTGACAGTGATTGGATGCTGTGCAAAAAGCCAATGTTCTTTCAGACCACTCACTGTAAAAAAAACAACAAC